>NC_090938.1:612079272-612382302 GCF_040938575.1 Ambystoma mexicanum
GCATGTGTAGTGTACTCCCTATGTTGCATGTGATGTGTGGATGACCTTTGGCTGCCCATGCTGTTGTATGTGAATGGATGGTGCTGGCTGTTGCATTATGGCTGTGGTATGGCTCATGTGTGCAAGTTGAAATGACATGTGTGTTGGGGATTGTGATGCCATGTGTGAGGTTTACCAATGCCACTCATGTATAACTGTCATGTGTGTATGAGTCCATTTTACAGTGCCCTGATGCCTGTGTTTTCTTTCTCCCTGTCTGCAGCGTCAATTGATGAAGAGGGCGGAGAAGGTGCTGTGGAGCACAGCGGCAGGGGTCGCACCACCAGCCGAAGACGCAAGGCCCGGATCCCCTCCCAAGTTGTGATCTCGTCGGGGAGTGAGGAGTCTGGTGCGGCGTCCCAGGCCGCAGCTGGCGAGGGGAGGTCCAAGAGGCGGAGGTCGGAGTTGGACTCCTCAGCAGCAGAAGGGGCAGCTGGGACCCCACAGGGCCCAACGGGGGAAGATGGCACAGAGTCATCCAGGTTGGTGGGGTGTTTGGTGGAGGGTGCCCCTGCACTGCTGGGGGGTGGGGGTGGTGGGAGACATGGGTGGGGGCCTGGTGGATGGTGCCCCTGGTGGCTGGGGGGTGGGGGTGGTGGGTGACATGGGTGGGGGCCTGGTGGAGGCTGCCCCTGGTGGCTGGGGGTGGGGGTGGTGGGAGACATGAGTGGGGGCCTGGTGGAGGCTGCCCCTGCACTGCTGGGGGGTGGGGGTGGTGGGAGACATGGGTGGGGGCCTGGTGGAGGGTGCCCCTGGTGGCTGGGGGGTGGGGGTGGTGGGAGACATGAGTTGGGCATGAGTGGGGGCCTGGTGGAGGGTGCCCCTGGTGGCTGGGGGGTGGGGGTGGTGAGTGACATGGGTGGGGGCCTGGTGGAGGCTCCCCCTGGTGGCTGGGGGGTGGGGGTGGTGGGAGACATGAGTGGGGGCCTGGTGGAGGCTGCCCCTGCACTGCTGGGGGGTGGGGGTGGTGGGAGACATGGGTGGGGGCCTGGTGGAGGGTGCCCCTGGTGGCTGGGGGGTGGGGGTGGTGGGAGACATGAGTTGGGCATGAGTGGGGGCCTGGTGGAGGGTGCCCCTGGTGGCTGGGGGGTGGGGGTGGTGGGAGACATGGGTGGGGGCCTGGTGGAGGGTGCCCCTGGTGGCTGGGGGGTGGGGGTGGTGGGAGACATGAGTTGGGCATGAGTGGGGGCCTGGTGGAGGCTGCCCCTGGTGGCTGGGGGGTGGGGGTGGTGGGAGACATGAGTTGGGCATGAGTGGGGGCCTGGTGGAGGGTGCCCCTGGTGGCTTGGGGGTGGGGGTGGTGGGAGACATGGGTTGGACATGGGTGGGGGCCTGCTGGCAGGTGCCCCACAGCGCTGGGGGGTGGGGGTGGTAGGAGACATGGGTGGGGGCCTGGTGGTGGGTGCCCCTGGTGGCTGGGGGGTGGGGGTGGTGGGAGACATGGGTGGGGGCCTGGTGGAGGCTGCCCCTGCACTGCTGGTGGGTGGGGGTGGTGGGAGACATGGGTGGGGGCCTGGTGGAGGCTGCCCCTGGTGGCTGGGGGGTGGGGGTGGTGGGAGACATGGGTGGGGGCCTGGTGGAGGCTGCCCCTGCACTGCTGGTGGGTGGGGGTGGTGGGAGACATGGGTGGGGGCCTGGTGGAGGCTGCCCCTGGTGGCTGGGGGGTGGGGGTGGTGGGAGACATGAGTTGGGCATGAGTGGGGGCCTGGTGGAGGCTGCCCCTGGTGGCTGGGGGGTGGGGGTGGTGGGAGACATGAGTGGGGGCCTGGTGGAGGCGGCCCCTGCACTGCTGGGGGATGGGGGTGGTGGGAGACATGGGTTGGACATGGGTGGGGGCCTGCTGGCAGGTGCCCCACAGCGCTGGGGGGTGGGGGTGGTAGGAGACATGGGTGGGGGCCTGGTGGTGGGTGCCCCTGGTGGCTGGTGGGTGGGGGTGGTGGGACACATGAGTTGGGCATGAGTGGGGGCCTGGTGGAGGGTGCCCCTGGTGGCTGGGGGGTGGGGGTGGTGGGAGACATGGGTTGGACATGGGTGGGGGCCTGCTGGCAGGTGCCCCACAGCGCTGGGGGGTGGGGGTGGTAGGAGACATGGGTGGGGGCCTGGTGGTGGGTGCCCCTGGTGGCTGGTGGGTGGGGGTGGTGGGAGACATGAGTTGGGCATGAGTGGGGGCCTGGTGGAGGGTGCCCCTGGTGGCTGGGGGTGGGGGTGGTGGGAGACATGGGTTGGACATGGGTGGGGGCCTGCTGGCAGGTGCCCCACAGCGCTGGGGGGTGGGGGTGGTAGGAGACATGGGTGGGGGCCTGGTGGTGGGTGCCCCTGGTGGCTGGGGGTGCAGGGGGACATGAGCAGGTGTGCAGGGTAGTGCCCTGTTTTGTGGGCTGCCTGCAGGGGCCGTTGAGGGTGTACAGGGAACACCTGTGAGGACCCACCCAGCCTAATCGCGTGTGATAATTCCCAGGCACCCCTGTAATACACGTACCCAGCAAAATGGCGTGTGATAATTCCCACGCACCCCTGTAATTCACGTACCCTGCCAAATCGCGTGTGATAATTCCCGCGTACCCCTGTATTACACGTGCCCTGGCTAATCGCATGTAAGACTTCACGCGTACCCCTGTAATACACGTTCCCTGGACAATCGCGTGTTGAACTTCCCGCGTACCCCTGTAATACACGTACCCTGGCTAATCGCGTGTAAAACTTCCCGCGTACTCCTGATATGAAGGTTGCCCGCTTTGCGTTCCTTGTTTGGCAGCCCTGTAAACTGGTCCAGGGTTAGCGCAGCCCTTTGCGATGATTTAGCGATGTTGATGGCTTTTCCTTGCGCAAGGGCGTTCTTGGGGGCGTTACTGGCGCTGCTGCAGGCTCGCTGCGATACTCTGCGCCACGGCTGGTTTGGGAGCATGAAATCCATGAATACGCTGTGCGCGGAAATCGGTTTTAGCGCTCGTGCCTGGCGCACACAATCGCACGCGGACACTCTGCGCCAGCCGGTTGCGACACTTTTCTGCGAAATTCTATGAATTACTGTGTTTCTTCTGCAATGCAGGTAATACTTCCCTCCCCCTTGATCCTTTCTACAAAGAGGGCCTCTCTCCTGCAGCTTCTGGTTTCCTTTCACACCGGCTATTGACTGTTGGTCATCTAGGATATAGTGGTACTTAATATCCCTCCTTAGGCAAGTGAAAACCCTTCTGCTCTTTCAATATGTCCTTTTGGCTTTGGTAATGTGTTTTATAGTGTTTTCTCATTCAACCTCTTCTTCTTGAAAGGTTACACTTGTTTACCTCAGTTATTGCCCCCTCTTGGCTTTGGCAATGTGGGTTGTAATTTTCTTTCATTCATTCATTCCCTTTTGAAAATAGATATTTGCTTCTCTGAATTATGCCAATGTGGGTATTCATTTTCTTCTTCTCTCTTTAGTTTAAATGTTCGGTATTCAAAACACACATTTATTCTGATGGTCTACTTTGGAGCGCCCAGTGGTTACCTCTAATAGGCTAATTTGCGGGTATCTCCTGGCAACTCCTGCAAACACTCAGCTTCTGTTTCTTTACATGTCTGACCCTTGCTGACGTTTGACAGCTATGCAGTGTCTCTGTCTCACTGCGCTAGCTGTCAAAGGACCACCCGCTGCTCCAAACATGCTTTGGTGAACATTTTTCACCAAAGCCCAATGCAGGACCCGGAGAGCCTCTCTCTCCATGGGGACAGCTGGCCTCTATACCGCTTCCCGCTGCACGTCCTCTGCATCTGCCCAGGACTCTGACCTCCGTTGCTCACTCTACACAGCGTCTTGTTCCCAGCAACGTGTCGGTCCAGGCTTCTACTTCCTCCCGCTTCTGCTTCGCACACTGCTCACACTGAAACCTATAATCAGCCTACACCTGACAGGCCTTAAAAAGGTCCCACTCAGTTGTGGGCTGTTACAACATCTAGACCGCTCATTAGGGTTTAGCAACTCTGAATCCTTATTCTTCCGCTCAGGACTAAGAGCATTATGGGACTTGAAGTCCATAATGCTCTTAGTTGTTTTGTCCTCATAATCTTCAACTCTACAATAAACTATCAAAACATTATGATCATCAGGGACATTATTCAGAGTGTTCTCCCATTCTTCCTTACCTAAACCTCCCCTCATGTGAACCTCCCACATAGTACCACCCCCAGAATCAGGATCAGGTCGCGGTTGCCTTTCCCTGGTCACAATAGAAGGGGCCAGGACAGGGTTTCTAGTATGAATACTTCTGCTTCATCACATTACACATTACAAAACTTTGACATTTACCAAATTAAACACATATATAAACCGCCTAGCTCCTGATTTATGGAATAATGTGTGCAGAAAAAACAGAACTAGCACGCAAGTCCCTGTTCGTCAATTCATGGAACACAAAGCACGGGGCTTACCCGGGACTTGCGAGGAATCCATGCCGGTCCAGCACGTCACTGCGACCCGACGAACGTCTTGTGTAAGACTCTAAAAGAAGGGCCGGCTGAGGACTGCATGGCCACATAAAAAGGGGGCGGAACACCTGGAATGAGGAAGAACAAGCAAAAATGTGGGTGTTACGAGGGACTTTCACAGTCAAAAATTTGCACCGCCCATAAGTGCGGAAAATAAACCTATTAATGGAACTGAACAGGGAACTTAGAGACCCCCAGCTCTTTTGCTGGACTTTAGGATTTTTTATTTTTATCCTGGAGAGTAAGACCTTTTTCCCACTCTCTCATGCTTTTCTATTTGATTTGAACACTGTGTTTCATTTGGTTTTGGAGTCTGACAAACTCCATAGGCATCATCGTTTTACATTGTGACACACAGCACCTTCCGTGCAGTGGCACAGGGAAGTCCTTTGGATTTCCCAAAGGTTTAAATACCTTCTCATGGATAAGCTGCTTCCAAGAGCAGTGAAGTGAAATTGACTTTACTTACCTTTTGCAACTTTGTAGACTCAGCACACACCATCTTACATAGCGTGCGGGAGGGGTTACTTAGTATCCCCTTTGTCTACTTTCACATGTAACATTTTATGTTACCCTTTCTACAATTAATGGCTGGTGGCAGTGGTTTACTTTTTTCTACTATTATGTGTTTTTACTGCGGGCTGCGTTCGCAGCTGCAGTATAGCACCCATGGGTGCCCATTTTGTCAAAATGGCCCTGGTCTTCTTTTTTGCTATTTCTTGTTGGAACAGTCCTTCTTGAGATTTACTCTGTGCGCTAAACCAGGTTCGGTCCCTTTCTTCATTTTGTCTTTGGCGGGGTTCCCTGGTGAAGCCCGCCTCTGGCTCCAGCATGTCTGGCAGCGCAGGAAGTGAGGGAGGTTCCAGAAACTCCCTGTGCTAAGTCTCCTTGGTTACAGGAATGCACCCAAATGTGATTGGCTGGCTTGCTGTCCTTGGAGGACAGCCACCCTGCAGTGTGAGTGACAGCTCGGCTGAAAATAAATGGGAACGACTTGCATAAAAGGTGAGGTCTTTTGCAAGGAAGGCAGAGTCAACCACTGGACGAAGGAATCCAAAGAAGAACTTGGAAGAGAAGATTGCTGTAACTCCTGGACTGTTGGTTTCCCCTTTGAAGCCCTGCTGCAGTGCTGAAGCTCTGAATTTGTCTTGACTACAGAAGCCCTGCAAAGGACGACTTCTCCTGTTGGGTTGGTGGGACCAATCAACCCCAAGACGAACTCGACTGGAAATCCTTTCTTTGCTGGCTGTGCTTCCATTGCTGCTGCAGGAACTGAGTGCCGGGGGACAGGAACACCAGAATCGAGTGCATCATTTTTAAGTCAGGCCCGAGCTCCAGGAAGATCCTCCAGACTCCCTCGAAGCAGGACTATCCAAGCCTGAGCCACCTCAACAGAGTGCTGGAACCCAGCAGCAAGGAAAGCCCACAAGGTATCCAAGAACCGCAATGGTGCTATTCGCGAGAAGCTGAAACCGCAAAGTGCTGCTGATCTGAACTTTGCCCATTGCTACCGCCGATCGTAGTGCAGGAGTCCCCAGACATCCTCCCTTTTGTCCCCATGACTGAGGCCCAGGAACAACAGGATCTGCTATACTACAACAGGAACAGAAGCCAGATGGAACCAATTTCTTCAGACCTAATGTACTGTGAACTAAGGGGTACTTACCTCTTGTTGTGTAGCTTGCTAGCTCTCAGTTGAGACTTGCATGTGTTGCCTTTTGCAGAGTTGCTTGCAGCTTTGCCTCCACATGCCTCCCAGCTTGTGGCCCAACAGTGATTTCTTTTTCAACAAAAGCTCTCTATAACATTGTGCAAGACGTTTTACATACCTTCAAGAAGTGCCTCAGCTCCCCTAAACTTTGCTCAATTGACATTCGCTGGCCTGGCTCCCTGAATACTCTTCCAACCTCTGACTTTGTGTTTTAACAATCCCTCCAAAACATCATACATACCTTACTTGTATAGCTGGGAAAGGGTTCATTTATATTGCACTGGGGGGTGGAGTGAGGTTGAAAGTGCTTACCTGTTTGAGAAACATGTTAACCATTGGTTCCCTTCCTAACCTCTTTTCCTTTTTGACATCCAACTCAGTATTGCTTTAAATGTACCAGTGATACATCAATGGCCACAGTGTCTAACTAATGAAGTCACCTTAGGGTGTGGGAAGTGGCTGTGTGCCATCCCCAAAGGGTATCTAGTCATTAATTGAAACTGAGAGTGTGCATTTTGAAGTGTATTTAAGTGTTACATATTTGCTCCATTCTAAAGAAGGCTTATTTTAAAACTGACAGTTAAATTAATAAATACTTATTTAAGCAAGAAACCATGAGTATAAGTGTTATTTGGATACTTATCACTGTGCAACTCTATGTTGCAATGCTACAGCTCACATTGACCCCTCTTGAGATAAGCCTGGCTGCTCAGTCACTCTACCAACTTGTGTAGTACAGAATTACGCCAACCGTTGGATTACCTATTGCCAAGAGAACAAGGCTGGTGCAGTCTCCCACAGGGTTACTGCATACAATCTTGCCTAACAACGCCAGCGTGCGCAAAAGCATGTGCAGATCCAGAAACACCTACGCCACATGATAGCAGGCTTAAACGTCAATGCGCACACTAACAAATACATAAAAAGCATGCGCGATCAACAAACACATGGATACAGCCACGATAAAAGCACCATTTGTTGCAGCAATCATCCAGGGACACAACAGGAGGAGGAGGATAATTTGTTGCAGCAATCATCCAGGGACACAGCAGGAGGAGGAGGATGGCCAGGGCCTGGTTCTTTCACCCAAAGACTAGCCCTTTTGGGATGCCTGATGACCAGGTCTATGGCAGGTATAGGTTCCCCCCATATCATCCTCGACCTGGTCATTGAGTGGAAAGATGACCTCACATCACCCACCATGTGCTCACAAGCACTGAACCCCTTGCAAAAGATGCTCACTGTTCTGCATCTTCTGGCCACTGGCTCATTCCAGCAGACCACTGAGATAGTAGGTGGCATCTTCCAGGCCATGTAGTCACGCTGCTTACACAAGGTTTTGGCAATCATAACTGCACGTCCTTCTGTCCACTGGCATATCTATATGCCCATAACACCGGCAGAAAGGCAAGCAGTGGTCCAGGATTTTTATGGGGTGGCGCACTTCACAAAAGTGCTATTTGCCATTGATTGCACCCATGTTGCTTTATGTCCACCTCGAACAACAGAGCACATCTAATGCAACAAGGAAACATTGGCACTCCATCAATGTTCAGGTTGTGTGTGATCCCAAGGGCATCATTACTGAGGTTTATGCCAACTATCCTGGTAGCATACATGATAGTTACATCTTCTGAATGTCCCTGCTACACCCGGCCCTGGAAGCTGTGTAGCATGGCAACACATGGCTCATTGGTGAGTATGAATGGCCATACACATGCATGCATGTTGCACACAGACGAATAGACACTGTCAATAAATGAAAACTATTCTCACCTCTACAGGGGACTGTGCCTACCCACTGAGCACATACATGATTATGCCCATACGCAACCCCAACACACCTGCCGAGGTAAGGTACAACACTGCCCATATTGCAACTCGGGGTATAGTAGAATGCACATTCGGAGTGCTCAAGTCACAATTGTGCTCCCTTGACCACTCTGGTGGTGTTTTGCTATATGCACCACCAGAAGTCTGCAGGATCATTGCGGCAGCATGTGTCCTGCACAATGTTGCAACACGGCGTGGCATCCCAGTGGACATGGTGGTGGCAGCACATCCGCACCTACAGGCACAACACTTGCATATGGCTGGGCAAAGGGCACGTGGAAAGGCTGCACATACCCAGCTTGTGCAATCTTATTTCACTTAAAATCCTTTCCCTGTGGAGTGCACACGATCCAGCCAAATCCCAGGTGCCATTCAATGATGACAATGGGCCAATCGACTGTGCCCACAAAACCACCCTGAGAAAGTGACCTTGAAAGTGCAAATTTGTGTGCATCCCTTAGAAGTAAAAAGAAATTTCTTTTGTGTTTCCAAAAGAAATACATTGAAGAGGGAGAACACCACTATCACCATGCCAATCATTTAATTAAATCACTCCTTTGGCACCAAAACATTCCATATGACTAACTAACATGCATGTCAAATGTGTAAGCAGCGATAAATCCTGAAACATCATGTCTGAGCTGCAAGCCATACATGGCCTCAAAAATTAACATGGACACAAAATACAACAAGCACAATGCCATATAGCTGCACACATGTCCTAGAATGTGCATGCTGCGCACAAACATGTCCCTGTTATGGGATGTAGAAAAGCAGTGCAGTATCGGTCCACATGTTACTTAATTTGGCAACATGACCACAATAAACCCCATTCCAAAACAAAGATTTAACAAGAGGTAATTTACAATTGTGACATAGCGGGTGACACACCACAATTATCACATCCAGACATGCAGCAACTAAAGTAGCCATTCCATAACGATCAGGATACATGCACATTTTACCTGTCCCTTGGCATGCAGTCGACAGTCAAATTTCATCCCATGAAATAGCCATCATTCCCTGATGGAAGTATCTGCAGACAATGAACAAAATGAAACGGAGTGCAGCTAAAAACTCAAGACCCACGGGCCCCCCTCAGTGACATACAACACATGCAAACAACAACTCAACTCAAAAGACACCCATCAACATGTGTCCCAGCACACATGCAGCAACACCTGCACACTGCATGCAAATCAAACACACAAAACACACACAATGACAAACAACACCAACCCCCACACTGCCTGTCCCCCTGAATGACATGCAGCAAATGTGCATGTCACATATCCCTATTCACAAGATGATGGCACATGAACAACGCATGCATCAGTCAACATGCTGCATGAAAATGAAAAGACATCACATGTGCACATAATTGAGTCCACAAAAAGCAGGTACACCCCTGGAAGACTACCAATGACATGACAAGGCATGCCATTGCCTGCATAGTATTGGGACAGTGCACTGAACACAGTCATGGGAGCCCATGATGCAAAGCACAAGAATGCAAGTAGACAAACACTCACCTCTTGCACTCCAGGCAGGATCATGCTTGATGCAGCAATTCACAGAAGCTGATATCAGACTGGAAGGCTGGCCACCGAGGCAACTGCCATGGAAGACATAAGCAGACAAAACAAAGACAAAGCAATACGATACTGCAAGCAAGGATAAATGCATGCTAAACGTATGATGCAAAGTAAAAGTGCAAGGTCAATGCAGACTTCATGGTGACAGCATACAATTAGTTCAATTGTGCATTCAATTGAATGCAGCAGTACCAAGCACCCAGCTGTGGTCAACTTAAAGCTGCAAACACCATGGTGGAGCATGCATGGGACATCCATGTGAAAACACCAACACCACAAAATGTAATGTGCTGATACACAACATAGCATCCCAAAAATGTGCATCAATGGTTCCATGGTTGTAGCTGGGGCTGCACACCATAATTGGGGAACCCTAAGCAAGAGACGCCAAATGTGCCGTCAAACCATTACCCCACAAACATTGCAAAGGATGTGAAGTGCCACTGAATACACATGGTCAAAGTGCAATGAGACACACACCAGCACAACCATCAACACAGTTCACGGGCCACAAACAGCCCCTGCCACGCACTCCCAACCACCCAAGAAAGGCCCACAAGGTTGGAACTCCCACAATTTTGAATATGAAACCAGTGGCCCCACCAATCCATAGAAACAACACCATGCCCGGACTTATCACCAGAACCACACCCTGTGAAACATGTACCCATGAAGTAGTACTGGTGCCCCACAAGACAAGTCAATCCAAAGTGATCACACACATTGCAAGACTCCCAGCCAAACACAACAGCACAAGCATCTGCAAATGCCCTTCACTTACCTGCACAGGGTACCTACCTGCCTTGCATACAATGCAACCCATCGGGAGACACATCCCTAAATGCAATGACATGCATAGTAACAACAGAGAGAACATGCACATCCATGACAACACATGAATGGATCCTGAAAATATGCAGAAAGCACCCCCTGCAGAAGCACTACAGTGTGCAAGAGGGTGACAGGACATAGATTGTGATCTGCCCATGAGTGCAGCATACCACAACAGAGAGAGAGGGAGAGAGAGTGACAGTGAGAGGGAAGGCAAAGTTAAACACACATCAAGGAGTACAATGCACTACACCACAGTAGGTGCGGGTATAGATGAGTTGGCCGAGGGAGGTAACACAGTGACCTGAGTACCACTTAAATAACCATCCCGGCATGGTAGCATGCAAAGCACATATAAGTAAAGTTACACATGCAGCAAACATGGTAACCAATGATGCATGTGCAACATGCAAACCAGTGCTCATGCTTACCCGCTGAGTGCACCGGCATGGTGCGAATCCCGCATCAACTTCACCAAGAACTGCATCTCCAAATTAGTGACAGGAGGGCCAGTGCCTGATGGAGGGCATGGGGCGGTTGGATGTCAAAGGGTGCAAGGTGTCTCCCCCGGGACAGCAGTCACCGCCACATCATGGATTACTGAAGCAACATGGGAGAAGACATTACAACAGGCTTAGTGAAGTACCATTCACACAGCACACATGTGCGAGGAACCCATAGTTACCCATGCCATCCTGTGCACCACCATGCAAACATACAAGTTGACCTCAATATGCATGCCTGCATGTCCACCACTGCAAACGTCATGGCCTGTAGAGGTTAACAGCACAACTCAAGGAAAAATAAAAAATAAAACAATAAAAATAAAACCTAGAAAGGGCAACTCAAAAATAAAATGCCATCCTCCAGGCCTGGGGTCAACAAAAGTATAAAAAATCAAAAATAAAATCTAAAATGTCTGCCTCAATGATAACATCTGGCGGAACAGACTTCTGCTGGCTGCCAGTTCCTCATGGATTACAGCTCTGTGAGTCAACAACTCACACCTCAGGGCTTCCCTGTGTGCCCGGCATTCTGCATGCAGGGATGCCCGCAGACACTGCAGATTTGCCCGTTGGCCCCTGATGTTGGCTTCTATGCGCAGCCTATTGGAAAGGAATGTGGACCGCATGACCTGCAGCTGTTGCTCCGCCTGTGTAGCTGGGTGGATCATGGAAGTGATCACCCTATCCATTCCTTCAGCCAAATTCTCAAAGGCAGCACCCTTTCGGGGTGCGGAATGTAACATCTGCTGCTCCCACTCGGTCTGCCCAGCATGCACACGTCCCCCACGTGTGCGGGGTCCATTCCCGCCTGATCCAAGGGAGCATGGCCCTTGATGTGATGCCAATACCACAAATTTGTTTAAAGGGTCCCTTGCTTCTCAAGCACCTTGTTGCTTCAGCCCAGTCGTATGTTTATCTGTTACATTACAACATACTAATCACAATAATTATCAAAAATATCAATTTATTTTCATTCTGTAAAATACATCTCAATAAAATACATTAATGATCATCTTTTAAACTGAATTCTAAAAATGATTTTTGCTTGGACAATTTTGTCCCATAAATGGCTGTTACCTAGTACATTGGTTGTTTTGTGCAAATTTTTTATATAGAACAAGTTTTCATTGGTGATCTATTGTCTACGCCTATCTTCATTGACAGGAGAACACAATATTCCCAACTCCATCTAATCATCCGTACACCTGTCACTCATCCATTCAATCATTCAATAATCACAACACACCCAACATGTTTCTTTCCTTGTTGTTGAACACATTAGGAAATTCTTCAGGGGTATATACTGTAACAGCTTGCTATGCATATGCCATTCTGGTCTTCTTGCACTTTTTGATGAGTGATCTTGTGTTCAACTCTCTTCTGTATTTTGTCTGGGCCAGAACACAAAAAGGATCTATGGGAAGCAAGTATACAGAAATGGTTTTATTATTCAACCATCCTGATTGTAGTTTCATTACTCCAAACAGCAGGTGTATTAGTCACCACGGAAGAGGACAAATCATTAAGACCTTCTTCTTTGCATTTGTCGTTAGCATGCCTCACTTATATTGGGAAACAGGTTTTGCATTTAGAAGTTTTCAAATCATTTGTCTTTTTATATCAGCCTTCTCTTCAAGCCATTGTCAATTACCTCTGTACAATCGCCACCTTGGGAGTTGGAATTATATTAGAAGCATCATTAGTAGCATCACATTCTTTACCTTATTCATCCTACATATGTGTTAGGTGTCTTCTCCAGCTTTATTATGGTGCGTATATCTCTAGGTTAGATTGGTGTCAGTAGCATTGAAACACTCTTCGTACTCCTGCACACCCTGTGTAAGAAGATTTCTTCTGTTTAATTCAAAACCGAACACTTATAAAACTCTTGTTGTTCACTTTCATTCCATTGGGAAATATGCATATCAGTATCTTTAATTATCTTACCTATATGCCTGATCTTGCTTGCCCAGATGCCAACACTCTGGAGTATTTGTCCTCCTTAGGTCCCCAGGACTTCTTCCTTAAGATGGTCTCTTCCTGCACACTGCACTGTCATGAATGGGAGGACAGAGAATGGTTTTATCCTATTGCCTTTTGATCTTTGCCCTTCTTTTACTCCCTTCCTATTCCTTTTCTATTAGCTTGCGCAGGATTTAAATATAACTGGATACCTTTGTGTATACCGAAATGCCTAAGGTCCCTGGTTCTCTCTCATCGGGTTCAAGTTTCAATTCAATCTGTGGAGTGGGCAGGCCTAGGTAGAAAAACATATAAGCGTGATTCCTTTGTTCAGCTTTTGCGTTCAAGCTTTCACACTAGCTCACTTGCTGTGATGCCCCTGTCCCTGGCGGCAGGACTGAAACACTCCCTTGGACATCTGTCCCAGGGCCAGAAACCAATACTTGGGAGCATGGCCTTGAGCTGTAACCACCACAGACGGGTGTGCCACCACTGACTGGCCTTGCGAAGGCATCTGTCCCCCTTCAGACTCATGGGCCCCAACTGCTCCACCCATTGGTGCACTCACCTCCACAAGCACTGAGGACTGCACATCCGGTTCAGCATCAGAGTTACTTGAGTCCAAAGAGTCAGAAGTGTCTGCAGCACGGCTCAGGATGGTCTTTAGCACCAGTGGGTTCTCACAGCCTGCCGTGCCACGTCCTCCACTGATGGTCTGAAGCACCACAGACTCTTCTTCATCCTCTTCCCCCTCCTCTGAATCTGGTGCCTCCTCACCTGCACATGGACAGAAAAAGACATGTGGAGTCATGTGTAAAATGTCTACAGTAAACACGTGCAAACAAATTGCTGTCATGAGATAAAATGCAGGGCATATCGCCATAAGAAATACAGCATCCACACAATGTGGACAACAAGCTATCTGAGCATGGCATATGCAGACTGGCAACAACATTCCCTGCTCAGGGTCATGCTGTCAGTGGACAAATTGCCAACCAACAGGGTCCAGGGTCATCAAGAAATATATTATGGCCCATGGCACTGCACACTGTTGACTAATGCCAGTGAACTGGACATGGACATGTGGCCCTGTAACATGCAATTACATCACATGGCAACGGGCAGACACACATATCCACATCCATGTCCGCATCCATCACATGCCACACCAGTGTTGTCCTGGAACAGGGACTGTACAAAATGGGAACATGGCGTAAGTCTTGGAAAAAGGAAACAGTCCCAGTTGATGTATGGCTGTAAGAGTACCACCTAGGCAAGATCTGTGAAGTGGAGAGAGTAAGTCAATGGAGTTGTAGATAGGAACAAGGTACAGTGACCCACAAGAGGGAGAGGGGCATGGACCCATGGAGTGTGGGCTGAGTGTGGGAGGGTAACAGGGAGCAGGCTTCACAACGATTTGCCTCAGGAATCATCGCCATTGGGAAGTGCACAGTCTAGACATATGCACACTCACTCAGGGCATGCCATAAGACATGTTGGTTGTCATCTTATATGTTCTATGTAGCATGGAAGCACCAACCTACATGTGTGAAAAGAGATTGCACACCTTGCAGGGCATGAAGTGTAACTCATATTTCGGACACAAGCACATGTCTAGCAGAGCAGAGTCACTGACATCAAGGATGCAGCTAACAAGAGTGCACATTGTGGTATCATGTTGTAGATGTTGCGGGGGTATGCTAGTGGTGGATGGGTACTTTCACATGGACATGTTCAGCTGATGCACAACACATGTTTTGTATCCACTCTTGTGTACACTGGACAGGAGTCAGGACACCACGACATGGTTCACCCAGGACAGTCATTCAAATGCAGCCAGATGTGCATCACAATTATACATCTTGGTGAAGCTTCCCTTCACATACTCAGGATGCACAATGTTGGTCACTCACCGGATGTGTCCTCGTAATTTTCCAGGCCTCGCATGCCTTGCACCTGCTTCAGTAGAATGAATTGGCTCATAGCCTCTTCATGCTTGGTCAGCTCCTCCTCCGGTGACCCCCTCCAGTTGCCTGAGCAGAGGCTATGTTGGCACCCAGCTTGGACTTGGTGTGACCGGTGAGATCATGCCAGTGCTTCACTACCTGTGCATCAGTGTGCTTCTCAAACCCTAAGGTGTTGATCTCATCCGTGACATGCTGCCAATGCACCATATGCTGAGCAGGTGTATGTGTGCTCCCCGGTTGCTGGCACGTCTCACAGTGGTGAATGGTCACGTGGTTCATGAGGATCTTGAGTTCTTCATCATGGAAGTTCTTCTTACTCAACGTGCCAGTGTCTTGTGCCGTGTCATGGGGTTGAGCCTGTTCCTGCTGTGCAGGCTTTGCCTTCTTGCCACGAGGTTTTGTTGCCACCACAGTGTGGCTTGGACCACCCGGGGGTCTGGATACCGGACCACAAGTGTCCTGGGGCATGGCATTACCCCATGGGGCTGGTGCAGCTGCCTCCACAGCACGTCCCTTACCCTTTCGGGCTGGGGCAGCTGCTTCCACAGCACATCCCTTACCCTTTCGGGCTGGGGCAGCTGCTTCCACAGCACATCCTGGAACCCTTGGGGCTTGGGCAGCTGATCCGCAGCACGTCCCTGACCCCGGCCACGTCTTCCCCCTTTCCCTCTTAGTGCCTTACCACTCATGTTCCAGGTGTAACAGAAATATGGAAGACACACCAAGCTATTGTCCTGGGCAATGTGAGTGAGGGGGCAGTCTATGTGATGGAAGATGTAGTTATGTGGTCCAGCAAGGTACAAATGTACCCCAGGTGTGAAAAATACGGTATGTGTAACGCACAGGCACCCCAAAATAAAAATGAATGCTTATGCGAGAACAGGATAGCTTCCGAAAAAACAAAAAATGGTACGTGATACACAGTGGCACCCAGCAACACAAAAATTGTGTACGCGAACCCCAGAAAGCTGCCACAAAGGTAAGAATAGTGGTACGTGATACACAGATTGCCTAGCCCCTCTCCCTTCAGATCCTCTCATCCCTGCTTTGGCGTAACAGCGGCATTTCTGTACGTAACACAGTGTTAGCTTTCTGTTAATAGGTTCACTGCATCCACTGTTGACTAGCAGGATGTCTCTATGTCTTCTCAACTTTTCTCTACCCAGTGTCTGTCCTTTTTAAGTAACTAAGTATGCATTAATGTAACAGCGCCACAATGCATTCGGCTGTTTGTGTGCTTTATAAATGTAAAAAATAAATAAATAATACAGGGGCGCCAGAATTCAGAAAAATGCATATGTGACTCACCGTTAGCCTCGCAAAAATCAAAAGTAGACACACGTATGCGCTGAGGCAAATCACCGACCAAAATAAGAAGTTTGTACGGTCCCTGAAGTAAACTGATTGCGTGGTACCCCAAAATAAGCAATACTCCACTCATGCGTCTCCTCTTCTTCGCACGCATGTTAAGAGTTGCCTCGACATGTACTAATGTATCCCGCATATGGCATGCTGAATGCCTGCATGCAGCGTGTGTCACGTAAATTATACACTGAGGGCCTTTCCTCTGATTTCACATGTCCACGCTTCTCCCATTTTTTACGTGCAAAGTGCCTTCACTCTGTTTCCGGCTGCCTACATTGCAAGACACAGAAGACCCACGCTCCTGCCTCCATGCCATTTTACCTGCCTCCTACTGCCCTGTGCTGCCTCCAACTTAGCCATCTGCTGCTGCCTGTACAGTGTGTGTGCCTTATGCCCACCTACACTGCGCTTGGAGTGCCTGCTGTCCAGCCATTGCCTATGCTCCTGTCTTTGGCCCTGTGACCACTTCAGCTGCTTCATTGGATTCCCACTGTGCCATTCCACCACCACCGCTCCACAGCCCAGCTCCAGGACCACATTGCCCACCCACACCTGCCTCGGGGGTTGCCATGTCATTACCATCATCCTCTGACCAGAGTGGCAACCCTGTGGCAGCGAGGCAGAGCGCTGTCAACTTCACTGCCAGGGAAGTTGCCATCCTGGTGGAGAAGGTGCTGGAGCATTATGATGCCATCTTCCACTCTGGGATGAAAGGCAACAAGGAAGGACGTCAGCAGATCCGGGATGGGATAATGGATGCCATCAAAGCAGAAGGGGTGTCACCCCGCACCTTCAAGACCATGCACAAGTGCTGGAAGGACATGAAATCCAGGAGCCATGGCAAGGCCCTGCGATACATCCAGGCCGGTGCCACCGCAGAGGTGCACCATGCACGCAGGTGCCGTATGTCGGCTAACAACATGCGGGTCCTGGAGAAGTTATACCCGACGCTGCACACCGAGGTCTGCGAGTTACGTGAATGCCTGGAGTTGACTTGTGAGTAGCCAAGTAGCCATGTGGTGCAATGCTCTACTGTGCATTTGCTCTGTGCGTGTACCAGCATGTTGGCAGTGACCCCCTTAGGCTTGCAGGAAGTATGTTTCTGAGACAGATGTCTGCGTGCATGCCCCAGACATTGCTCTCCATGTGTGCATTCAGACCTATATGTATGTATGTGCTATCACTTGCATTGTGTGTTGTAGTGCTGCATGTGTGTATAGCATATGCAATTGATTGGTTGTGACAGTGGCAAGCAGCTTAATGTCATTGTGTGGAGTGATGGCCAGTCAGGTGTCTGCATAAATGTGGATTGCATGCCAATGTGTGTGGGTGTGGAGGTTCATGGTTGTTCCTTTCAAAAGTCATGTTCATGTGAATGTTGGTGATGCCACACCCGATTTGGTGCAGTACACTGATGTTTCTGTTCTGTGTCTCCTTTTCCACAGTTGCATCTGATGAAGAGGGCGGAACCAGTGCTTTGGAGCATGGCTTCAGGGATGCCTCCACCAGGCAGATGCGCAGGTCCCAGCAACAGCCCTGTGACAGCTCATCTTTGGGGAGCAATGTGCCTGTGGCAGCACTGGTGACATCGGGCATGGCTGTTGGGGTGAGTTCAAGAAGGTGAAGGTTGGAGTGGACTCCTCAGAAGTGGTGGGGACAGGGAGTCATCCAGGTTGATGGGGGGTGGCCTTTGTAGCCCAGCCCATGGGGTCAGGTGGGGGTGTTGAGGTGGGCTTGCCTACTGCAGTCCTGTCCTAGGGGCATGAGGCTGTGCAGGCCACTGCGGAGGTGCCTGTGCAAAATCTAATCCCTGGGCCATCAGATGCAGCAGTACGCACCTGCCAGGATGCTGTGTCCACCCAGACTGACACCCCCTTACCATCTGGTGTTGCCATCCAGGATTATGTGCTACCCCTGCTAGCTGCGTTTACGAGGCAGACAGGTGTCATTCGTGATGATGCGCAGGCTACTCGTAGTCTGCTTGCACATCATCACAGTGAGCTATACCGCCTCATCGGCTGGCTTGAAACATGCTTGTTCCGTGGTGTCCTCCATGGGATGTTCACTGCTGCAACCACCTCCTCGTCTTCCTCCTCTGTGCGCCAGTCGTCCTTCAGGGTGCCTTCGGGCCCATATACCACCAGGGCCCCTTGTGCACCAGTCCCAACCACAATGCCTTGCCCGAGTTAGGAGTCCAAGGCACATCAGCTGAGGTGGTCACCGTTTCTACCCAGGCACCGACAGGGTCAATGGCAATGGAGGGACTGTAGGCACCCATGAGCAGTGCAGGTGCTGTACGCCCCCGACTATTGTCATCAGCTTGGAGGGTGTACCCACATAGCAGGCACCGGGCGCTGTGGCAGCAGGTGGCAATGAGTAGGAGACTATTTGTTTCAGGGAAGACCACCAAAAGGAGGCAGGTGCCACGTGTGAGGCAGGAGGCACATGTGGACCTGAGGCACAGGATGTCGTGCGTGTTCAGAGGATTTGAAGAGCAGATCGGAGCAGAGAGGCAGCAGGCCAGAGTAGTGATGGCCGGGACTGAGATTGCACTGCGTTGGGCAAGGAGGCAGGCTGGCATCCTGGAGGCCACTTACAGGGACGCCCGAGTGATAGAGACACAAATGCTGGAGAACCTGCAAGGCCTCCAGACAACAACGGAGGCCCGCCTGAGGGGTGAGGACGTGATGCTGGACCCAGCCCTGGTGGACAGGCTCAGTGAGATTGGAGAGGAGGACTAGCCCGCTGCCTTTGTACATAGTTATTTAGGGGTTGGATTCCTTTTTTTATTTATTATTTTTCCCAGACTTTGAAGACTTTCCTTCTCAGTTTTGATTGTATATAATTGTTTAGGCATAGGATATTTGTTTTATTTCATATTTCCCCTGGACTACTTTGGGCTTGATTCCCCGTTAATTTTTGCACATAATTATGTCCAATACATTGTTCTGTTTGTTACATTCCATGCTTCATGCAGTTCATTTGTGTGTCAGCCTCTTCGATAGTTCTATTTTCAGCCAGTGCATCTCTCCATTGCAAGTCATGTGTCTTGTGGTGTACATGCTTGTGTGTGGTTGGTGCTGCAATGGTTGCGGATGGTAGGATGCACATGTGCCTGAAATATGGGCGTGGGTCCATCAGACTACTGGGTCTGCAGTGTATGTTTTCATTTGCATTTACCCGTGCAGCATCACTGTGTGTTTGACATCAGTGTGGTTGGGGTGGAGGGAGGTGGCTTCACTGTGGAGGAGTTCCATGGTCACATTAATAGCACGTTTGTTTGTCATTGCTGTGTAAAACCCATGTCGTGCAGACATGCCTATGAGCATGTGCAGTCACACACTGCCTTCTCTCATGTGTCGCTCAACCTCTACCACTGGAATGCAGTGGTGGGCCATGTTTGCTCTTCCGGAGTACCAGCACAATTCTCCAGTCTCTGTGACTCATGCTCTCTCTGACTGCCCTACCATCACCCATGCATGGCCCTGTCATGTGATTGTTCCCTGACAGGTATTTTGCCACCTATTCCACCCAGGTCACTGATACTCAGGCTGTGACACATCTGACCATTGTTTGTGTATCCTGCAACATCTTTTGGTAGGTTTGTTTCTGTCATGGGCACACATTCAGTTACTGTGCTTTGATGACTTGGCAATGTGCCATGGACAACAGGAACATGGATTTGCATTCACTTGTCACATGTGTATGGGGGTGGCTGATTAAGGCCTGGAAGGGTGTGTGAGCAGATGCTCTGCTCATGGATGGGCCTCCTGTGCTTCCAGTTGTTTGTATTAGTGGTGTACATGTTGGTGTTGCACTTCATGGTGCTGTCAGGCCACAGATGTACAGGTGAGCTGCAGACATGCATTGCACTGATATTGTGGGAGACTGTCAGGGGGGCTGCCTGGAGGGTGTCACAGGTAGGGGGGCTGGTGGGTAGTGTCCAGTCTGGAGGGGGCTGCCTGGGGGAGTGTCCAGTCTGGGGTGGGCTGCCTGGGGGGTGTCACAGGTGAGAGGGCCTGGGGGCAGTGCCCAGTCTGGAGGGGGCTGCCTGTAGGGGTGAGCAGTCTGGAGGGGGCTGCATGTGGGGGGTATCCAGTCTGGAGTGGACTGCCTGTGTGGGTGTCACAGGTGAGGGGGGCTGGGGGTGTGCCCAGTCTGGAGGGGGTTGCCTGTGGGGGTGTCCAGTCAGGAGGGGGGCTTCCTGTGGGGGGTGTCCAGCCTGGAGGGAGCTGCCTGGGGGGATGTCAGACGTGAGGGGGCCTGGGGATTGGTGCCCAGTCTGGAGGTGGCTGTCTGTGTGGGGTATCTAATCTGGAGGGGGCTGCCTGTGGGGGGTGTCCATTCTGGAGTGGGCTGCCTGTGGGGGGGATGTTCAGTCTGGAGTGGGCTGCCTGGGCGGGTCACAGGTGAGGGGGCTGGGGGTGGTTCCCAGTCTGGAGGGGGCTGCCTGTGGGGGGTGTCCAGTCTGGAGTGGGCCGCCTGGGGGGTGTCACAGGTGAGGGGGTTTGGAGGTGGTGCCCAGTCTGGAGGGGCCTGCCTGTGGGGGGTGTCCAGTGTGGAGTGGGCTGCCTGGGGTATGTCACAGGTGAGGGGAACTGGGGGTGATGCCTAGTCTGGAGGGGGCTGCTTGTGGTAGGTGTCCATTCTGGAGGGGGCTGCCTGTGGGGGGTGTCCAGTCTGGAGTGGGCTGCCTGTGGGGGGTACCCAGTCTGGAGTGGGCTGCCTGGGGGGTGTCACAGGAGAGGGGGGCTGGAGGTGGTGCCCAATCTTTAGGGGCTTGCTTGCTTGGGGTGTCCAGTCTGGAGTGGGCTGCCTTGGGGGGTGTCACAGGTGAGGGGGGCTGGGTGTCCTGCCCAGTCTGGAGGGGCCTGCCTGTGGGGGGTGTCCAGTCTGGAGTGGGCTGCCTGTGGGGGGTGTCCAGTCTGGAGTGGGCTGCCTGGGGGATGTCACAGGTGAGGGGGGCTGGCGGGTAGTGCCCAGTCTGTAGGGGCCTGCCTGTTTGGGGTATCCAGTCTGGAGTGTGCTGCCTTAGGGGGTGTCACAGGTGAGAGGGCCTGGGGGGTCGTGCCCAGTCTGGAGGGGCCTATCTGTGGGGGGTGTCCAGTCTGGAGTGGGTGGGCTGCCTGTGGAGGGTGTCCAGTCTGCAGTCTGCAGTCTGGAGTGGGCTGCATTGGGGGGTGTCACGAGTGAGGGAGGCTTTGGGATTGTGCCAAGTCTGGATGGGCCTGCCTGTCGGGGTGTCCAGTCTGGAGGGGGCTGCCTGTGGGGGGTGTCCAGTCTGGAGTGGGCTGCCTGTGGGTGATGCACAGTCTGGAGGGGACTGCCTGTGGGGATATCCAGTCTGGAGTGGACTGCCTGTGTGGGTGTCACAGGTGAGGGGGGCTGGGGGTGTGCCCAGTCTGGAGGGGGTTGCCTGTGGGGGTGTCCAGTCAGGAGGGGGGCTTCCTGTGGGGGGTGTCCAGCCTGGAGGGAGCTGCCTGGGGGGATGTCAGAGGTGAGGGGGCCTGGGGGTTAGTGCCCAGTCTGGAGGTGGCTGTCTGTGTGGGGTGTCTAGTCTGGAGGGGGCTGCCTGTGGGGGGTGTCCATTCTGGAGTGGGCTGCCTGTGGGGGGGATGTCCAGTCTGGAGTGGGCTGCCTGGGCGGGTCACAGGTGAGGGGGCTGGGGGTGGTTCCCAGTCTGGAGGGGGCTGCCTGTGGGGGGTTTCCAGTCTGGAGTGGGCTGCCTGGGGGGGTGTCACAGGTGAGGGGGTTTGGAGGTGGTGCCCAGTCTGGAGGGGCCTGCCTGTGGGGGGTGTCCAGTCTGGAGTGGGCTGCCTGGGGTATGTCACAGGTGAGAGGAACTGGGGGTGATGCCCAGTCTGGAGGGGGCTGCTTGTGGTAGGTGTCCATTCTGGAGGGGGCTGCCTGTGGGGGGTGTCCAGTCTGGAGTGGGCTGCCTTTGGGGGGTACCCAGTCTGGAGTGGGCTGCCTGGGGGGTGTCACAGGAGAGGGGGGCTGGAGGTGGTGCCCAATCTTTAGGGGCCTGCTTGCTTGGGGTGTCCAGTCTGGAGTCGGCTGCCTTGGGGGGTGTCACAGGTGAGGGGGGCTGGGGGTCCTGCCCAGTCTGGAGGGGCCTGCCTGTGGGGGGTGTCCAGTCTGGAGTGGGCTGCCTGTGGGGGGTGTCCAGTCTGGAGTGGGCTGCCTGGGGGATGTCACAGGTGAGGGGGGCTGGCGGGTAGTGCCCAGTCTGTAGGGGCCTGCCTGTTTGGGGTGTCCAGTCTGGAGTGGGCTGCCTTAGGGGGTTTCACAGGTGAGAGGGTCTGGGGGGTCGTGCCCAGTCTGGAGGGGCCTGCCTGTGGGGGGTGTCCAGTCTGGAGTGGGCGGGCTGCCTGTGGAGGGTGTCCAGTCTGCAGTCTGGAGTGGGCTGCATTGGGGGGTGTCACGAGTGAGGGAGGCTTTGGGATCGTGCCAAGTCTGGATGGGCCTGCCTGTGGGGGTGTCCAGTCTGGAGGGGGCTGCCTGTGGGGGGTGTCCAGTCTGGAATGGGCTGCCTGTGGGTGATGCACAGTCTGGAGGAGACTGCCTGTGGGGATATCCAGTCTGGAGGGGGCTGCCTGGGGGGGGGGTGTCACAGGTGAGGGGGTCTGGAGGTGGTTCCGAGTCTGGAGGGGGATGCCTGTAGAGGGTGTCCAGTCTGGAGGGGGCTGCCTGTGGGGGATGTCCAGTCTGAAGTGGGCTGTCTGGGGGGTGTCACAGGTGAGGGGGTTGTGGGATGCCCAGTCTGGAGGGGCCTGCCTGTGGGGGGTGTCCAGTCTGGAGTGGGCTGCCTGGGGTATGTCACAGGTGAGAGGAACTGGGGGTGATGCCCAGTCTGGAGGGGGCTGCTTGTGGTAGGTGTCCATTCTGGAGGGGGCTGCCTGTGGGGGGTGTCCAGTCTGGAGTGGGCTGCCTTTGGGGGGTACCCAGTCTGGAGTGGGCTGCCTGGGGGGTGTCACAGGAGAGGGGGGCTGGAGGTGGTGCCCAATCTTTAGGGGCCTGCTTGCTTGGGGTGTCCAGTCTGGAGTGGGCTGCCTTGGGGGGTGTCACAGGTGAGGGGGGCTGGGGGTCCTGCCCAGTCTGGAGGGGCCTGCCTGTGGGGGGTGTCCAGTCTGGAATGGGCTGCCTGTGGGGGGTGTCCAGTCTGGAGTGGGCTGCCTGGGGGATGTCACAGGTGAGGGGGGCTGGCGGGTAGTGCCCAGTCTGTAGGGGCCTGCCTGTTTGGGGTGTCCAGTCTGGAGTGGGCTGCCTTAGGGGGTGTCACAGGTGAGAGGGTCTGGAGGGTCGTGCCCAGTCTGGAGGGGCCTGCCTGTGGGGGGTGTCCAGTCTGGAGTGGGTGGGCTGCCTGTGGAGGGTGTCCAGTCTACAGTCTGCAGTCTGGAGTGGCCTGCATTGGGGGGTGTCACGAGTGAGGGAGGCTTTGGGATCGTGCCAAGTCTGGATGGGCCTGCCTGTGGGGGTGTCCAGTCTGGAGGGGGCTCCCTGTGGGGGGTGTCCAGTCTGGAGTGGGCTGCCTGTGGGTGATGCACAGTCTGGAGGGGACTGCCTGTGGGGATATCCAGTCTGGAGGGGGCTGCCTGGGGGGGTGTCACAGGTGAGGGGGTCTGGAGGTGGTTCCGAGTCTGGAGGGGGATGCCTGTAGAGGGTGTCCAGTCTGGAGGGGGCTGCCTGTGGGGGATGTCCAGTCTGAAGTGGGCTGTATGGGGGGTGTCACAGGTGAGGGGGTTGGGGGATGCCCAGTCTGGAGGGGCCTGCCTGTAAGGGGTGTCCAGTCTGGAGCGGGCAGCCTGGGGGGATGTCACAGGTGAGGGGAACTGGGGGGTGGTGTCCAGTCTGGAGGGGGCTGCTTGTGGTAGGTGTCCAGTCTGTAGGGGGCTACCTGTGGGGGCTGTGCAGTCTAGAGTGGGCTGCCTGTGGGGGCTATCCAGTCTGGAGTGGGCTGCCTGGAGGAGAGGTGTCACAGGTGAGGGGTCCTGAAGGGTAGTGTCCAGTTTGGAGGGTGCAGCCTATGCTTGTGAGGCGAGCGAGTCCACTGGGGCGCAGTCTGGGCTTGCGAAGGAGGACATGCGTTTTCACTGGGGTGCAACCTGGGCTTGCGAGGTGAGGCGTTCAATTTCACTGGGGTGCAGTCTGGACTTGCGAGGGAGGGCCCGCCTTTTCACTGGGGTGCAGCCTAGGTTTGCGAGGGAGGACTCAAGTTTTTGTTGGGGTGCAGCCTGTGCTTGCGAGGTGAGGCATGCGATTTCGCTGGGGTTCAGTCTGGCTTTGCGAGGGAGGGCCCACGTTTTCACTGGGGTGCAGCCTGGGCTTGTGAGCTGATACGCACGATTTCGCTAGAGTGCAGCCTGGGCTTGCGAGGTGCAGCACGCCTTCTCACAGGGGTACTGGAAGGTGGCAAGGGGTGGCGCGGAGGCTTGTGCTGTGTTTGTCCTTTTGCTTGCTTTTTGGTGTGCTTGCTTGGGGGCGTGTTGTGGGCGTTCCTTGTGCAGCTTGTTTTTACTTGAGCGGCGGCTAGTAATGTGCCTTTAATTCCATAAATATGTGTGGCACACCAAAATGTTTCTGCGCCACGGCTCGCGCAGGGTCCTTCTTGGCGCGCGGACATTGCGCCATTAATGCGCCCCATTCCAACTGTCTAAATACAAATATCATCTGAGAAAGACAATAATTCACTTCTATCAAAAACGCTTTCATCTGAATCAATGTATGCTAACTTTTCCAACATGTTACTGTCATATGATAATAATTACATATATCAGGGAAACAAGTGAACATATCTATGTCCTATCAACTCTCATCCACAGTGTAAAAACTGAGTTGAAATATGTTTACTATATGGCTTAGACATTTATGGCCTCATTACGACCCAGGCGGTAAGGGGTTTACGGCGGCGTAAACAGCGCCGACCCTTACCGCCTGATTCCGAGGTCCCTTAACACCATGGAGGATTTAACACCTGCTTTTAGCAGGTGTTAAAATCCATGGCGCTAAGGGACCTTGTTGTTAATTACGCCACCGTAATTTACGGTGGCGTAATTAACGCCTTCCCCACTCCCATTATGCCCTATGGGGCAAAAATGGGAATGGGGAAGGGTAAATGGGTTAATGGGGACTTACCGCCCCGCCAATCTCGGAATGGGGCGGTAAGTCCGCCAACCACCATGGCGTAAACGTAGTTTACGCCATGGTGGTAAAGGTACGACCCAGGCGGTAACTTACCGCCTGGGTCATAATGAGGCCCTTAGTGTCATCTGTTTCAAATAGTTGAACACCATGGTACAACCAAAGATTCTTGTAGATGTAGAATACTTCCAAACTTCGAGACTGGAACAAGCTTCATAAGTTATTCATTACATTTAGAAGAAAATTGTATAACCTGTATGTTGAGGGGTGTTGATGGTTTCACCCCAGGGTCCAAAGGATACAACCCTAGAGTGTTTCCAGCAATTCTCCTGGCTGTGCAGTTCTCGACCACTTGGAGATATGTTACAACGGTTTATAAAATACATATTCTTGGAGTCTAACAGATTTCATCATGGCCTTACTTCCTCCCATTGTTATTGTGATGGTGCCTTGCTATACACGTGCATCCATCCAATCCCCCTTACTGTCTGCAGTTATTTTGTACAACATAGGGCTTCATTACACGGTAGGCGGTAAGGGTTTACCGGTACCGGTATTTTACCGGTACCGGTAAACCCTTACCGCCATACTACGAGGTCCCTTTGGGGGTTGGGGAATTTAACGCCTGCTTTTTGCAGGCGGTAAAAACCAACCCACAAAGGGACCAGGGAGCTAATTACGGTACCGCAATTTGCAGTGCCGTAATTAGCGCCTTCCCCATTCCCATTATGCCCTATGGGGCAAAAATGGGAATGGGGAAGGGCAATGGTGGAAGGGGGAATTACCGCCCCACCAACCTTGGAATAGGGCGGTAATTCCCCTTCCCACCAAGGCGGTGCCGGTATTTTACCGGCATGAACCATGGCGCTAATAGCGCCATGGTTCACCGCCATCCGTGTAACGAGGCCCATAGTGTGCAAGGTACCCTATGCCCACACAGAAAATTACGGCAATAAGGAAAAAATGCACTGGCATTTCTTTGTTGAAACTAAAGGACAGGCTTTAGCTTTGTATAGATACATGTTATAAATTATACATCTCCGAGAAGAACTTCCTTGCCAGCCTCCAAATGATATAGGGTTGGATGTCTGCTTCTTAAGTATCTCATTCCATAGGCAGGCCTTTGGCTTTGCTTACCCGTTCTGCATTTCCCCAGAAAGTACTTAGGTGGGCTCAATAGATTGTATCAGGGCTGTATTGAGATACATCTCTGCTCCCAGGACCAGGTCACAATCTAGAAGGGCCTTCCTTTGGAGAACCAAGCAGCCGGGGGTCCACTCTACATAAAATGCCTGCATGTTATGGATAGGGCCCCCCATAAGATGGTGGAGAGATTTCATTGAAGGTGGAGGAAGATGCTGAAGCGTGTTTTTAATGCTGCAAGCAAATCCTCTTTGAATACGCTCATTCATTTTCTGGGATGTACTTTATTACTGTGGGATCAAAACTTTTCTCCTGAATATCTTAGGCCGCATCGGTCTTCGGGTGCGTCACTATATTTAGGTGGTGTTATTCTTCAAAACAAGCAGCCCTCGATTGCCAGTGAGTAAATAATGCAGTGAAAGCAGGCACTCAATGGGATTATTGTACACCTGGATCTATGGCCTGATTCTTACGTTTCCAAGATCCACATATTGCAGGTCACCGCATGTGCTCAACGCAGGGCTCCCCGTCAAAGATCAGAAAAACTGTGGTTTGAGTGGGCTGTGCCAGTTCTGTGGCTTAAAATATTATTTTCTCATCAGCGTTTTTACTTTCAGTGGGCAGTTGATGAGGGGAAAATTAAGAAGGGTTCCTAGAAGAAACACAGGGGTGAAAAAAATGTGTATATTATTTTTCATATGTAAGACTTGCTGATGGGATGTGCACCTGTGTATACTCGTGTCATAATAGTAAAAAATACCATTCACAAAGACATTTCTGTAAATTAGCCTTGACGTAAACCTGAGAGGGCTATTTTGTTCCCAAAGGAGATACCAGGAGCAACTCTGATTTACTCCTGACTTACTCCTAGCTTGCTCCTAGTAATTCCGGAGTAAGTTAGAGTTACACATACCTCATTCTGATTCAAACAGTCCTTTCCAGGTTTAAGTCAAGGGGTGAAGTCGGAGTTATCATATTCATTTTTTTGTGAATCAACCGTTAAATCTCTGAGTGTTTAAAATTGTACATGAGTCATCCCGAAACTGCTGGTTTAATTAAGAAATGCACACATACGCAGTACGAATCTGCATCGATATGCAGCTCTCGATCACAGCCATTGGAAGAGAACGCCACACCACGCCGACCATAGACAAACTCATCGTCGACCTGACAGGAACAACAATATTCAGCAAGCTAGACTCCAGGTCGGGATACCACCAACTCAAACTAGTGAAAGAGTCGAGGTACATCACTACCTTCTCCTCTCACCTCAGACTGAGGAGATACAAGCATCTGACCTTCGGAATATCGTCGGCAGCTGAAGTGTTTCAGCACGAAATCCGGAAGGTCCTCAATGGCCTAGAAGGAACAACCAACATCAGTAATGACATCACTGTGTATGCAAGGAACGACAACAAACACCACAAGCACCTCACAGCAGTTCTGCACAGAGTGGAAGAAGCAGGGCTAATCCTGAATGCAGAGAAATGCGAGTTTGAAAAAGAAGAACACTTTCTTCAGATGCATCTCCAATGCAAAGGGAGTCTCGCCAGGTCCAGCAAAAGTAAATGACATTAAGAGTGCCAAAACCCCACAATCTGCCACAGAAGTAACGAGTTTCATGGCAATGGCAACGTACTGCGCGAGAGCCCCCCCGCCGACAACTAACAAAAAAGGACCAGAAGTGGGAGTGGTCATCTACCCACCAACAAGCCTTCCAACTAATCAAAGGCTCGCCCGCCTCCACCACCATGGCATTTTTCGACATCGAGAGACACACCAAACTCCTAGTCGACGCCAGCCCTGTCGGCTTAGGAGCTGTGCTCACCCAAATCGACAAAGAAGGCAACATACACCCTATTGCTTTTGCCAGCCGTGCGCTGACCAAAACGGAACAAAATTATGCACACATTGTGAAAGAAGCCCTGGCAATCCTGTGGGGATGCAGACACTTCAAAGTCTATCTACTAGGAAAACATGCAAAGGTATTCTCGGACCATAAGCCCCTCATCCCGATATTCAAAGGCTCAGCACCACAGCCCCCCAGCACGCATCGTAAAGTGGATGCTGCAACTCCAGCCCTACAACATAGAGGTGGAGTACAGAGCAGGGGTGGACAACCCAGCCGACTACCTGTCCCGCCACCCGCGGCCCGCCACTGACCAGGAGGAACAACATGCGACAGAGACAAACAAATACATGTGTCATGTTGTCGCATGCTCCCGACCAAGAGCCATAACCCTACGGGAAGTAGCTGACGAGACCGAGGCAGACGCCATCCTGACCCACACCACTCCGGCCATCCAATCCAGAAACTGGAACAACTTCCTATCCTCCATGGCACAATGCACGAAATCAGCTCAAGAGAAGCTGCAAGCACTCTTCGGGATCCGCCACGAACTTACCATTGCCCCCGAAGGAGTGATACTTAAGGGGCACCGAATAATACTCCCCACAACTCTGGAAGAAAAAGCCCTCAGACTAACCCACAGCGAGCACCAGGGAATTGTAAAAACCATGTCATACTTAAGTCCCAGATGTGGATGCCCCACATGCAACAACGAGTGATGGATATCGTAGAGTCCTGCGCAGCATGCCAAGCCACCAGGAGGGCCAAAAACCCAGAACCCATCATCAGCGCACCAAGGAGCAACCAACGGTGGGAAGCCATTAGCATAGATTACTGCACCATCACCGGAGAGGGTTACCTACTAGTCCTAGTAGACGAATTCAGCCAATACCCGGAGGTTGAGCATGTGGCATCCACCAACGCTGAGACAATGACTCTGGCCCTAGAAAAGATATTCGCAATACATGGCTTCCCGTCCAAAATGGACCACCTTTCACCAGCTATTTTTCCAGGACCTCAACATACGACACAAAAGGGTCACCCTAGAATGGCCGCAAGCAAACGGCGATGCCGAACGATTCATGGGATCGCTCAACAAAGTCATCGGAATCGCGAAATAACGAGGCCACTCATGGCTCAAGGCAGTATGTTGCTTCCTAAGGATACAACGCCAGACCCTGCACTGAGCGACAGGGATCAGCCCAGCCGCCCTTATGTTCGGAGTACCGATACAAGCAGAACTCCCCATCCACCCGAACTGGGTGGCACCTGACCCCGATGTCCCTGCCATAGAGGCAAGACGCATCAAATGGAACAAACAAGAAAGTCGCACTCGCAGTGCAAGCCACCGTGAACTGCATCCAGGAGACACAGTACTAGTCAAGAACCGAGCTCCACAAAAAAGATGTCTCTAAACCTCGAATTCCGACCATGGACAGTTAGTGCAGCGAACCACAGCATGACAGCCACGAGAGGAAACATGACCGTCACCAGGAACACATCACACTTCCGGAAAGTCCCAGCAGCGCTATGGGAAGAAGGCCCGAAGACCCCAGGGAGAGAAACTTGATCACCCACTCAGCAGAGCGATCCCGAGCTGCCCAGAGCCCAGGACACACCTCAAGAGCCAAGAACACCGGCATGCGAGGATGAAACCAGGCCAGAAAGCCTCCCAGAGGAAGAAACAGAGAGGTGTAATCCGCGGTACAACCTGAGAGAAAGGCCTCGACCTTCATCCCGCCTACAAGGGTATGTCGTACAAGGAGTCTACCATCGATCAAGTTTGCAAGTTGCAACCTCCTGAGAGACTAGAATATACCAACCCTGTTTAAGATGTTATTGTTTATGACCCAGAAAAGCATTCCAGGTTTGATAGGAATGTGATGTCATGTGCCAGGGAAAAGCCCGGTCACGTGTCAGGGGGCAGGAGCAGAGAAATAAAGGAATCACTGGAACTGACGTCTTGGCGCCAGTCCGGGTTTAAGCAGCCTACAGTGTGGTCCTGTCGTCCTTGTCGTGCTGCGTGAACAGGCCTAAGCAGGCCTCACCATCGTGCCGGGCATCCGCACAACACCCGTCTTCGCTTTTGGTGGCTTCAAAAGGTTTCATTAAAGTTACTCAAAGGTGGAGTGTCGCTCCACTGTCAAAACTAGGATGTGGTTGGCTGCCTGGCTTGCGGTAAGTCTTTCTTTTATTTTGATTCATTCCCAGAGGCCACTGAACCAAGCATAGGGATGGAACGACACCTATTGGCGACAAATGTATGTGTGTTTGTTTTGATTTTTAGAGCACACACCAGAAACGTAATTCCGCGTAAGCACTTTGGAGAAGAAAAGTAAATGTTAGAGTGCTCGCATTATCTACGACGAAGCTAGGCGGCAGAGCTTGAGCGAGGGTGTCCTCCATAGAGGAAACAGGTAGAGCTGGCACAGATTCAGGTGCATAGCTCTCAACCAGTGACACCCACCAAAACACTGTGAGTTGAGAACTATGCAGGTGAAGGGAGGAGAGCTGGGGAAGGGATTACAAAGCTCCCTGAACCATTCAAAAAAGAATCTGGCAGAGCAGGTGTTAGCAGCATTAGTCAATGGCTTCATGCAGAGGTGGGCAGGGTTGCAGGAAAGTGGTCAGTGTTTGTGCTATTCATTTGTGGGTGTGGCCAGTGCAGTAGGGCTGTAGATTGTGGCGCAAAAGTGCATGAAAGTTTCTGTTGCTCTTAAAACGGGGCGGAAGGGGTTGCAGAGGGCTGGAGTTGGCAAATCTCTGCATCAACTGGGTACTAGTGAAGCGGGAGGCGGTGTTCCTCAGTGGTGGGAATGGAAAACATTTGAAGGGGGCTCTCACAAGGACCTGAGTGGGGGCGGAATCTGGTGGAGGGGGTGGAGTTCCAAGGAGAAGGAGTTTATATGGGGCGTGGCTGGCAGTTGAACTCCGATCAAAGGAAATGTTCAAACTATTAGTTTAAAGATGGCACAATTTCTAGGATACACACACAAATACATAAATATAAGGAATTATATATTTGTGTGCGTACCTTACTATGATTTGTGTATTTTTCAAGACATCTTTTATTAACTTGGAACTATGTTGGCAGGCAATGGGGCCGTGCAAATGGACCTGGGGCATGCTGACCAACAAATGAGAAAGCAAGAAGGGAATGCGGTGGGCTAACCAGAGCATGTACAGTGTCAACATCCCAAGAATACAAACACCAGAATGCATTTGGCAAAGGCAATGATCACTGATCCCACATCTTCGCGAGCTCGGTAACGTAATCTTCTCTGTGTGCTCGCACAGAGCAGATTACATTACCAGTTCGACAAGCTGGGGGCTCGTGATCATTGCATTTTCCAAACTGTGTGCACAGTGTGCTTTCTGCTGTGTCACAGGGTCTTTGACTCTTAGCGAACCTGCAGGTTTGCCTCAGTGATCTAATCTGCTCTGTGCAAGCATTAACCAAGGGTCAAAGACGCCTCGGTGACATGGGGAGACAGGCAGTTCTTCAAGATGGCGTGGGCTGAAGCCCTTTGGCCTTGGCTCCTGCTGTGACATACTTACGGGGGCAGAGCCAGTAGAAGGCTCATGGCGCCAATGTGCTGGAGTGTGCCCCTCCCACTCCATACCCTAGAGCAACAAGCGCTTTTGTTTGTTGTGTGGGTTGTTTTTCCCCGGGGCTGAGGCAACAGCAAGCTGGTTCCTGAGATCCGGCTATAGATCTGATACCGGATTTCGGATCCGGCATTGATGCTCCCTTAATGGTCCATCAGTAGTCTGATATATATATGTTAGATGAGAGAGGGAACAAGGGCAAGTCATGGGTGTTTCGCAGGATTCAGGGCTGGGTGGATACAAGAACCTGCCCAGTCTCATGCTCTTTTCGCTCCCAGTAGGGTTGCCATGTGACTCCATGTAATGCAGTTCACCCTATTACACTACTGAACACTGCTGGGCTTTGCTTTTACCTTAGATTTACTTCAGTCCATTTTATTCAATTGAAGTGTCCCAACACTACAACTCCCAGAAGGCAATTGATGGGGAAGTGAATGCCCATCCATGGGGAATTTTGTCCTTCCTGATATGGATCATGTGCAACCCTATCTCCCAGAGACAAAGGAGGCAAACTGTATCGGGGCCTATTTGGACCCTGTGCATGTGAGTTTAAGAGTGGGCAGAATCAGTATGACTGGCTTGCCAGAGTCATCTGTTTTGAATGTAGCACCCTTTAGTGGTAATTCTGACAAATTACTGCCAAACCCAATTACCGTTTCTGCCACTTAGTCCTGTGGAGTTACCATGGGATTGCAAGTGGTAGTAATTCCCAATTTTTACAGTCCACCTGACTCCATGGGGAATTTTGGCAGATTTACTGATGGTGGAATTACTGTGCAGTAAATCTGCCGATTTTTGCGTTCTGGGTCAAAAGATCTATTTAAAAAAGGTGAACAAAAAAAACCCCGATTTAGAAAGACCGCTCTGTGACCGCACAGAGCTGTCTTTCTAAATCGAACTGTCAGCCCCTGCGACGCACCCGAGTTCATGCAAGGGCTGACAGGTACGCCAGGACCTGGAAGCACCCATGAGAGAGAAAAATATATCTAAAAAATATTTTTTTTAAAGTCCCTATGTAAAGATTGAGCAAATGAAGCTCAAACTTAAAAATGGGAAGCACTAGGAGGCATCCATTTTGTGAAATGGATGCCTCCTGTGCTTGCCCTTGCGGCACTAATGAAGCACAAGCCAGCCAGCTGTAATAAACAAAAGCTACCACTGGGTGGCTTTTGCTTCATTGGTGCCGGAGGACGGAGACCAGAGACTGCAGGCAGGAAAGCTGCATCTCGGTAAGTGCTTATTTCTTTTTTTTAAATAAGCACTAGCTGCAGGTTTTTTTCTAAGTTTTCCAGGCTGGAGGAGCCCGGAAAACGTAGAAAGAAAACCACAACTTTTAAAATGTTGTATTTATGTTTGCGGTAGCTTCAGCTTGGAGCTCCCTGTGCTCCAAGCTGAAGGTACCGCAAACATAAATAGAACGTTGTATTTAAAAATGCTGCGGTTTTCTTTCTAAGTTTCTCGCGCTCCTCCACGTGGGAGGAGCCAGAGAAACTTAGAAAGAAAAAACGCAGCATTTTTGAAACACAACCGCGTTGTGTTTCTGCCTGCCGTGGCTATCAATTTGGGTCTCCCGGGCTCCCCCGGCAGAGCCCGGGAGACCCAAAGAGATAGCCAAGGCAGGCAGAAACACAACGCAGTTGTGTTTCCATGCCACAGTGTTTCTGCCTGCAGCAGATTTCACTTTGGGTCTCCTGGGCTCCTTCGGGGGAGCCCGGGAGACACAAAGTGAAAGCCGCTGCAGGCAGAAACACAATGCGGTTGTGTTTCCATGCCACAGTGTTCCTGCCTGCAGCGGCTTTCACATTGGGTCTCCCGGGCTCCCTCGGGGGAGCCCGGGAGACCCAAAGTAAAAGCTGCTGCAGGCAGAAACACAACGCAGGTGTGTTTTGAAATGCTGCAGTGATTCTCACTATGGCGGCTTTCGCGTGGTGTCTCTTGGGCTCTGCCAACCCTGAGGGAGTCCAGGAGACTCCAAGCGAAGGCTGCCTCAGTGAGAAATACAACGTTGTTGTATTTGTAAATGCTGCAGTATTTACAAATACAACAACGTTGTTATTCTGACTGTGGCCGCTTTTGCTTGGAGACTCCTGGACTCCCTTAGGGTTGGGGGAGCCCAGGAGACTCCACGTGAAAGCCGCCACAGTCAGAATAACAACGTTGTTGTATTTATGATTTCCATGATTTTCCAACCACGGCAATCACAAATACAACTTCGTTGTATATTTAATTGATGCGCCTCGGCTTTTTGCCTTCAATTTACGTTTTCTGTGCTTCTCTGGGCTTGGGGAGCACCAAAAAACGTAAAATGAAAGTGAAGGCAGTCTCCTCAGCTCTGCTCTGGCAGCAGTAAGCAAAAGCTTCCAGTATGGTGCTTTTGCTGCTTGTTTAGTGCCGCCAGGGCAGAGCTGAGGAGGCGGCCTGAAATGGCAAAATGGATGCTCCCATGTAAACGCTTTGAGCCTCGTTTGCTCAAAGTGCTTACATAGGAACTTTCATTCAAAATATGTTTAAACTATGTTTCAGACTATTGCCCATCATTTTAGCCAATAATATTTCTGAGCGCACTATTCCTTTAAGGCTGCATGTCAAACACAGGCTTTATTTAACTAGGTCCAATACACAGGTATAGCCACACCTTCAGTGCTAGTTCTGCCTATGGCACCCTTATCAATAATTTGTCTTTTGGCAAGCAATTTCAGAAAGATCGCTCCCTGGTAACCAGCCTATTGGATTTGTCCATACTCCACCAATCAAACTGCAACTCTATGTCACAGGCAACACCCATCTAATACAGATCTTATCACATAGTAGGTCTGGTACGGAGCATTGCAGTGATCTACCAGAACCGCAGCGGCTCTCCATCCATCCACTATGGGGGTCACTGACACTGTGGCTCCCACTTATTGAGTGTGCACCCTGTACTTTGTCCTGCACTTTGGTGTGGGGGGCCACGGACAACAAGTGCCCCCACATCATTCACACAGTTAATTTTACCTATTGCCCTGACACCCACACACACAATGTGACAAAATTACTACTGCCCTGCAGGAGTACAGGGATGAGTGGTGGGTAATCCTTGTATTAAATGCCAAGACCCTCCCTTTGATTTTTTAATCAGATAAACCAAAGTATTGCATGACGACATCACTAAGATGCCCTGCTCCATCATGGTGGAAATTGTCTTAAAAATCCCTTCATCTGCCTCCCTAGACATGGGGTATTGTTGTGCTCTTGGTAAAATTGCTCCTGGTTTAAATTTAATCTTCACTTCTCCAACTCCTTTCAATAAGCCTGCGTCATAAGAGCCTGTAGTCCATACTGAGACAGGCACCTTTGCCATGTCGTCATCAAAATATTCAGGATGTTTTTGTGCATAGCCTTATCTTCTGGGCACCTCTCTTTTATTCATGTTCACCCAATAAATGAAGTTTACCTCAAATGTCATCTCATCCTCAGCTAGTTGTTCTTCAAACAGATCCTCATCAGTGACGTCAGTCAATCTGTAACCTTCGCCAATGGCAATTATTGCGCTCCATTGTCTGCCTTCATCATCACAGCCATCAAGCAAAGCCATCTCGCCTCGCACTGTGACTGCTTGTATTGTTATGGGAAACACTCATCCCTTTTCCTCATGCATAGGTATTCTTGGTCTGAACAGAAACTCATCTGGGGTCCTCATTGTTCTGTTTGCAAGGCCTGGTAGCCATAACATTAATATGCACACTCCATATGCAAATATTTCAGGTTCTAACAGAATAGCTCTCATGGCCATTCGTCCAGCGTAAGCTCTGACCATTTCTCACACGTTCAAATAATGCATTCCTGGAATTGAACACACTATGCCTTCCTCAGTGAATGAGATTGTCATATTTAACTTTGTCATCAAATCTCGTCCCAATATATATTGCTCTTGGGATTTGTACCGGTGCATACGCACGTCTTAATAGTAAAAAATACCATTCACAACGACATTTCTGTAAATTGGCCTTGACTTAAACCTGAGAGGGCCGTTTACTCCAAGCTTGCTCCTATTAATTCCGGAGTACATTTGAGTTACACATAGTAACTTCATTCAGATTCAACAGCCATTTCCAGGTTTAAGTCAAGGGGAAGTCGGAGTTAGTCACATTCATTTTTTTGTGAATCAGCCGCTTAATCTTTCAGTGTTTAAAATTGTACATGAGTCATCCCGAAACTGCTGGTTTACTTAAGAAATGCACACATTATTCACATTGTGTGCATAATTTACATTTTGTTTAACAATGGCATTCCCCGTCTTCACTTTTGGTGGCTTCAAAAAGTTTCAATAAAGATACTCAAAGGTGGAGTGCCGCTTCACTGCCAAAACTAGGATGTGGTTGGCTCCCTTGCTTGTGGTAAGTCTTTCTTTTATTTTGATTCATCCTCAGATGCAAACGGCAAAAGGCGGGGGTCCGTAGCTTGCCAGTGGTGGCGGCACAACAATGGAACGCACTCCCGATATCTCTAAGGTAAGACTCGTCCCTTTGGTCGTTCTGCAAAAACCTCAAAACATGGCTATTCACGCAAGATTCTTAATCCCAGTACACAGCATGTTAATCCCTGATGCATGCAAACGATAGTACCTCGGTCTGTGTCCTGCTTTTCTGTAACCAGCAACCAGCCACATGTCTAAGCAATTATTTTGTATCTTTTCTTTAATGTAATCAGCTCCTAGAAACACTTGTGTAAAGGGGCGTTAAGAATTACTTATGCCATATCATATAATACCCCAGGGTCCGGCATGCTCTACAAATGCCAAATTAAATAAATAAGCTTCTTCATCAACATTCATCTGCTTGTGATAACACTTGCTCCAACTGTCCCAAATTGACATCTCATACATGAGGAGTTGTGCTAATTCTGTCTTTGTATCTCACTTGTTCAGTATTCAAAATAGTTTTTTTGTTGCCCACATGTCTGTCGGTACACCCGGGGTCACCAATCGCTCTGGGCAGACTCACTGTTATCTGTTAGCATTTCTGACATGTTACTGCAGTGAAGCTTTCACTTTGGGGTTGTGTTTCCCTCTCTGCAGACCTTTTCTCAGCTCCCTTGGCAATTTTGCTTTCACTCATCGTAAAGACTGCTTCTGCTTTTCACGACCGCGTCTCCAGTAGCTTTTCTTCAGCTGCCGTCTTCCCAGCGGTTCACCCACAAAGTGTGCTGTGTCTTCCCTATGTCCTCATGCCACGCCGGTAAGTAATGTTGACAAGCGGCAGCTTAGAACCGTCTGCCTTCTCCAGCAGGGTCCATTCCTGTGCTGTTGCCTGCTACCTCGGTTCTGCTTTCCGCTTCCCCCATTCTGCTTCTCTCTTTGTCAACTCTCGTTTGAATGGGTATGCCATTTTTAAATGGCCCTCTCACTTGAGTTTCATTGCAACAACTAGTCTGCATGTTCAGTTTGGTGTTTGCTTAAATCCACATTAACTCCTTCCTCCTCTTCCTCGTCTCAGTACTTGAGGCTTTGTGTGAGTTGGAATCCATAGGATTTCTGGGATATTTAAAGTAATATTGTTTTATATCTCTGTTTGGAACAAAAAAATCAGCGATCTGAGATTTTAAGTGTGTTTTATGTGTATAATAGGCATGAGTGGTATTTTGCCTCAAGTGTTCTACAGGACAGGGGTTTGGGGTTTTTCAACAGGAAGGATAGGTCTGGTGACAACAAGCCATCAAGGATTTACACATTATGAGGGTTTGTTCTTCAGAAAGAGAGTAATATTGCATCTCTTCTGATGGGGTCACCACCTTTCCCCGACAGCTGTCTCTTCTCATGTGATCCTCCCTCATAATAGCACCTCTAGAATCAGGTAGCGTCTGCCGTCCACTGACCAATTGGGAGGAGATCTCTGACTGGGGTTCAGTGATGACTGCACAGGATTCATCACAATTAGCTGATGTGGAAGTATAGGATTGTGTTTAAATTGGGATGCTCTAACTGGGGTTGGAAAAGCTTATTTTCAGTTGTATGAACACAGTGCCCTCCTGTCTGACTGCATTCATCTTGAACTGCCTTATTGTCAAACCGATTAGCAGCTCCCTGGCAACCAGCTGTTTATCCAGTGCAACAGAATACTCCCTCATCACCCATTACTGAAAATAAAACTTCAATGAACAGCAGGAATCCCAGAAAAATCTGCCCCATTCTTCACCTCTTGTGGTAAGCCAAAACACTAAAAAAGGGGGTCAGCACCTAGCTACAGAAGTAGGTGGAAAACAATATACTACTAGACCACCACCAAATAGTCTTCGTGCCTTATTACAAGTACAGAGGTGAAGGTAAAAACAGTGGTAAAGTGGGTGACAATTCCGTTGCTGTTACCTAACCACTGCATTACTGCACCGCAGTTGTACGAGTTTGGTGGTACAGAGGAATATTTACCTCCAGCAAAATGTTGGAGGGGAATCTTCCTCCTTACTGCCAAAAATCGTTTCTGTATCATTTATTTTATGTTTGTAGGTCGCCTAACCAAAAGACTGATTTAGTAGGACTAGGAGCAATGAAGAATACCGGTAAGTAATCAGAGCATTACCTCCACGTCCACTCTTCCTCGTCCCAGTACTTACCTCATGAGGCATACCATAGCAGCAACGAGGAGAGGTCCCAATGAGAGACAGAGCCAGAAAAGTGCAGAACTAAAACTCACAACAATAAGAACTCCAAACTCACATCCCAACAGACAAAACCCCAACCCCCGAAGCAACCATCCCCAGAGCGGGAGACAGTCAATCGTAAGAGGGTGACGAAAGTGCTGTGATCCATCCAGGTGGCCGCCCCACAAATCTCCTGCAGAGAAAACCCCCTAGCGTCTGCCCAGGGAGCAGCCAAACCCCTGGTAGAGCGACCCTGCGTGGGCAGGCACATGCTGGCCAGGAAAACCACAGAAGCCATGGAGAGAGCAACACAGAGCCACCAGCTAATTGAAAACAGCAACCAAGCGACTACCAGAACGCCCGACAGGAGCAGTCCGAGCTAAATACACCAGTAAAATGCCTGCCGCACATCAAAGGCAGGCCAAGCCACCCCTTCCCATGACTGTGGGAACCAAAAACACAGGGACAACCAGATCCTGAAAAAGGGGAAACCGCGACACAACCCTAGGCAGTGACCTTGGAGCACACCACAAAACCACAGAGTCCGGGAGAACCCGCAAGAAAAAAAAGAGGGGGGCGACACAACAGAGCCCCAATCCCCCCAGACTATGGGCAGACATGATAGCAATCAGGAAAACAGTCAGCAGAGTAAGGAACTCGATGACAAACTAGAAAGGTGCGCCAAAGGTGGCCCTGAAGGAACCTCAAGACCAAAAGGAGATCCCAAGGGTAAAGGTCCCTATCAGTGCAAGGACGGGAAGAAGAGAGACCCCAAAGCAACTTCCACACCCAACAAACCCCCTGAAGTACAACAGGCCCCGGAGAGTGGCACGCAATCTCTCCAAGTGGACGACCCACGGCCCTCCCCTCGAAGCCCACAAACCCTGGGCCAAGAGGACGCACAACGTGCCCCCCCTCCTGCCTGGCGCCTGGAGAAAGAGGGGTCAAAGGAGGATGGACCAGGGACAGCCCCACCTGGAGATACAGAACCGGCAACCAACACAGTAAGGAGGCCCAGAGAGCCCGAGACACCAGGATCAAGGCCGCATTAGCCCGAGAAGCCAGGAGCCAGTGGGAGAGTAGGTAAGACACCAGAGGATGCAGATTACGACGAGCTCACGGAACCAGAAAGATGTAAAATGCAATGGGCCCCTGAAGCATGATCAACAGGTGAGTCGTGACACACTGCCACCTGAGAACCCTGCCCAGAACAGACAGCAGGCGCTGGACTCCATGAGCACACCTGAGCCCTGACAACAACCAGACCCCGAGAGGCTCCACAAAAGACAAATGCCAGTACCCCAGAAAACCCCCAGTCCCGCAATGCCTGGTAAACCAGCCAGAGACCAATCAGGATCGACCGCCGGAGGGCCACCTCGACCAACCAGGCGTCCATATAGGGAAAAACTGAAAGCCCATCAATCTAAAATGCACCACCAGGGGAGCCACCAGCCCGGGGCACACCCTGGGGGCCGAGTGCAATCCAAACGGGAGCATTCAGAACTGAGCACCGAGATCCCACTGTAAAGCAGAAGAACTACATCTGGCAGGGGCTGAAAGACACGTGGTAACATGCAACCCGGAGAACCAGGGAAACCAACCAGACCCCTGTGCACAACATCGGGAGAATGTCCTGCAAAGGACCCATCTTGAAGCCTTCCTCCCGGATGACACAGTACAGAGCCTCGAGGTCCAAAATGAGGCAAAAAACTGCCCGAAGGTTCGGGGACCAGAAACACCCGTGAGTAAAACCCCCCGACCCCACTAAGGAAAAGGAACGGGCATGAAAAGCCGCCTTCAAAAGTAACTCAGTCAGAGCCGTTGCCATCGCCAACCACTTGGGAAGCGAGCAGGGAACAGCAGAACGAACCATTCAGACCAGGACAGGGGGAGACAGGAAGTTCATCTTAGAAACCCTCCGGACAGTGTCTTAGAAGACTCCGAGCACCACTGGGCCCATATTGGAAAAACATTGCAAACAAATCACTAAAAAGTTTGGAACCATCAAAAGGAAGCTAAAGGGCAGCTGCCCAATCAGACCGCTCCATTTTCCAATCCCACAGATGAACATGCCTGCGGGCCGATACACCAGCACCAAGCCCGGGCCACGCACTCCATCAAATGCCAGATCGGACAAAAGGGCAACCTGCCATAGCATGTCAGCCAGCAGCGGGACACAGTCAGAGCCACCGTCAATGGCCACCTTCAACCTCCTGAACCACTCAGCACATCCTCCACAGTGTAGGAGCCATAGATTTTCGGCCGGGGGCCAGATGTGCATCAGCATGTACCTATTTCAGGCTACAATCTACTCTCTGGTCCACTGGGTCCCGGACAGCCGCCTCCTCGGCCAACCCAGAGGAGAGACCCACCAAACTAGCAAGGACATCATCGATAGTAAAGTACCAAAAAAGGAGTGGAACTGTGACCCCGGAGGGGGACAGAGTAGGAAGGAAGGGAGCAACATGCAAAACGGCATTCCAGGGCTGCAGTCATGCTGGTAGACAGCCAATCGAGTTGAAAATAAAGATCAGATTAGCTGCAACAACAGACATCCGGTGGGAAAAGGAGAATTGTGCTCTAATTTCACAAAAACTGGTCCGGAACGGTGAAAAAAGGGTGCAAAAAGTAGATGAGCTGTGAACATTGAAAAAAAAGTAGCAGAACACCCGCGCCCACCGTCCCCGCTCACTTATACCACTGCACCCCTCTTTCCTTTCCATGTCCTTCCTGGACAAAGAACATATAGCCATCATTTTCTTCCACCTCTTGCGGATCTCAGGAGAGGAGGAAGATGAGGAAGTGGAAAAAGGGCAAGGAGCCTGAGCTGAGCAGTTTGCTGGCCCATGGCGCAAGCAGCACAAACACAGCACAAACAGAAATGCCAGCAACACATGTACATCCATTAAACTCCAGGAGAGAACAATCACCCGATTTCCCCTGAAATGGGCCATCACTGCTGTTATTCAACTCACCCACCAGAGCACACAACAACAACTTCCTACCCCCGAGGAGGGGCCAACCCGCCCTCGGAAGGCACAAATCACCACCTCTAGTCCACCGGATACTGCAGCGTTCCGGAGACAACAGCTCGTGCCGTCACTTCTTCATATGAAAGGAAAAAGGTCAGGGCAAAATGCCTTAGTGCAGCAGAGCGCACACCCAAGGAGTGTAGTAACAACAAACAGGCACATCACTATTCGAGTTTAAAAGATTTACTTGCACCTCAATCAGCCATTTTACTTTCACATGTCTGAGAGGTGGCCTGAACTCTGCATGTTGTAGTAGGGGGACCCACATGCCACCTGTTGAGCTATCGGAATCCCCCAAAAACATCAACTGCAGGCCAGGAGAAAACCCACCAACAGGGGAAACGAACAATCTACCCCCATGGGAACGGGCCGTTACATTCAGTGTCCCCCTCAAGACACAGAGAAACATGAACACGAAAAAGGAGAGTAGGTGCAAGTGGGCGGCCCGAGTGGATCTTTTAGATTCAGTTTTAGCGACTTTGCTAGATAAGTATTTGGAAGCAGTATTTGATAGGCTTTTGTGCATTAGTGAGAGAGTTTTAAACCCAATGTGCTCGAGAACTGGCAGCCAGTGGGCATTCAGTCTGGCAGAATAAATGTGCTCTTTTTTTTAGGAATGTTCAATGCTGCTCTCAGAACATTGTTTTGTAGGATCTGGAGTTTATTGATGTTGCGAAACGTCGAGCCTGCGAAGAGGGCCTTGCAGTAGTCTATCCTGGAGAGAATGAGTGCTCTGGCAATCGTGATGCAGCTCTCCGATACCAAGCAGGGTCTGCAATCGTTGTTGAGTTTAGACGTGTATGCTGCCACAGACGCAATGGCGTTTACATGTCTTGTTAGAGAGAGCAAAGAGTCCAGGTAGACTCCACACTTTTTACTTCGTTGGAGACAAGGATCGTGTTTGAGTTGCCATAAGGAGTAGCTCGGTTTTATCATCATTTAGGCATAGCCCACGTTGAGCCATCCAGGCTTGGATGATTTGATATATTTTGCTCATTGCGTTGGCGTCAGACTTGTAATTGCCAGAGATGGGAAGGAGGATCTGGGTGTCATCCGGATAGTTGGTGTAGGAGACACCCAGCATGACCAAAAGGTCAAAGGGGGACTTTGTTAAGATATTATACAATGTTGGGGAAACACAGGAACCTTGGGGAACTCCACAAGTGACTGGGGCTGGGTGGGCAGCTGCTGTGTTGGGAAAACCCCTCATTGTACAGTTAGATGGGAAGGACTCAATCTAGGCTATGGCTTTGGTGGAGAAGTGAGCTGATGAGGGGAAGTTAAAAGACAAAACCTGAACAAGTCTTCACATATGAGATGTCATTGTGGGCAAAGTTCGGACAAGTAGTACCTGAAGCCAAGAAAGTATAGACAGTGAAGAAATACAACTGTGCTATACTGAAAGACAGTAAGAACATTGAAAAAATTCCTGGTGAAAGAAGTACACCAGGCAATGAGCCTTTGGGGGGAAGGGGAAAATACCTGGCAGAGAAGCATAACAGGGGAACTGCAAGCCCCAGAAAGGGATTCCTGTTAGGGGAGTACACCAGGCAATCCATTTGAAATACACAGAGGAATAAGACATTGAGGGCAGATTCCTGGCAGGGAAGTATGCCAGGTGATCTGTAAGAACCAGATGAAAAGAAGTCCTGGCAGTCCTAGCATCAGGCAAATTGAAGTTAAATACACATGTTGGCATTGTGGGAAGATACCTGGCAGGAGAGTATACCAGGGGATATGATAAAACTACTAAAGGATTCCTGACAGGGGAGTATACCAGGAAGTCCACTGAAGTCATAGAAAGAAAGGTACTTACTTATTTTTACAGAACACATGGCAAAACAAGTGAATCAAAGACTCTAAGAAAACAAGTGGAAATAGGCAAGTGGAAGCTTTTACTGTTAAAATCAAAATACCAGGCAGAAGGATATTCGCAGAGACATAGCAGCTCATAGGAGGATTTTTGATGGATTAGTACATCAGGTAGCTCGCTCAAGTATCAAAAGGGTTTATAAGACCCCTTTGATTTGTGAACTCAGTGGCAAGAAACCAACAAAGGGCAGAATTTATTTATTTATTTATTTATTTATTCAAATTTGTAGAGCGCGCAACAGCCCGGGTGCATTGTGGCGCTTGTTACAGACAGCTTTCTTGGTTACAGAAGAATATGAGAAGCAACACAGACATATTAAACTACACACATGAGAGATAGCGTGGCAGAGTGGCGCTTGTCACAGACATATTTGTTGGTTACAGAAGAAAGACAGAGACAGTATATATTACAGGCATAAGAAAGAGCAAGGCAAAAGGGTTTAGGCGAAGAGGGAAGTTTTGAGTTTTTTGCAGAAAGCCAGGAGTGAGTTTTCTGTTCTGATGTCAGTGGGTAGTGCATTCCATAATCTGGTTGCAATGTAAGGGAAGAAGGGAAGCCTAGCCCACCAGCTTTGGACCTGTTGATGCGTGGGGTGTGCAGTTGGTTGGTGTATTGAGTTCTGATGGGCCGAGTGGATGAGACTTTCTCTATAGTCTCTGATAGATAGGATGGCGCTGAGAGGGTGAAACATTTCCATGTGAGGGTGAGGATTTTGAACGTGATGCGCTTTTTAACTGGGAGCCAATAAGCAGCCTGTCTAGCCTGGGAGATATGTTCCATTCTGGCGATGCTTAGGGCTGCTCGAAGCACATTATTTTGTGTGATTTGGAGTCGATGGAGGTTTTTTCAGATGTTCCTGCTAGAAGGGCATTTCAGTACTCTAATTTGGCTGCAATGGTGGCTCTGGCTATTGATAGACAGTTGGGTTTAGATAAGTAAGGTTTTATGGCATTTATTAGCTTTGTGGTGTGTGCTGAGGCAGAGGTGATGGCCGTGACCTGTCTAGTCATGGATAGTGCGGAGTCTATGTATACCCCTAAAGTCTTCACGGATGTGGAGACAGGGATAATAGTGTTGTCAATTGTGAAGTTAGCGTAATGCCTGTCGAGTTTGGCTAGTGTGTTTTTTAGACCTAAAATGATGATTTCCGCCTTCTTCCCATTGAGGCAGAGGCCATTAATTGCAATCCAAGCCTGGGTGGTGGAGTATATTAGGTGAAGTGCTTCAGAATCTTTGTTGTAGATTCCGATGAGTGGGAGAAGTACCTGCGTAACATCAGCGTAATTAGTATACGCGATACCAAGTGCATCAAGCTTGTCGAAGAGGAGCTTCATGAATAAGTTGTATAGTGTAGGTGCTGTGCAGGAGCAGGAGCCCTGTGGGACTCTGCAGTGGATGGTTGTGAGGGCTGTGTTGGCTGTGTTAGAAAATACTTTCATTGCCCTGCCTTTCGAGAAGGAGGTGACCCAGAGGGCTGCTTCTTTAGAGAAGTTAGCCGAATGGGTAAGGTGCGAAGTGAGAGTCTTGCGGTCCACTAAATCGAAAGCAGCCAATCCTTTGTCCATGATTTGGGTGATCTGATTTTTTAGATCCACCAGAGCTGTTCCCATGCCGATTAAATACTGGCACACCATGCTTCTTCTTTGATGATCTCGTCTGGGAAGTTAGGAGGCGAAATTAGCTCATTGAAGATTGGGAAGATTTCCTTGGAATGAGAGTTTGCATTTCAGATGCAGGCATTAAAGGAGTTGGCTTTGGCGATGGTGGCTTTGTATTGGCTAGAGATTATATCAAATCAGTTTTTGGTAGTGACACTAGGGATAGATTGCCAGTTTTTCTAGTGCTTCCCTTTTGTGGGAGCAGAGGGCCTGCAATTCTTCTGTGAACCAAGAGTTGGCGTGTAGGGACTTTTTTGCTTTTGTGCATTCAAGTGGATGGCTTGGGTGAGAATGTCTTTGTAAATGTCTGCTAGGGTGTTGGGGTCACTGGAGAAAGGGGGGGGCCCTGCTGGGATGTTTAAGTGTGGGTGGAGGTTCTCCTGTGTGAGTTTCTTAGAGCTTCTTGCTTTAGCTGCGGGGCTGGGGTGGGGGTTTTGGAGTTAGCGATGATAGGAAGGGAGAATTCAATACAGTTGTGGTCTGTCCATGGCATGGCTGTATTGGAGGTGATGGTGGTGAGGCAATTATGGTCTGCAACCCAATCCAGAGTGCGGCCTTTAGAGTTGGGCTCAAGACTTTTTGTGTGAAGCCCAGGTCAAGGAGTTCTTTGGCGAGGGATTCAGCAGCTTTGTCTTTGGCGTCGTTGAATCCTAGGTTTAGGTCTCCAAGTAGTAACGTCTTAGTGGAGCTTTTTAAGTTGTCACTGAGTAGGTGGATAAGGTGTCACTGAAAGTCTGAAGGGAGACCTGGGGGTTGTAGAACATGTGGATGTTGACAGTGCTGTTTGGGGACAGCGTAAGCTTAGCAGACAGAATGTCAGAGTTGCTAGCCGGTGGGCGACTAATAAGTCTGAGAGGGAGGGTGTCTTTGGAAATGAGGGCTACTCCGCCTCCTAGGTGACCTGGTCTGTCTTGTCTGAGAATAGTGTAGCCTGTTGGGAGAGAAAAGGCGACGGCTGGGCTGGATGCCTCATGTAGCCAGGTTTCAGTGATGGCTAGTATGTCGAGGGTGAGATTCGTTAGGAGATTGTGTATTTCTAGGGCGTGTGCTGGGAGGGAACGAACGTTGAGGAGTGCACATTTCATAAGAGGTGTAGGATTAGTTTTGATTTCTGTGGAGATGGGTGTGGTGGTTGAATCTGAGGTAGTCTGTGCAGGCCTAATAGATGGTAAGCTTGATTGAGAGGGTGTGGACATGCGTACAGTAGTGAGTTTGATGTGTGGGGAGTATCTAAGGTTGGGGCGGGAGCCTAATCGAAGATTCCTGAGTGCGGTAGGTGTGGGAAGACACTAGAGATCTAAGGGTAGAGTCTGGGCTCTGAGCCTGTTGAGTCTACTGGCTATGATGGAGCAGGGCAGCAAGTGAGACAGGACTGCGTGTGAAAGGTGAGGATGTTCTGTGATAGTAGAGTTGGACAGGGTGGCGTGGGGAGAGTGAGCTGAGGTGATCAGGTCAGGTGGTAGAGGCTCGCAAGTGGATTTGGTGTTGTTAGTGGTGGGGCAGAATGCAAAGAGGGTGAGGCAGAGTGTGAGCACAGTGGTTGTGATAAGGCTATGGTGTTTGATAATGACTTTAGGTAACATGGTGTACCTGGGATGGAGCAAGGGTAGCAAAGTCGACTAACAGGTGCTAAGTAGAACAATGCAGTGGCTTGCAAGGAAGCGTGGACACATTTCAGACAGCAATAAGGAGCAAGGTTTGCAGTAATAGTAGGTGGTAGTAGTGGCTGGAGGCAGGGTTAAAACACTGAGTGGGCAATAGCAATTTGGAGTTAGCAGGGCTGCAGCGCCGTGAGCAGTCGTGTGGGTGGCCAACAAAACAGTTTACAATCAGGGCTATGGCAAAGCAGGTTCCAATCAAGGATGAGGCAGAGCAATATCAAACAAGGTGATGGCAGTTTCAATCGATGCAATTTTAAGTCAGGGCTGCGGCACAACAAATTGCAGTCAATGATGCAAGGATTGGCATGGATGTCGAGTGGTCACTTATCGCACAATTGCACAAACAATTTCAACAAATTTGCAATCAGGGATGAGGCATACCACAACAATGAGGGCAAAAGATAGAGCTGCACACGGACGCAGGTTTACAATGGCAAGTGCAGTGCTGTGGATTCAGGAACTGCGGTGGTTGAGGCGACAAGAAGAAGCATGCATAATTGAGAAGGTCAAGTGGAGACAGTATCTGGCAGCATGATAGTTCCGCGATAACGCCCCGTGTGGCAGGCTGCGGTCTCGTGGGCAGGAGTAGCGAGGTGAGCAGGTAGACAAAGTACTGAGTGGCTGGGGCATCTGAAAAGTGGTGGAATGTGCACAGTCTCACCAGAGTTGGTAGAGAGGTCAGGGAAAACAGGTGGTGAAGCAGGTAGCAAAGAACCTTGAGCAGCTCGCAGCGCGGCACACTTGGTCAGCTCAGTCAGAAAGTGGCCTTCTTTCCTAGGCCTTACTTCATAGTCCGGCGATAGCCTGCCGGCGATTAGGTGCAATGGTAAATATGGTCCGGCAGCCAATCAGGAAAAACGAAGGACAGGCTTACAATAGGAGGTGGTCAGGCAGCAGCGGATATCAGGGTGGCGGCAATCTTGAGGCAGGATGCCTCTTGTGGACTGCAATTGCTGATGCTATCTGGATCAGTGAAATAGCATGAATTGCTGCGTAAGGAGGGACGAGCACATCAGGGTGTAGCAGGAACTGAAAAATAGTAGTGGGTATCAGCTGCGCAGAGCGCGGATCAGATTCTCGCTGAGGGGCTATAAGGCAGTCTCTAAATCTGCCTGGAGCTTAAATATACAGCACGGCTCTTCCTGGATGGGTGTGCTGCTCCTGCAGAATCGTGTGGCGAATATTGTTTGTGCTGAAATGTCCTGAAGCAGGTATAAGACACCAAAGAAGTGATTGCTTGCAAGAGACACCTTTTCCTTCCTTATGAAGTGGTTGCTTGAAAGAGATGTTTTGCCATCCTTGAAGAGCTATTGTTTGAAAGAGACACTGATGCCATCCTACCTGAGGCATCCAGAGGAAGGGAACCGCCCTCTGGATCCAAGGATTCTTTTTGTTGGATTTATTTACTTGTTTTTTTAACATTACAACAGAAACACGTCCCTTACATCTTTAGTTCATTTCTAGTGTGAGGGTCAGATTGTAGGTTTGGACACAAGAACAATATATCATTTTGAGGACGAGACACAGACTGATCTTTAGTTTTAGTTTCCTAGGTAGGAAAACTCTCTTTATGATAGGGACAGAGAGGCTTTTCTCCAACCTTTTTATTTTAATAAAGATGTCTGATGCTGAAACCACTACCACTTTGTGTCTGCTTCTCATTTCTGACCCCTCACATAATTGAGCACTCACTCACGGTGCTCGCAACAAAAAAGCACACAATTTGACATTTATAAATGTACCGCAAAATGTTTAAAATGTTGCTAAAAAGGCATAAAATAGAGCATGTTACCCATCTTGCAGTTATTAAAATTAGTTTGATTGGCGAATGCATGCCAGTTATAATATTCAATTCCCATAGCATCAGTGGCACAAAGCCTTACACATTACTTAAATAAAGAAACACACTTTGTGAAAGATCATTTTCAATCTGGAGACACGAGAGCATTAGAAATGGAATCCCCTAAATTTAGTAGTTCCCTATGGCTATTTTAAAGAAATATAAATGTCAGGAAATGTGCACATGTAAGCCGCAATATTTTCTTTTTCTTGCTGCTAAACGTGGACATCATTGCCACAATATTCTGGGAGGTATGGAAAATATGTGATATGTGAGCACATATAGCAGAGGGCAGATAGACATCATTTTTCCCAAATATTCTATGAGTTGGTTTACAATCTTGTAATATACAACACCAGAGGATAAGTGGAACGCAATACATCTTTGCTCTTGCATGCAACAGTGAATAAAAGCTGAAGTCTCCGAAAATGTCACGCAAGACCACTGACTTCGATTAATTGCTGGATTCCCTTTGCCGGTCTGAGGAGTCAATTGAATAATGTATATTCAGTATCTGGATCACAAATTAGACACACTGCCTTTCATTAACTCGAAGAGCCTCAAGCTCAGGCTCTGTAGCTCCTTTTTAGTTGCCACTTAGAAAAAGATTTTTTCAAGAAGGATCGTCCTTCTGAATTATTGATGAATGGATTAGAGGGGCTACACCAGATGGAAGTCACCTGCCACTGCACTGCGATGATTCTGCAGTGATATTTCTACCTCTAGTAACTGCTCACCAAGAGAAACCATCTAGGACGCTTCAGTGCCCCTCCTCTTCCCTTTACTATACAGACAAACTAGGAATGAACAGTCCACCTTATGTGCATGAGTATAGAACACAATGTTCTGTCAACAAGTAGTGAAAAGATGTAAGAGCCAGCAGATACCGAGCAAATGTGGTGCAAGCTGGCCGAGCGCCAAGTGCTCCTAAGATCTCGTGACGTTTAAGCTATATCCAGACTCTTTCAACCAAGCCCTTAACGGTGAGCAAGCACTCAACCCTGACTATCACTCTCTCAAGCCTAGGAAAAAGCGAGCCGACTTGATAGATGCTTCACTTGTCATCAACTTGCAAGAGTCAGGGCCCTGGCGGTCACCTGCAATGCCGCCTCTTGGTCACTATATGATGGGAGGCCTAGAAGGTCTGTGAATCTAAGTCTCCCCTTGTGGTGAGATGATCAATCAACATTTACAACAATGGCACTGTTATGGTCAAGTAAAAAATAATAGGGCGGACCCTCTTTTTTTTGTAAGGGGGCTTGACTCAAGAGGGTGAAAGGATTAGAGAGAGCGAGTGAGTCAAAAGCTACCCTAACCAAAGGCGTGACATAGGGTCACCAGAATTTGCAGTGGAGCTAGGTAAATACTAGCTCAAAAAAGGACAAATAACAAAACCCAAGGGTACGGAGAATATCACAGAGAAGGGTTTTGTTTATTTAACATTAACAAAGAACAGAGAACATTTTAACACACTCCGCCTTGGCGCTGAAAAAGATGTATTGCTGAACACAAAATAATTCTCAATATTTGTGGGTTAGTAAACATAGTGACCAAAGGTGTCAAGTTTTTGTATTGTTTTAAATTACAATACGTTCCACATAGTTTAACATTGTCTTTCACATGTATTGTTAGGAATGGCAATACATTTATCATTGTCTAGCATCGTCGACACACGAATTTTGTGTTTCTGGTTCGGTATTTAATTCCTGGAGGCAGTGGCTGTAAGAGATGGGACAGCGCTGCTGAGATGTTACCGAACGGTCATCGGGACAGGTGGTTAAAGTCGGGGCGATGTAGAGATGTGGGTGTCCACCTATGGGTGATAAGGGACTGTGTTAGTTCTAAGAATGGTGTCCAGGAATAGAATGTAAAAACTGCAAAAAGGGGTGACCTACCATGAGCAATTGAGTTGGCGCCTTGGTCGTCGAAATAGTTTGTCCAGTCAATGAATTAGCTGTAGAGGCTGTCTGTGAACATCAGAGGCCGGGGGCTGCATAAATTGAAATATTTCGGATATTAAAAACGGCGGCTAGAGGCCGTGGAGGTAAAACACGAGTATAAATATGTGCTGGTGCCAGGGTAGGGTAATGGCGGTGCCGGGTGGTATTTAAGCAAAAGGGTGTATCTACAGGGGGTAGGAAGGCAGTGGGTGGGCAAGTCTTATCGGCCAGGTGAATAGAACTCTGCATACCAATATTAGGTTGTAGTGTCAAAAATGCGAGTGATCTACAAAAACTCACTGAATGGAGATGTGCAGCAGGGTGACCCGCGAGCTTGGGGTGCAGACGCATTGCTAAGTGAATTAATCCGACAGTAGGAGGACCGAACTTACCTATTCAATGCACGCGACAGGAGGAACGAAGAGAACAGCTACTCCAGTCGTGGGCGAGGGAGCTGTGTCGCTAAGGGATTCAGCGCGCATGCGCTATAAGAGGAACGCGTGGCAAAACAGGAAGCGCATGCCCGTCAAGGAGAGAGGATGGTGCGCATGTGTGAGAGAGTAGTATCTCGAAGCACGTCTCCATCAGAACGGGCACGTCGGGCTAAAAGAACGTATAGTGTCCTGACTAGCGGAGCAGGGGAGGTGATGAACCTGTCAGAAGGCAACCATTAGTTGCAGGGACGGTGTCATGTAGGAAGAAGTCCGTATAGAGGAACAAGCATGTCAAATGGCATAGCATGGTGAAAGCTCATTATTACACAACTGTTAATGTACAAAAAGGCACCACATTACTTGGCGATAAATGCACACATTAAGCGATCATATAATTTTATGAAAGCGGCAAAAGCATATTAAGATAGATTTTTAAAAAATGTTTTATGAAAAAGGGTGTTGTGACATCCATGCATAGCGTATTCGGTGTAAGGCTGATGGATGTGTATTGGCAGGAACTACCAAAACAACAGGGAAAGGGACCGATGGAGTGGCCCCGGGCATCAATAGGAGATGGAGTGCTATTGATGCTGCAGCATATTAGACAAGGGTGCCAGGACTATTATCTATTGAAAAACAAATTCCATTCAATGGAAATATTCAGACCATGGTGAACAGAATCCAAACGATGTATCCATCTCTGTTCTAGTTTACGTAAGGCTAAGTCTCTGTCGCCTCCGCGGAAAGGATTTTTCACTGTTTGTAGGATGGCCCAGAAAATGTCATTTTGGGTATGGTTTTTGGATTTGAAATGTGCGACCAGTGGTTTATCTTCGACCTGGTTCCGCACACACGAGCGATGCTCACAGATACGTTGCCGTATTTCTCTCTTGCATTTACCTACATAAATGAGGTCGCAAGGGCATTTGATGATGTAAACTGACCACTTTGTTCTACAGTTGGTGAATGAATTGAAAATCCAAGCGTTCCCTTTAAGAACAATTTCTTTTAGATTAGCTGTTAAGGGGCAAACAGAGCAAGAGCCACATTTGAAATGTCCTTTGACCGTTGGTAGATGCTACAGAGTAGTTTGTTGGTTAGATGGTTCAATTTCTGTGTACGTATGTACAAGGTGGTCTTTAAGGTTCCGGCTCCTTTTGAAAGCGAAACGAGGTTTTTCTGGGCAAAGGGACTCAGCATGTAGTTTATCCCAATGTTTTAGGATTACTTTCCTGATGTTGTTGCTCAATGGAGTGAACGTGGTAACACACGTCATCTTGGTTGTGGACTGGTCTCTTCGCTTTGGTGTTAGGCAGGATTCGCAGTTAGTGTTTTTCACGCGTTTGCGGGCCTGACGAATCAGATGTTTAGGGTATCCTCTTTCTTTAAGGTGAATAGCTAATTCTCTGCTTTTGGATTCATATTCACATTGAGTGGTACATTTTCTCCTTATCCGTAAAAATTGACCATATGGAAGATTCATCTTAAGTCTGGATGGGTATTTTTGGATGATGGTTTACGGTACAGTGTTGTGGCTAGAGAGTTTTCTTCGGTTTTGTAGATCTCCAAATCGGGAAAGGATATGGTGGTTTCGCTGTGGTTAATAGTAAATTTTATACAATTGTTCTGTGTATTGAGCCATTGTAAGAAGGAGAGAAGGTTGTCTTCAGTCCCTTTCCATACCATAAAAACATCGTCAATATATCTGAACCAACTACTGATGGATGGTCTAAAAGGGTTGGCATTGTTGTAAATGAAGTCATTTTCAAAAGTGTCCATGAACAGATTAGCTACATCAGGGGCAAAAGTGGCCCCCATGCTTGTTCCGTGACACTGTTGGTAAAAGGTCTGTCTGTAGATGAGGTAGTTTTCCATAACTGCTCATCTGGTGCATTCCAAGAGAAATGATGTTGGTGGTTCTAAAGTTGTCCTTCCATCCAAATAGGTTCTTAGTACTTCTAGGCCTTCTAGCTGTGGAATACTTGTGTAGAGGGATTCTACATCGAGTGTAACTAATAGATTGCTTTGTTCTGTTTTTATGGTGTCCAGTATTTTGATCATTGCTGTGGTGTCTTGAATATAAGATGGCATCTTGCTTATGAAGGGTCTCAAGAAGTGGTCTACATAGATGGATAAGGGTTCCAAAACTGAACCGATACCGGTCACGATGGGTCTTCCTGGAGGATTGGTTTGATTTTTATGGATTTTGGGGAGTAAATAGAATGCAGGAATGGTGGGGTGTTGGTTGACTAAGAAAGCCTTCTCGTCTGCATCTATCCAGCCCTCATCGTGTGCATGATTCATGAGACTCGGGTAACTTCTTCGTCATATAAAGTCTGGATCCAGAGGACTATTCCGCCACCTTTGTCTGCAGAGTTCTATTCACCTGGCCGATAGGACTTGCCCACCCACTGCCTTCCTACCCCCTGTAGATACACCCTTTTGCTTAAATACCACCCGGCACCGCCATTACCCTAAACTGGCACCAGCACATATTTATACTCGTGTTTTACCTCCACGGCCTCTAGCCGCTGTTTTTAATATCCGAAATATTTCAATTTATGCAGCCCCCGGCCTCTGATGTTCAGAGACAGCCTCTCCAGATCATTCAGTGACTGGACAAACTATTTCGACGACCAAGGCGCCAACTCACTTGCTCATGGTAGGTCGCCCTTTTTGCAGTTTTTACATTCTATTCCTGGACACCATTCTTAGAACTAACACAGTCCCTTATCACCCATAGGTGGACACCCACGTCTCTACATCGCCCCGACTTTAACCACCTGTCCTGATGATCGTTCGGTAACATCTCAGCAGCGCTGTCCCATCTCATACAGCCACTGCCTCCAGGAATTAAATACCGAACCAGAAACACAAAATTTGTGTGTCGACGATGCTGGACAATGATAAATGTATTGCCATTCCTAACAATACATGTGAAAGACAATGTTAAACTATGTGGAACGTATTGTAATTTAAAACAATACAAAAACTTGACACCTTTGGTCACTATGTTTACTAACCCACAAATATTGAGAATTATTTTGTGTTCAGCAATACATCTTTTTCAGCGCCAAGGCACAGTGTGTTAAAATGTTCTCTGTTCTTTGTTAATGTTAAATAAACAAAACCCTTCTCTGTGATATTCTCCGTACCCTTGGGTTTTGTTATTTGTCCTTTTTTGAGCTAGTATTTACCTAGCTCCACTGCAAATTCTGGTGACCCTATGTCACGCCTTTGGTTAGGGTAGCTTTTGACTCACTTGCTCTCTCTAACTGTTATGGTCAAGCCAGGATTGCTAACTGGAAGGTCTTTGCAGCACACTTTCATCTACTTTCATCTACTACAGCGGCTCATAGCAATCCTTCCCTGAAACAGTAGTGTGGCCTGAAAGCCCAGATCCCTGCCAGTTTTTCTCAGAAACCCACGACCATTGGGTCATTGGAACTGATTCAATGCATCCAGTAGCACCCAGCAGAGGCACTCATGAGGGTGGAGGCCTGGCTCACCTATTATAGCTCACCAAAGAAGGACCAGCCACGGGACAATGGTCATGGAGAGCCTAGAGAAAGCACAGTTCAATGCTGACGTACAGGTCAATAGGGTTAAGAAGCTAGACTTCCCACATGGGCCCCCGCCTGAAGACCTGCAGTGACTGTTAATGCACAGACCTCGATTTTCCCTTCTGTCCACTACTTCTGCCCACAATGCCTCCCCACAGCAGACCGAACAGTTAGAAAGGCTGAAGGCTGGATGGATTCTTACACCCTGCCCCAGAAAACTAACATAATTCTGCTCAATCGACTTGATCAATGCACTTCCAGTCACCAAACATGTTTTTAGTGTGATTGGGCTTAATCCCCCCACTGCCTGGGTGTCAGCAGAAAATGGCATACATATAACATATATCTCATCAGAAGATCTTCTTTTACACCTGGCTTTAAGATGCATGTAAAAGATACACTAACTGAACTAGGGGGAGGAGAGGCTCTTTGAACACCTATTTACCAAATGCTCTGTAGATGCAACCACAAGCATTACCTTATGGTAGCCTATCATCCTCCAGGTCACAGTTCATCCTTTCTTAAGGGCTGGATCGAGATCATTGTCTCTGTCCCTGATTTGTCTAGTAAACACATCCTGATGAAGGATGTGAGCCTATGGCTCAACGACCCCTTAATTTTAACTGCCATGGGTTTTCCCCCCCAGTGCCAAGGGCTTTTTGGTGATTTGGGTATTTCGCCATTCAATGCCTTCTAACGTTTTCTGTTTCATTAACCCCTTAAGTGCCAAGGACGAGGTATCTCATCCTTGGCAACAGGGAAGTAATCCCAAGGACGAGATACCTCGGCCAAGGCACTTTATAAATCACCTATAAGACCTTTAAGGCTGCATGTCAAACGCAGGCTTTGTTTAACTAGGTCCAATATACAGGTATAGGCACATCCTCAGTGCTAGTTCTGCCTATGGCACCCCCATCAATAATTTGTCTGTTGGCAAGCAATTTCGGAAAGATCGCTTCCTGGTCAGCGGCCTATTGCATTTGTCCTTACTCCACCAATCAAACTGCAACTGTATGTCACAGGCAACACCCATCTAATTCAGATCTTATCACATAGCAGGACTGGTGCGGGACATTGAAGTGATCTACCAGAACGGCAGCGGCTCTCCAGCCACCCACTATGGGGGTCACAGACACTGTCGCTCCCACTTATTGAGCGTGCACCCTGTACTCTGGTGGGGGGGACACACGGACAACAAGTGTCCCCACGTAATTCACACACTTAATCTTAACTGTTGCCCTGACAGCCACACACACAATGTGACAAAATGACTACTGATCTGCAGGAGGACAGGGATGAGTGGTGGGTAATCCACCTACTCAGTCCTGCACTGCTACTAAATCGGCAGTGATCCCAGTTATTAAGGTAAAACAGGCAAAGCCTGAAAGGTATACCTTCTTCGCTTCTTTTGATAGCATAGTCCGAGGGCAGGCTATATCTTCAAAAGGGGACTGAGCTCATAACACTAGCAAAACAAACAACTTAAGTACAATGGTGCCAAAATAAGAGCATGTCCAATCAAGGTTCTATTAAAATGTAGTCTTTAATCAAAGAATAACAATCAATCAACTAATTAGAAACCAGTAAAGGAAACACAGAGAATATAGATTTTTGTGCAAGGGTTCTCTTGGCAGATGAGCACGGACGTTCAGGCAATGGATTGGCAATAATGCCACTGGTCAAGGATATGTCTTGTGAGGAATTTGAGGGCATCCTCACTTCTTTCCCCAATATACCCTCCTCCCTGGTGGCCAGGGTAAGGCTCTTGCTATCGGATCCTGACCCTAGAGTGGATATGCGAGGTAGAATCATCTGGATGGAGGAGACTTGGGGAGTGGGGATGAGGCACGCTCAGGTGAGACATGCTATCCCCCATTTCCCTTTCACCATCAGTCAGTTGTCCCCCAAGTCTTTATAGGCTGTTGTCAATACCTTCCCTATTTTTCCTGTAAGTCAAACCCTAAAGCACACCAGTTATGTACTGAGACGAGGAAGAGACCAACTAGAAGTATACAGCCTCTCTTTATTGATACACAGGCATTCAAACACCAGTTATGCACTAGGACGACGAGGGGGCTACCAAGAGTACTACCAAACTCCCAAATCAGCAATGAGCAGTCTAGTTTTTTTTTACCAATCAGCCTGGCATGAGCTTTAACAGCAGGAATATTGAAGAACATGGGGGCAGCTGTGGAAGCAGGTATCCAGACTGTGGGATGAGAGCAGACCTCTCCAGGAAAGCAGCATGGCAGATGGAGTGCTTGAGGAACCAGATAAGGTGCAGAGTGTTTGCAGCAGGAAGCATGCCTAAAGAAAGCTGCAGGCCGGTGGCAGAGTGCAGAAAAGGAACCGGCGTGAGCAGGAGAAGCTGCCGAGTGAGGCCTGAGCTGCAAGGGCATGCATCATTGGTGGGAGCGAAGCTCCGGAGAGCCGCTGCGGGGACGGAGAGAGGGGCTGCACGAGAGAGAGACAGAGAGAGAGAGAGAAAGAGAGAGAGAGAAAGAGAGAGAGAGAGAGAGAGAGAGAAAGAGAGAGAGAGAGAGAGAACTCATGACAGCCAGGAGCCTCCCTGGAACACTTTAATGGAAACAAGTATTTTGAATACCGATTTACATGATAGCAAGTACTTTGGAACTTTGAATACCGATTCGAATGAAAGCAAGCACGGTTGAATACCGTTATGAATGAAAGTTGTTTTGTGGAATCACACTAGTTAAAGGAACTGTGCAGGCATTGGAAAGAGCCACAATGATATCATTGTGAACTGTGCAGATTAAGAGAACAAACATTGACAAGAGCCATAAAAGTAACTGTGTAAATGGAGATAACAAGCATTGGCAGGAGCAATGAGAGGTTTGAAAGTGGAACAAGCGAATGGTGGCATATGAAGATGGAGCAAGTAAGCTGTGTCATTTGCATGACCTTTAATGCATTTGCATGACCTTTAATGGGTGGACCGTGTGATCAGACAACTGTGCCTAGACCGAGTACATCCCTTTATTAAAAGCCACTGGAAGCACCACAAAGAAGCCTGTGATTGATTCTAAAATGAAACCTTGTGTGATTTGGAAGTAAGGCATTGAACTCGATGAAATTGGTGAAGGATAATCAAGACAGAAGAGCTGGGAAGGATCGCACGGAATTGTGTTGGAACTGTTGAAAGACTTTAAAGCTTGAGGAAGGGAACCCCCTTTTGTACTGTGAACTATTTGAACATTGGGGAAGGGAAACCTTTTCACCAAGAGCTGGACGAAGCTCTGAACTTTTATTTGAACACTTATCATTTTGAGGCTGACATCCCTACACATTGTATACAAATAGATGTGAGGGAAAGTACAGGCTTTGGACACAGGCAGACATTTGATTTGGACTTCCTGCCACAGACTAGCTCTATACTCCCACCTTAGCATAGGGCAAGTTAGGGCAAGTTAGGACTTGTTCCAACCTTCTTTGTTTTAATAAATGTTTGTAGCCCAAACTTTCAGTGCATTGTCTGTGTCTCGTTCATGATGTCTTCACAGTCTATAAAGGTAAAACGTATATAAGGGGGGCTTAAACACTGCTATGTTCCCAAAAAGGTATCAAGGGAACAGGGACTCTTCAAAGACCTTATGGTCTTATCTTTTGGGTGTAACAGCATTGAGCCAGGCTTTTCCGCATCAAACGTGTACTCTGAGCGCTTTTAGCGCCAGACCACTGTCGAGTTGAGGCATGGCAGTGGTGCATCCAACAATGCAGTGGTGTTCACAGGCAGCCTTGGCTTGCCATTCAAACATGCTGTAAACAGAAGGCGATGTTAGGTCGGCAGCACTGAAAAACTTCCTTTGAAGCATTGTTTCTCAGGAGACCTCCTAAGCATTCGTATAACCCTGAGAAGAAGGTGTTTCCTTTCCTGCAAAAGGATCCATGAGATGAAGGTGTTGTCCTTCACGAGGATCAAAAACGCAGATTCCTACTCATATTTCGACATGGCAGCTGTGGAGATGGTCATACCAGACACCAATACACATCATTCTTGTCATAGCTGGGCCCTTCTCACAGAGTAGACACTAGTGTGATACTACAACCAGGCATGGCTTATATTTAAAGATGTACGTGCCAACAGATTGACTAAGGCATACAAGGCATACAAGTATTACATTTCAAGTCAGAGGTGCAGGTGAATAATGAGGCACCCCTAACTGCAGGAGCGTGGTGCTCTAGCAGGAATACACATGTGATCTGTGAACCTACCTTGTGGCACTGCAGGACCGATGTTGCGGACACCAGGAGTCTGTCTCAGCAAAGTAACATGATTGCACTATAATTTTGGAATGAGGCATTTACTAAAGGGGGTCTGACTAGCAGGACTCACTTAAAGAAACAGAATTACCTGCATCATTTAATATTAATAAAAATACAAAAACCTGGGGCAATATCGAACACACACACACATACACATACACACACACATACACACAGCTGTTCTGCTGTACTCACTCGCAATAGCTCTCTTTTCTGCTGCACCTGCACATGTGGCTCTTCACCAGAACTCAACAGTTCCCACACACAGCAGCTTTCTACCACCTTATGGCTTCCATGGCACTCCTCCTCCTCATGATACCTCAATGTCTTTCTTCCTTCTCGATCCCCATTACTTCATGGCTCCTGCCCTATGTTCGTCCATAGTCCACCTGTCATTTCTGTCCTATGTGGAGTTTGAAGCATTGGAAAAGAAATGCAGTCTATTACTCCCGTGTGTCGCAACGTTGCTGGTCTCTTAGTCTCATTGATTGCCCTTCCTTGATCCCTGACCATTCATTGTTGTTTTTGACCTGCTCTTATTGGCTTTATTCAGAGATGTATTGCCTGCAGCTATGTTTGGCTTGTGTTTTCCCTCTGGCTTTTGCCCTGCCAAATACCAGCCAAAAGCACACAACATATAAGCACATAACAACGTATTTGTATACCTTAAGCAGAAGGGGATACATCCTGAATGCACATCGTAGAAAACGGAATTCAAATCTGGCAGGCTTCTTTGCAAAATTCATGACAGTGGCTACTGTAAGGAACTCATGGTGGCAACAGTAAAGACAGACATAAGTGATCATAGTTCAAGGGTGTTTATTAAACTGCAAACGCAGGATGGAAAAACGCCTAACCTAAACCTTAATCTAAGATGGGAGCAAGCTTCCACCTTCAAATGGAAAATAAAGCAGTCATTGTGGCGTCTTGTCAAAGTAAAAGGCTTATACTAAAAAAAAATATATTGTTAAATCCTTACAACTAATTACAGAAAGAGTGTGGGATAGGGTTTTTAATAAAGAAAGAAGTGTTCACAAATAATAAGTCAGGATGTGATTGCCGTGGGTCTCCCTTCCCCACGTTTTGAGCACGGGACAAGGTGGATCTCCTGAGCACAGCACACACTCAAGCTTTCCAAGCACGAGCCGACAGTTCCGTTCCAGCGATCAGGTTCTTTGATGGTTAAGTCTCTTTTCAATAAAAGGTCTCTTGCCTTCGAGGGCCTGATGTATTCAACAAACAAACAAAAAGTTCCTTTCCAAATGAACATTGGGGTGATGACTTTCCACCACCAGGATCTCCCTCTCTTGGGCTCGGACCCCTAGGCTTCTCTCGATCAGTCTTAGACCTTTCTTTCGGTATCTCCCTCTGCCTGGCGCAGAATCCAATGCCAAGGGGGACAAGCCACTTCCGCTGGTTTGGTTTTACAGTACTTCTTGCATTCAGGAGTCTTAGTCTCTTTTCAACCAATTCACTGTGAACATCCCTCGGTAGGGTTCACTCATGTCAACACACTGTTCATGTGCTACTTTCACCAAGCACGTTTCATTTGCCTGTTCTTCACAATCTGCCGGTCAAAGACATTTGACGGTACAGAGGATTTTATAAGACCCCTGTATGACCACTTTGACCTCTTCTTGTCTCTTCTCAAGGCCTTCTGGTTACAGTAGTTTCTGCCATCGGGTAATCGCCCAGAGTTTCCTTCGTGAACACCCACGTGCTGCCAGACTCCTCGGCTGCTGGGGTTCCCCCTTTTCATCAATAGTTTCTTTAAGCCTTTCAAAGTTCAAATTAGCCTTTGGTTACCTTTCGTTCAACACAGTTCGGCTTCTTATCAACTCTTTCCTCCACTCACCGGCTGTGATGAACCGCTTGGCTTTCTTTCTCCTTGGGGTCAAGGTTGGTACCACTGAGACAAACGTCTCTCCCCAGCTTGGTAATCAGCGGAGGAGGGTTTTGTGTACCATTGATATCTGCTGCAACACACGCTGGATATTGTCTGTGGTTTTATGATTCCATCTGCAGAGGTTTCACGGCCTTGGTCGGAAAGGGCAAGGTCGCTTCTCTCCTTGTCACCGTCTCGTTATGCGCCGTCTTTCTCCTTCTCTTGAACTACAGTGCTGAGTTAGCACTTACATTGTGCAGTCTGCCCTGCTCGTCCTATGCTCTTGTGCTCCACCTTTTATCCCTGTGGGGAAGGGAAAGTGCCGTCAGGTGTGTGTGATTCTGGTCAATTGCCTGACTTTGCCGGACCCTTGTATTGGGACATGTCAGGTAAACAATTCTGTGTTAGTCTGTTGTCTTTTGTGTTGTGCGAACGTGTTTGTGTAGGAAAAGGGGGAGAGGCAGTGTTTTGGAATATCCTACGTGGTAGGATGGGGAAAAGCTGTTTAAAGAAGGGGGATATCGCGTCTCACACAGAGGGGGGATATCGCATCTCACACATCGGTGTCCCACTCCCCAAGGACCCCCGAACCAGGTGATCCTACCTCACTGGTCCTCCCCCGGGAACTGGATCCAATAGCGATGGCCGTGTCCTGGCCACCTGGATGACAGATCCCCAGGGACTAGCTAGGAAGACACCTTCAGGTTTCTCACACTACCAGATGGTGATTTACCAGAAGAAGAACGTATACTTCACAGTCCCATCTCTGAACAACTCTGTTTTCCAGCAGAAGTGCTGAAGGTTGGTTTGCGCCACCGCGCACCCATAGGGTTACTAAATCAGTTTTAGACCACCTGGGAAACTGTATTGTTTCACCTAGTGATGGTAGATCAGTGTTGGAAAAGGAGGGTTTGCAGAATTGCTGTTTGCTTTGTGTAAACAAGGATTTCCCTATGCTGAAGTACTGCAAAGCACTGAGATTCCAGGGTTGTCCAACTCCAGGCCTCGAGGGCTCGAAACTTGATGGGTATTCAGGATACCCCGCGTTAATATTCATGAGCAAAAATGTGCATACATTTAGAATTATTGTATGCAAATGTATCTCATGAATATTAATGAGGGATATCCTGAAAACCCGACATGGATCCACCACTGGAGTTGGACAACTCTGGTACACCATCCCCGTACACTAGATGGGGAGACCGCAGCGATATACTGCTAGGGGTAGGTGGTAGTGCTCTCGCAGACGTTGCTAAAAGCTGGGGGGTTGTTAGTCTCAAGGACAGACATGTTACTGACAGAGGGAATACAAACTCACTCAGAGGGGAGAAGAAAGTGTTTGCTCCAATTAACTGGTGACAGAAGGACTGCAGTGGGCTCCAGCATTTATACGGATTCGTATTCAGGTAAGACAATCCTTGACAGAATCACTGAGGGTCCCCAGAAAGGAGGCAACCACTGGTTGCCTCCTTTCTGCGGACCCCGAGTGCTCCCTCTCTGCTAGAACAGGGAGGGGCTTCCCTCTATGCCAGAAGCAGCTGACATAATGGCTCCAGGGAGACCAGAACTGTGAAGCCTTCCTGAGAGAGGATGGGTGTTATTAAGCACCCCACAGCCTCTGGGGGGAACTGGGCTCTTGGACTCTCTAAGGCATGAGGCAGGACAGGGTGATAATGGGTGACCTGCCCTACACGTATACTGTTCTCTTTGGGTAGGAGGGGCTGGGCAGGCATCTCTACCTCTCATCCACACTGTTGTTGGAACATTGAAACTTTGTGCCCAGTACAGAGGCACTTCCAGTTCCATTACATCCTCCCAAATGAAGGTCTAAAGAATCCCTCGCACCTATACACGGAGCCCCTACAAGACATCTATACATACTCCAAACAAGCTCTGAGCTTATAACACTGATCCCGCAAAAGAGGCCGCAATTCCCCCATTATGTCCTATAGCTATAGGGTAAAGAGCCTGGTATCTGCTCTCTCACAGCTGTACGTGTTGCTAACTCTGCCGCCTTTGCTCATTTAAGAAGCGGTTTGCAATGTAAATAAGTTCAACTGCAGGACTACAGCCATGCTTAAATAAAATCACTGGACTAACTTCCTAGGTTAACATTATGCTGCTGTCCATTCTGTCCCGGCATACGTGTTGTGTCCTGTGACCTCTGTTTTGTCTTTCTCTGTCCTATTGTATGCGCCCTGACGCCTGCGGGCTTCAGCGCATTATAAATAAACACATAAAATAAATAAATAAATGTTCTAGATGTTGCCTGTAAAGTAGTAAGACGCTCCCGGGTGATTTAAAAAAACAAGGAAAAAATGAAAGCGAGGAATACATGTTAAATAAATGAATGGCACTATCGCTCGGGTACTCCAATCAGAGTATGTAATTGTGACACATTGTCTATTACTATTACAATAAAGATGAGAATTCATACCTTAAATGTGTGAGTTTCAACTCAAAGCACCTGGCAGAGGCACCCGCAAGTCAAATCCCACACAAGGCACCTGGCAGACGTACCCAGGCAGACAGGCCTGCCCAGGGTTGGACTGGAGCATAAAACGGTCTCGGGCAGCAGTGAAAAAGTGGCCCACAGTTGCAAATGGCAATTCTTTCCTTTAGTGACAGACTGTTTGAATAGCGCCCAAGGGGGTGTTTTTTGTGCAAATGTAGGCAAATTGTGATATTTAAAGAATATTTATTCCGCAACAATGGTCAAAACTACTAGCTGCATAGTGAAGGCACTCATCAAATTGGCCCACATTGGCCCAGAAAGTGGCCCATTTTGACCCCCAAAAGTGGTCCACGCTAGCATTTTGTATTTTTGGTTCTGGCACTTCTCTTTTGCCCTATAGGCCAGTCCGAGCCTGCACCTGCCCCACGTACCACTTGGAAACAGTACCCAGACACACCTCAAAGCACCTAGCTGAGGCACCCGCAACTCAAATCTCACCTCAAAGCACCTGACAGAAGCACCAATGCACCCCTATCCTTAGGGCATCCAGCAGAGACATCTGGGCACCCCAAATCGCCATCAGTGGCACCTGCTGCCCCTCCCCTCCCCCCCAACAACTGGCAGAGGCACCTGCGCTAGCCCTCCCTACCCAAGCCTCTGGTAGAAATATCCATAGCACTGAAGCATCCGGCAGAGGCACAGTCCCATGCCCCAGAGTGCACAGAGGAGGCACCTCAAAGTACCCACTTTTAAGATATATGCCAAAATTCCCAATTCAAATCAAGAGATCTTTATCTAGTACTGTTTTTTTCTTTGCATTCTGGGGCATGTAGTTCTACTTTTCTCTTTCTAATACAAGGTCTACAATTTCCAGAATGCAAAGAAAAATCCAGGACTTGACTATCATGTCTCAAATGTAATAATAATAATAATAATAATAATAATTTGCCATTTATATAGCGCTACGAACCCTCAGGTATCTGAGCGCTGCTTATTATTACCCACGGTGTGTGGTGCTCATTTATCGACCTCGGCATCTACATCCCCAATATTACCCAATGGAGGCACCCATGCCACCCTCAACGCAATTGGAAAAGACAATGACCCCCTGCATAGCAATAATCCCAATCCTTGCGCTCCTGGAAGAGGGCCCGACAGCTCAAACCCCCAACCGAAGCACCAGACGGAGGCATCCACACTTCACAAGCACCCGGGCAGAAGCACCTGCAATCGGCAGAGGTATCCAAGTCTGCACCCCCTGCCCAAAGCACGTGGTAAAGGCACCCGCAGCACATACCCCCAACATTACCCAGCAGACACAATCTCTGCATGCTCCTACCCCATAGAACCCAGCAGAGGCCTCCATGTCCCCATTGCTTTAAGTGGGAGGAAGAATCGAGGGGTGCTCTAGTTAGGGGGTGCTAAGAGGGAAAAGGAGAGCTGGGACGCACTGCTACAATTTATTTTCGTGGGTCCAGCCTCTCCTTTTGTTTTTTAGAGGAGCCAACCCCCAGCAGGCAGCCCTTTCACACAAGGAGCAGCGATCTCATAGGGCTGCCTGCAAAAAGGAGTGGAATCGGCAGCCCTCTTTGGACACTGCCACGGCCCCGCCCCGGCTCAGGTGCTCTTTTTCAGGAAAACCACGGCTCCGCCCCGGCTAGCCCGAGCCCACTTAAAGCCCTGCATGCACCCCACAAAACACTTGGCAGAGAGACCAGCTCCCCGTAGCACCTCCTGTCAGCTGTGCTTCAACATGCTCCGAAGCATCTAACAGAAGCACCTATGCACGGCGACCAAATCACGCAGCAAAGGCTCCTTGCCCCCAAATGCACCCCACACAGGCTCCCTCATCCCACACAGGCTCCCGTGCACTCATGTTCCCCCAAAGCACCCAGCGGATGCAGCGAGTGGCGAATTCAGGGATCCTGCCGGACTTCCAGCCGCATGAGGCTTCTCGCCTAACACCATCAGTCACTGTGGCCGTGACAGCGAAGCTGACTATTGCAGCTCGGCCCTGGGAGGGGCAGCTTCAAAGCTCTGGAAAGGGGTCAGGTGCTTCATACACAGTAGGCGCTGGATAGCCTGACTGTGCCTTTGTTTGAATCACTCAGTAAACAGCAGAAGACAAATAGCCGTGATTGTGAAATGTCTGAAAATCGGAGGTGAGATGCGCAATTTAGCAGCTGAATGCCAAACCCCACAGTGCTCTCTGCCTCTTTACCAACCTGCTAGCTGTTCCAGCAAAACAACATTATGATGAATAAGTACTGAAATTAAACCATTTGTTTGAAGATTTCCTGTCACTGTTCACCATGTCCAGGGAGTCGGTGTCATTGCTTTCAGTGGCTGCCGCTTTTAATCCTATCGAGCTGAGTGCAGCTGTCAATCACTCCCAAAAACAAGATCTCTTTATCAGGAGCAGGGGTCAAGTTCTAAAAATGAAAGTGGGGGACTCGTCAACAAACGCAATGGGATGTGACGTCGCCAGAAATTAGCATATCAAGGTGAAATATGCACATCTCATTAAAATTGGCTTTGCATAACCACCCAAATTGAACAGGGTGAATGGCATTTGCCTTTCATAAAATCAACACACGCACAAAACCAAGAGGGAATATTTTCTTCTAAGAGTGTTTTTGAAAACATTAAAAGGTGTGCATGTTTTAAACTCCAAGAGCCAATACCAATGTTTTCCCTGGGACATACTAAACCGAAATGGGATATTTCACCTTTAGTTATTATTTTACATCAGGTTATATAGTGCAGTGGTGAAGTGTCCGGTTTCGACTGCGGTTTGACCCCAGAGGTCGGCTTTAATTCATAAATTCAAAGAGGACATCCAATGTTTCTCTTTTAGCTGGGGGGACTGAGTCCACCCTCTGAAAAAAGTGGGTGGACTCCGTCCCCCCACGTTTACCCTCGACTTGAGCCCTGCGTTCTTTTAGACTGTTCCTTTAAGTTTACACATATAACCAGAATTGAATGTACAGAGATCAAATCATGTCCCACATCGGATATGAGATGATTGGCCAGTCTTGGCTTTAGGTTTCCATCGCTATTTATTGCTACTAATCAGTAGTAGTTGAGGCGGAGGCGTCTCATGGAAGGTACGCCTTTATTACTAAGACCTCACCCCTTAGCACCTCACAACTGCTCTCCACGTCCCGGCGTTCCACCTTAGAACCATGTGTGTAGCCCAGATCGAGCTGCACACTACACCCCACCGTCTCTCTGAACCCAAAACCAAAGAAAGCAAGAAAACAACCCCAAAACAGAATGAAACATATGCACAGATAGCAAGCCATAAAAGACATTGTAAAACCACTGGACATGAAATGCAGGTCTAGGCAAAGACCCTAAACATGCCACCAACAGGGAACCCGCGACAGGTGCACTACTTAACATAACCCTTCATCCACACTGACTCAAACCTCCTCCTTCCTTTGACACCAACACGAGAAGTGCCTAAAGCCCCCTCTAGGTTCACACCATTCGCAATCTCATCCCCCGTAGTACCAGCTACATCGCCTGGAACCCCTCTTATGGTGAGCGAACCTCAATAATCCCAACACTCAACACAACGATCCATCAATTCAGGGTAATCTGACACCAACCTCTCCAATCCTGTACTTTCAATTGCCACCACCATATCCAAGTTCCAAATGGAACCATCAGCAACCCTCACCGCATTAACCAACCTTTCCACCACCCTCTTGGGCTCAGGACATTTCGAATTCCCTTTGCTCAAATGCACACTGCGCTTAATACTCACCCATGACCCAACCACAACCTCCACACGTGACTTACTTCTCTCACCCAACCTGACGTTATAACCCTTCTTATACTTCTCTCGCGCATCCAAAGATTTCGTTCTCAACCCCTCCGCAATCTCCTCATTACTGGCAGGAGTTCCCACCACACCATTCACCCACGAGGGATTAAACCCTGAATTAGCTTCCCTACCCCGAGTGACTCTGAAAGGCGAAACCCCTGTGACTCCATTGGGGGTCACCCGAACATTCCACATCAACTTCTTTACTGCCTCCCCAGCATCAATTCCATTCCTCAGCGCCTGCTCAATCACACCCACAGGTGCTCTGTTGAAGCGTTCGACCAGCCCATTCGACTGTGGTCTATACAAAGATGTGAACTTCCATTTGATCCTTTTCTTTTCTGCGTAACTGAACATCTCTGCACTCCTGAATTGCGACCCATTGTCACTTAACACCTCCCCAGGATAATCCGCTCTCCTAAAAACATGCTCCATAAACTTGATAACCTCTGCACTAGTAACATTCCTGACCCATTTCACCTCTGGCCATCTCGAAAAATAGTCCATTAGCACAATCAAAACTGTGTTCTCCTTCCCCAAAATCTCATACGGACCCAACATATCCACTGCTACACGAGACCATGCACCAGATGACAATGCCATCGGCAACAATTTTCGTTATGCATCTTCAACACTTCATCACAATTTCTGCATTCCACACATTCTCGTACAATTCTCACCACCATTATGTCCATAGCAGGCCACCAATACCTTTCCCTCAACTTCCTCTTGGTACAAGTAGCTCCCAAATGCCTCTCATGAGCTTTGTCCACCAACTTCCCCCTGAAGCACATTGGCACTACTAACACCCCTCCCATCAAGAGCAAATCACCTTCCAACGTGAGCTGATCTTTCACCTCCCAAAAATCCTTAAATTCTTTGCCAATTTCACTTTTAGCAGGCCATCCCGATTTTTTCCGCTCCACCACCCTGCTAAGCACACAATCCTCCAATACTTCTCTCCTCCAATCCCCCTTCCTGACAACAGCATACTAGTGTTACGCTCACCTGGCTCCAAAAGGGGCGTCGATCGGACCCGGACAGCTGCGACCTCCTCCAACGTGAAGCGTAGTGCAGAGATGACAGACTGGACTGGACCACCTAATCTCGTCTGCTTGACCCGTAGAAGTATTCTCCTGCAAGTGGAGAAAGGGATTTAGCCACCCTGGGATTTTAGTAATGGCACCCCACTGTTCTCCCCACTAATCACCACCGATATTCACTTTCAGTAAGCTCAAATTATGTTTGTAAATGATGAGCTCTCCATCCTGCGTGAAATGCAGGGGCGCGTAGATACCAGTTACTTCACTGGTTTGAAGGCGTTGGAAGAGTTCCGGATGAATATTGACTCTGAGGTTCCAGGCGAGAACCCGTAAGTATGAAGTTCAAAGAGTTCAATATGTCCGATGTTCACTCTTGTACATTCCTTTCTTGTGTTGCAGCTGGGTCCAAGGGAAGATTGTCTTGTGGCAGCTGATGGTGTTCAGGTAAGAGTCTGTATTACCCAACACTGTCCGGCAAAAGAGGCGTTTGTTTAAATTGCTGGCTTCTCTCTCCTTACAGGAGCGGCGTAAGAAGTTGCGGTTTGTTACAGAATAATGCCTCTGGTTGTTAATCAGGTAAGTCTATGGTGGAGAGGTTGTATTTGTTGACTCTCTCGGCTTACCTTATGTTTCTTTTGTCCCCTAGATGGTGGAATTCGGCGGAGAAAATGATGGAGGCTGCGCCGGATCGAAAAATGCTGTGAGGACTGGTGAGTATGGTGCGGCGCTGCAGCTGGCGATGCGACGCGTGTAGAATAATGTCCTTTTCAAGTTCGAAGACGTGATGGATCCGGAATTCAGGTAAGGATTGAAATAATATCTGTTTTCTAACCTTTCCTTCTTCTTTCTTCTATTGCTAGGAGCTCTGGATTCGAGACGGGCGTGGCTGAAGACTGGATGCTGACTGCAGGCACGGTGAGCGTTACGCTGCTGGATGCAGAATAACGCAAAGCATGTGCTGCTGTTCGGGCGTGGTTTAAATAGCCTCCAAAGTAGTTCCAGGTAAGAAGTCCCTAGAACCACACCCGAGTAAAAAATAGTCCCTGTAGTAAAATAGTCCCATCCAGGCCTCACGGTGGCTTCGACTCACTGGCAGCATGGTCTGCATCAGGTAAGTAAAGTCTATGAGCCTGGCGCCTATGGCGCCAGGACTGATTTCTATTATGAGCCTGGCGCCTAAGGCACCAGGACTGAACTCAGACAGCCCCTAGCCGGGGCTGCTGTGGTTTTATTAAATATCTGGATGCCTGCTCCCGGGGCTGATGGGCTTGATCCGCATGCCCGGGGGTAGGCATCATGACAACTAGTCTACAAACACCTCCTCCAGAAAAGCTACCATCTCCTCCTTGCCCTCAACAAAAACCTCCTTACCAGTGCTCTCCATCTCCAAAAGCACTCTCAACAAGAAATCTGCCACATGACTGAGTACCTCCGGCACATAATCTACTCTGAAGTCATACTCTTGCACTCTCAAACACATGCAAGCAATCATGTCTCTCACCATGAGCACTTCCACCAAAGGCTTATGGTCCATCCTTAATATGAACCGCCGACCCAAAACATACCTCCTAAAATGTTCAATTCCCCACACACAGGCCAATAATTCGCTCTCGATGACCGAATACCTACTTTCGCAATCTGTGATGGCCCTCGATGCATGACAAATTGTTCTTTCCTCCTTACCAACTCCTTATGAGAGTACCGCCCCCAAACCTTTCACACTCGCATCCACCGTGATGATACCCTCCTCCTCCAACTTGAAAGCCCCAAGATTTCTTGCCTTACAAATCACTGCTTTGATCAACTCTACCGCCTCTTGACACTCATCATCCCACACATACTCCACACTTTTCTTAATCAGTCTCCAAATGGGCTCAGATAACGAAGCAAAGCCCTTTACAAACTTGTTGTAAAATTCTGCAAGACCAAGAATTGACCTCACTTCCTCCTTGTTCCTTGGAATCAGCACTTCTCTGACTGCTTTCATGGCATCTTCCTTCGGATGAAACCCATTGCCACTTACCACATGGCCAAGATATTCCACCTCATCCACTCTAAAGCGACACTTGCTCCACTCTATTGTCAAACCTTTATCTCACAATTTGCTCAACACTTCATTTAACCTTTTATCATGCTCCAACAAGGTCTTACCATAAACTAGTATATCATCCTGATACACTAATGTGCCCTTCACCCCTTTAAGTATTCTGTTCAGTATTTGTTGAAATACTGCTACAGCCAAGGCTAAACCAAATGGCATGCCCTGGAAGCAAAAAAGACCAAAAGATGTTATGAATGTGGTCAACAACTGATAACCCTCTGTGAGTGGTAGCTGATGATACTCTGCCGAAAGATCTAGACTCGTAAATATTTCTGCATCCCTGACACTGTTCAGCATGTCTGCTATCAAAGGCAATGGATATTTGTCCACCACAATGTTCTTATTGATCTCCCTGAGGTCAACGCACATACTTATTTTTCCGTTCTTTTTCCATGCCACAGCTATAGGGCTGACCCACTCCGCAGATTCCACCCTCTTTATAATGCCTTTCTCCGGAAGCCTCTCCAGTTCGGACTCAACCTTGCTCATAATTGACACCGGGATGTGCCTCAACTTGTGACTCACTGGTTTTGATCCAGGTTTCACTACTATCTTATGAGCAAAGCCACAGAGACATCCCACCTCCTCGGTGAGCACCTCAGTGAATCGTTCTTCCTCACTAATGTCACCTCTCACCATCAACACCGGCTGCACTCCTAGTGTCCAGTCTAATTCCTAAAGCTGCCTGATCTCTCCAACCAAGAGTGTGTACTCCCTTCTTTGCCACATAAACACTGGTTACCGCCAATCTTCCTTTGTATTCAATAACACTCTGAAACAATCCAATGATGGCAATCCTGGATCCTTCATATCCCCTGCATCGCTGACATTAGAACGCTTGAGGGGTATCCTCATCAATCCTTTTTTTCCATCTATCTTCAAATAAAATGGAACACAGTGAACAACTGCCCACCATCACTTTAACCAGAAAGCCGTCAATCCTGACCTTGCAACTTGGGCACTTCATGTGAGAATGGTCCTCGGTGCTCTCCCTCACCAACACTACTCTATCCTCAGCATCCAAGCTTTCCTCCTCTTCTCCTTCTTGGACACATGATATATTTTGTTCTGGCAGGTTGCCGCGATATGCCCCACAAGACCACATTTCGAGCAATTCTGGGTGATGGCTGGGCAAATCTTTGAACTGGCCATTTGACCCAACCAACCACATCTATAACATCTCTTCCTTTCGCCCTCAGGAACTGTATTCCCTTTCTTCTTATCCCCACAAACATCAGTGTCCTTTAGCGGTTCCTCTTTCTTTACTCCTCCCTTCTTATTCTTCTGGGTAATTCAATTCACTAGACCTTGTTCTCTATTGGAATTCCTTGAGAAGCAGTCCACCATGTCTTTCTTCTTGTCCACTATTGTCCGGGAACACAACTGTGTGATTTCCACTTTCTTTGCAATCGCTATGGCCTCCTCCAGGGTCAAATTCCCACACATCCATAGCCTCTCTTTTACAATTGAACTATTTGTGTGTATGATGATCTGATCTTTGATAAGTTCATCTGTCCCCATCCTTGCTGTAAACTCACACAAACTCGACAAGCTTCTCAAAGCACTAACATACTCCTCCACCGATTCGCTAACTTCCTGTTTCCTCATAAAAAAACTATAGCGATTGATGGCTATATTTGTTTTAGGAGCAAAATAGGCGTCCAGATGAAGGAGAGCTTCTTGGTACACATCTATGTCCCATGCCCCCTGACTTTCCATCAGTGGCAGTAATTCCCTGTACTTCTTCTGGCTCTCTTTTCCCAAAGAGTGCAGTAACAACATCTTCTTTTTCAAGGGTGTCAACCCCTCATATTCTGCTGCACCCAGGTAATTACCCCAATATTGTTTCCACTCTTTCCAAGGCTAACTGGGGAGCCCAGGTTCGGTAAGAAGGTTTCCGGTGGAAGAATGGTTAAAGACATTGCGTCTCCTGTCTGTATACCAGCTTTATGTCAGCAATGCTCAAGAACTGTACCAACTAGCACTAAAGCGGTAGTCTTTGTTTCTCAAACTATTATATTATTTTCTTTTTTTTATCACTGTGATGAAGAAGTCCCAAACTTGTACTCTATACTTTTGGTTGACTGTTTCCACTGCAACCAAGGTGTCCACCATGCAGAGTCATGCTCGCGGGACCTTTCCTCTAACCCACGAGCAAGTTATGTCTTCCAGCACGAGCTACTTTCTTAGGCTCACCTTTCATGTCCCATTGGGTGCCGATCCACAACTTTAGGGCACTGCAGGCTCACCCAGGGAAGGCGCAGGCTCTTGACAGCTACTCTCTCCTCTCTCTTCGTTCACACGAGCGCCGGTAAGCAGTGGATCACTTGCCATGCACCAGGCTGCCAGAATGGGTGTCATCTAATACTCCTTGTCCCCAAGATTTAGTAATTGAGGCAGAGGCTTTGCATGGAAGGTAAGTCTTTATTAACAAGACCTTGCAACACACAGCGGTCCCTTAGGACCTCACCAACTGCTCTCCACGTCCCTACATTCCACCTTAGAATCATGTGTGTATCCCAGCTCGAGCTTGCTCGAGCTACACACTGCAGAATCATAGTGCAAAAATAAAACTGGCCAAGAACACACCACGATACAAGCAAAAATATCAGGACTTGGACTTGCAGAGCATCTTGGGCCAGATAGGAGGTAATGAGAAGATGATTAAAATGAGCAGAGGCTCGTCAACGATAGGAGCTTTGTTGGGCTTCCATGTTTCTTTCCCTAGCAGTTACTTCACATTCAAGGAAACCACATAGTGACCTTTTTTTAGGGCTGGGAGTTACCTAACCACCTTGAAAGCATTTATGTCACAACTTCGTGGTTTTCAATTGGATTCTAACTGCATGTGCTTTCGGAATGTTCATTTAGACTACTTACCCATTTTGTCAATGCATCCAGGCTGAGGGATGGGGTGAAAGTCAATGGATAGCATAGATGGGCGAAAGACCAATATTCAAGTGTTTCTGAAACCCCAGTTGGGCTGAGCAATTACCCTTGGTATGCCGGGGTCATGCCATGTGACTAAACCAATCCTGTGCCTTCTGGCTTTTCAGACGCAACAGTATGGCATTTCAGTGCTATGGGGAGATTTGCTGGTGCTTTGAGGAAGGAGGGTGAAGGGGAGATGGTGAGGGGTGAGGAAGCGGAAAGCGGGGAAAAGATCCTTTCTTGTGGGTGGTTACTGCCACTCCTGCTTCTTTGAGGATAGTTATATTCAGGCACACTTATAATGTTGCTGTAGTGGCTCTGGTCTAATGAGATGGGGTACCTGGAGATAGGTGGGAATGCTGGATTGGAGTAAGGTAAGCAACGGCTGATAGAATAACCCTGCCTTACCCTAAAATAGAGGTGGGGCAGCAGAGGAATAACATGGAGAGAGCCAAGCCAGAGCCGAGCAAGGTGGTCTGTGGCCTATCTCTATGAGCCAACACAAGTAGAGTCGGCAAAAGAAAAAGTTTTTCACTGTAGTGACGCAAATACTCCTAGTGCCCTTTCCTCCATACTTGTGCGATAGACCACACTTCATGACGGGACTGGAGCACTTTTAGGTAGAATCCCCAAAACATAGTCTTTTTTAAAATTTTTAGCGGGGCCAGAACGCACATGGCTCTAGCCCCGCCTTCCTGAGTCCTGCCAGCGCATTGCCCTTCAGTCCTTTTCTATCACCAAGGTTAATAAAAGATATTAGCAATTAAAGGCAACTTTTTAGAGCAGACGGCGGGCAGGCGTATGGCAGAAAGGGGACTATGGACCAGAAGTATGTTAGTCACTACAGTGAGTAACTTTTTCTTACTCCTACGCCTCGTTCCCTTTCTTCCATACTTTTGGGAGATTCACAAACACTGACTGTGGAAAATGGGTGGGTGGATTATACTCCCCTAATTACAAAGGTTTCTGAAGACCGCTTGACCAAACTGAGCACCCAGCCTGGAGCTGAGGTTGAAGCAATAATGTTTGCAGAACATAGAAGAGAAGATCTAAGTGGCCGCCTTAGCCATGGTTTCCCAGGCAATGTACTTCAGGAAAGCCAAGGAGGCCGCTTTACTCTGCACTAGCTGTGCATGGATGCCCTTGGGGGCCTGCAGTGCTTGCACTGTGTGGGCTTCTGTGATGCAGGAAACTTTCCCCCGGAAAATGGTGGACTTAGAGGCCGGTGTTCCTTTTGTTGCATTTCCAAATGTAAGAAAAGTAAGAGAAGAGGTTCTAAAGTCCTTTGTCCTATCAAGATTAAACCTGAGAGCTCTCCTGATGTCTAGGTTGTGTAGGACCCGCTCTGTTTCTGACAAAGGTTCCAGAAAGAGCACTGATTAGGTGATAGTTTGGTTAATATGAAAATCCAAAATGATTTTAGGGAGGATGCTTGTGTTCACAGCACCACTTTATCCCTATGAAAGGACAGAACAGATTCTTCAATGAAGAGGGCTTGCAGCTCACCAACCCTTCTTGCTGAAGTGATAGCGACCAAAAAGGCCTCAATCCAGGTGAGCAATTTCAGATCCACCATCACCATAGGCTCGAATGGCTTATGACAGAGGGGGACAAGGGCGTTAAGCACCACATGGAGGTCCCATTTTGCCTAAGGCTTGATGGGAGGAAAAAGATGCAACAGGCCAGCAAAATGACATTTATTTCTGGGTTTGTGAGAGTGAATGAAGCAGAGTCAGTATTGCGGTATGCCCCGATGGCTGACAGATATGTAAGGCAAGAGTGCAAATGAATGCCTGTGGATGCCAGGTCCGAGATAAAGGAGAGGACGCTATCCACTGATGCCTGACGAGGAACAATGTGTTTGTTTACGCACCATTGACAGTAGCAGAGCCATTTTCTTCTGTACTGTGCACATGTCGAAGGTTTGCGCGCTCATCAGATAGGTTGAATTGTGCTAACGACCTGATTTCAGGAACCGTGCCGCTAAACTGAGAGTTTGTGGGCAGGGATGTCACACTTCTCAGTCGTACTGGTGCAGGAGATTGGGAATTTCTGGCAACTGGATTGGAGGAGAGACTGACCGTATCTGTAGCTCAGAAAACCAGAACCTGGCTGGCCACCGAGGAGATATAAACACCAGTCTGCAGTCCTGCGTCTCCTGCATTTTCAACTAGGCACAGCAGGGAAGAAGGTGAACACTGACACTCTGTCCAAGGAAATCTCCAGTGCATCCGCCAGGAAGTCCTGACTCAGACCCTCCCCGGGAAAACCTATATCAGAAGCTTCCTGCTGCAAACAAGTCTACACTGGGGATTCCCCACTTGGAGAAGAGATGTGAGAGAACTTGATCGTTTGACTTCCACTCATGATTTGCAGAAGACTGGAGGCTGAGGGAATCAGCCATTGTGTTTTCCTAGCTAGGAATGTGCACCACTTCAAGCCACATTCCCCTCTGTATCACCCATTCCCATATTTGATGGGATAGGGCCATCAGAGGAAAGGACTTGGTGCCCTCTTTCTTGTTTATAAAAAACATTGAGACCAAGATGTCTGTCCTGATGCGTACCACTTTGTTGGTATTACTAGACTGGAATGCCTTTAAGACCAGACTACCAGTTGAGGTAGTTGATGTGGCATTCCCTGTCTGAGGGAAAACACAGATAGAACACCTCCAAATGATTTAGTGGTGCCCACCAACGGAGAAGGGCGGAATCTGTTGTCCGGAACAGGGAGTCCCCTCAGAGAAGTTGGAGAAGTTCGAGCACCAGTGGAGGTCAGGATACATTTTGGGTGGGCACCCAAATCAACTGGGAGTCTTGATCTGTTGCTTGCGACCAGTTCTGTCGAAGAGTCATCTGTATACATTGCATCTTTAACCTTGCCAGTTGAAGGGCTAAAACGCAGGAAGAATGAGGAAAACTACAATCCCTATGATTTACGGTGGCAACGTGACACGCACACGTGCCGCTGGTTCCTAATAAGCCTTGCACCTGCCCGTGCTCCTTGCTGATTGTTTTGACCTTAGGAGGCATGGGCAGGATGCAGTGCAGGACGCTGAGGCAGGAGTTGTGGTCAGACCACAGGGGCAGCGGTGAGACTGTTTGCGAGCCCGCTGGAGTGGCTGTGAGACTCAGGAGTTCAGCCCGAGGTGGGAACGAGGCGCAACTTCCCCGCTCGCAAGCCTCTCAGCTGAGAAGCAATGATTGAACACATCTCGCCTTCAGCTACAAGCTTAGGACGCCTGGAAGCTCCCCGAGCATAAGTACCAGCTGCTGAAAACAAGTTTAAATACATGCATACATTAACACTATTAGAAAGCTGTGTTTAGCACCCCAAGCTGGGGTTGTGATTTGTCTGGCATAACATGAACATGGGAGATTTATATGTATGTGTATAAATGCACCTTGTGAGGGAACAGGGTGTAATTTCTGAATTTCCCTTCCTGCAAAACATTTGCAGTGTTACAAGTTTGGAAGTTAAGACAGTCTGGTTGAGTTCTGAGAAAGCACTCTGTGTGAAACATTGCCTGGAAAAACTGGGTGCAGTGTTTATGAGAGTATAGACAGATCTATGTTGAACCTAAAGTATTCATGTGTAGCAACTCATTCATGTTTTTGTAGAGGAGCAGGTAGACACCATCTGCCTGACTCCGCCCCCTTAGCACCATCCCGGTGGAATGACAGACGAAGAGCCACAATTGGGAATCCATGCATGAATCCTTGCAATATCCCTGTACCACGCTGAGTATATGAGAGACGATATACACTCAGGCAACCATTTAGTGTGTACCCGCAAGCTGACATAATGGAGGAAAGCTACCAAGAAGGATGCCCTTTTCCGAACTGTTGAAATGCAGCCATGAACAGGATGGATGTATATTAAAACAAAGTCTGACGACAGCAAAAGAACGTAATAAGAAGATATATGTTGAAATGATATGTAAATACTTAAGGATGATGGAGGGTCTGGGTTGGCTCTAGAATTGGAGCCTGCCCGTGCTGAGCGCCACTTCTATTTGGGTTGGAAGACTGTTCTGGTGTCGCAAGATCACAGGAGTGGGTTGGGGTTTAGCCTGGACCCCAATTTGGTGCGTAGGAGAAGTGAGTTTGCTCCTGGTTATCTTGCTTCAAATTTCGGGATAAATAATCCTTCTAACACGGTAGTTAGTGCGATACAGGTTCGCTTTTATTAATGGTATTGGAGTGGTTCTTCTCAATAAAATGGTGAGTGTCTAGAACACTGTTCTGGCATTTGTGCGCTAGCTTGGTCAGCCGACACGTGTTTCGACCTGGAGGGTCTTTCTCAAGGCATGTAAGCAATGCTGCGAGCCCCAAGTGGGGTCCTGGTCGTGTTTGTAGTGGCTGTCCTTAGGACAGTCTTGGCTCTTGTTGGGCCCTGTATCCGGGTCGAAACACGTGTTGGCTGACCGAGCTAGCGCACAAATGCCAGAACAGTGTTCTAGACACTCACCATTGTATTGAGAAGAACCACTCCAAATACCATTAATAAAAGCGAACCTGTATCGCACTAACTACCGTGTTAGAAGGATTATTTATCCCGAAATTTGAAGCAAGATAACCAGGAGCAAACTCACTACTTAAGGATGATGATGTAACTGGAGTACTAAGAGAAACATGTACCCAATGATTCAGTAACCATGAACACAAAGAAGAATGAAGTGACTCGCTGTTCAATAACTGTAAATACGCTGTAACACAAGTTACAAAGAACATATAGAATCTTGCTTATAAGAGGTATACATTCAACGTTTAGGATGACCATTGGAAGAATATGGGCGACGGCTCATGTCAATCAACCCAGCTACCTCAAAATACAAGCCCAGGATCATGAAGTGAAAAGACGACAAAGAGGCTGTTTTCCCTTGCAAAAATAAAGGAGTACACTAGCCTAGGACCAAGGATGCTATTTCGAGAGATGAAGGCAAAGTACAAAGGGAGTCCAACGAACGAACCATGTGCAAAGGACATATTTCTCAAGATTAGGAGGAACAAGAACATTTACAGATGCCAAGTATCGGTCAGTTAAAAGTGTATAAAGTTTATATGGGATAGAGTGAGCAAGTGTCTAAAGGCCAAGAGGAGCAACTGTATCCAGTATTATTGAATCAAATAGTGCTAAATACACTGTCGAAAATGACAATTTCGTGATCTCTTAACACGTGATGAAGAGTTTGCAAACAAGGGCTATTCATTACGCTTGGGGCAGAGATAATGGTGTGCCTACACTCCCTAGAATGTTCTGGGACAGTGCAGACTGGCAAGGTCAATCTTCAAATAGAGGACTCTGGCATGAGGCCTACCGATGAGAGAGGGTAGACTAATTGGGAAAACAAGGGAAGAGCTGACGTATCTCCAAACACCTGGGTTTCGTTTCTATGTGCGTGTTGCTAACAAGCCGAATGTCCAAGGTTGGATTTGGGTTGCCAACCAATCAGAAAAGCCTGCCATGCACTTTTACATACAATGTTGCAAGTAATATTCTGCTGTAATATTCTTTGCTGTAATCCGTATTATACGTATTTAGAATTATCTCAGGGCGTCTCCTAAAGACAAGGGACCACCAATGAGAGATTAATACTCATGCGTTCTATATGAAGACATGTTCCCCAAATCCAATACCACAACTCGATAGGTTTTGTAACATGCCACGTAGAATGATGTCATAGATGACTCATCTAGCATTATATAAACTAAGTATAATCGAGAAGACATTGTGATCCTGTTAAATGACGATTAACCCTGCTTTCCTTCATTGAGACAAAAGTAGTATTTTACCATCTTCTTTGAGTCTATCCAGTTATTTGGTCTGAGACATTTTATTGGTAATTCCATCTAGCACAAAGACGCTTCAAGGTGCTAGAGCACATTTGGTATCAGTGCGAATGGTTTAGGTCTAATCGACCTAGAGCCCAGACCCAAAATCATGGCCTCTCGACGGCTCCCGCCACGAGCCAGACGATCACAGAGTTTCGATTCGCCTGAAACATATTAATTTGCCCCAGCGGTATTGTGAGTCCCCTTCAATTTTTAATAGAGTCCTTCAGATGGACTTGGGAAATGTCTAGCTTGAAAGCACAATTATTCAATACATGGATGACTTTTTAGTGTGTAGTGAGACAGAAGAAAAATGTAGAGAAGACTGTCAAACTTATAACGATACTTGCAGAAAAAGAGTATAAAGTAGACAAAGAAAAATTACAATATTGTCAAGAGGAAGTATACATAGGACAGTTAATCCCGCATGAAGGAAGAAAAGTGACATCTGAAATAGCAGAAGCCATTATGAGAACTGTACAGGAAAAAACAGTCAGACAAATGCAGCAATGTTTAGGTCTATGCAATTATTGCAGGGCCTGGGTCTTTGACTATAGTACATATATACAACCACTTTTAAAAGCGCTTAAAGAAGCACAGGAGGCTAAAACTAAATTAGTGTCGACAGAAGGCATGACTGAAGGATTTCATGACAGCAGTCCTCAGACAGAAAACGACATTAGGACATGGCGAGAAACCATTAGCACATTATAGTGAGGTTTTCAATCCTGTTATGAAAGGACACTATCCCTTTCAACAGTCTTTGTCGGCTGCTGCATTTGCCATAGAAAAGGCTTCAAATATAACTATGGGGTGTTCCGTAACGTTATTTGTAGAGCATACATTATTTAAAATTTTAGAAAAACCCAAAAGTACATTGACAGCTCAAAGAGCATCGGGTACGAGGTAATTATCTCAAACCCTGTGATCAAAATTGTTGGGTGTAGTACAGCAAATCCAGCAATGTTCATAGCTGAACCAGTGGGAGAAGATGACATGTTCATGACTGTGTTACATACACTGAATGTTATAACGATATTCCCCATGTTAGAGAGAATGCTCTAGGAAGGGGGAAGTGGTTTTCATTGATGGTTCATCTAGAATTGACCAGAAAACGGGGGTGAGACATATGGGATCAGCAGTAATAAAGCTGACCTGAGGGGATACATTTGAAATATTTCTAAGCAGAAGATTGCCGTCAACCTGTTCAGTGCAGGCTGCAGAATTAGCAGTGCTTATTGATGCCCTACGAAGTTTTGAGGATGAGGAAATGACAGTATACTCTGACTCCGCCTATGTGACATCAACCGTACACGCAGGCCTGTCACGTTGGGAAAGGAGGGGCTTCCTCCGTGCAGACGGAACTCCAGTGCAACATGCAGGGCTATTATACAAGCTCATTGAAGCCTTAAGCTTTCCAGAAACCATAGTCATCATGAAATGTGTAGCACATTCAAAAAGAAAAGATTTAATCTCTTGCAGGAATGAAGCCACAGATTTAGAGGCCAAACTTGACGCATATTATTCAAACATATTTGCAAATGAGACGAAAGATACAAAGAAAGCAGCAGAGTGATGCATGTTGGTTAAAGAAGGGTTTAATATGACGTCCATTGTACAGTTAATTGAGGTACAAGGACGAGCTTCGCAAGAAGAGAAGGAGCTATGGAAAAAAGTGGGGGTGTTCTTTATCCCCCAATGAAGCAATATGGACGCAGGACAGTACAGGAAAAGCAGTTATGCCTCTTGCATTATTGAGAGTAGCATTGGAGCAGCCCCATTAGCCAGTGCATGTGACTCGAGAGAGAGTCTAGCTGCGACAATAGCAGAAGACTGGTTCGCAACCCAACCTCAGTGAACATGTGGCACCATTCATTATAAACTGTATTGTGTGCCAGAAATGTATATGGCATGACACACCCTGCGAACAGTGAGAGGAGTAATGCCTAGGCCTAATGGCCCCTTCAAACATCTGCATATAGATTATGTGTATATGCTGCAAACATGTAATGGTTATCGATACATAGTAGTTGTAGTATGTCCCTTTTCTAAATGGATTGAAGCAGGTCTATGTACGCATCCTGATGCTGCATGCACTGCAAAGTTTCTAGTCCACAAATTATTTCCAAGATGGGGGGTGTGCAAAGTTTTGCGATCCGACAATGGACCGCATTTTGTGAATTAACTCTTTGAAATAAAGTCGCACTCTTAGGCTGAAGAAAACATATGCCTGATGCCTATCACCCGCAAGCCAAAGGAATATGTGAGAAATTAAATAGCTTTCTGAAGGAGAGAATAGCAAAGCTTAAAATTACATTAAAGAAGGGATGGCTGCATTGTCTACCCCTTGCGTTGTATGCATTACGCAATCAACCTGGTTCAGATCACCATTTAACGCCCCATGAGTTGGTGACCTGACACTGTATGAGAACTCCTCCCAACCCCCAACAAGGGCACATACAGATGCCCAGAGTGTAGCAAAGGCATTAGGTGACGAGATGAATGATTATTTGAAAGCGATGACTCAAAGTATTTCTTTTCTTTCTCAGAAGATCAACAGGAGGGGTCAAGAGTGAACAAAACGGACAATTTGTATAATAGATTGATAGACTCTTTAAAACACCCAGGGGACCAGGTGTTAGTGAGAAAATGTGTTTGTACCTGGAATAGCCCTTGATTCAACTGACCTTATGAGGTGGAGGAAAGTAAGCTTTACAGCAGTGAAGCTCAAACACAGACGGGCTTGGATCCATCTGCATGATATGAAGCCCTATAAGGGTGAAGCATTGACCTCTCCTGCATCTACCCCCAGTGAAGCAAGTATCCACGGCGAAGCAAGTGCCCCCAGTGGAGCAAAAGAAGAGTGGCAACGAATGACAACATGATCTATGACCAAGAACACAGATAAAGAAAGGGAAACATTTTTAGATTAGTGTTGTCTAATGAACTGATTAATTAACAGTGATCGTGGAACACTTTCCCTAGACAAGCCTAAAGAGAAAAGGAGAGAAGAGTTTGAGCTTTGAAAGAAAAAGAAAAAAGAAGAAAAATGTCTGATCTCTGTTCATGATACCCATCATTACATTGGTATATACATTCTTAGTTATTCTTTTGTCCTACATTTCTCAAACATATTTACACTTTCGATTCAAAGAGGAATAAACATTGTTGCATTCCTGGAGAAACCTAAAAACAGTTGCATTGTATGGAGAGTGATAATTGAAACAATACTCTAATTTCTGATATAGAATTCATTTAAAAAAGGAGGTAATACATTTGCATATTCATACAATGAGAGACTTCTACATTTTAGAGATTCATTACCATCTAAAAAATCAATAGCGTTTCATGTGATATTAATGGTGTTATCAGCTGGTATTATGATTTGTGCTTTTCTACTTATTAATATGGCATTGCGAATTGTTGCAGAAAATTGCACTAACATGGAGAGTGTTAATGGCACTGATATGAAGTGTATTAATTAAACACTTAATATTGTCCCTACTATAAGCATGGCTAGTGTATTATATAATATAGCGAGAAGGATATTTCGATTTAAAAGAAATACTGAAGAAAACCATGAAGGTATAAATACATATCTTGAAAATTTGGTTCATTTAAAGAATAACCTATGGTACCATCACATGAAAGAGGTGGGCGAAAGAACGTCAGACGAAAGTTGTTGTGTTTGTTCCTTAATACCTTTATTGCAAGAGAAATGTCTCCACATGATGCAAAATACCCCAGCCATCTACCAGCATGCACAACGAGAGTATAATTTGAATCAAAATGGGCTATGTTACAATGGTGAACAAAAGTGGAATTCCCATATGAAGATACCTATGTGAAAACAAGAAGGATGGAAAATGGATTAGGATGGACAAGCAAGAAACTCATGCTTCCATCCCAGATAGGAGAACAAATAAAGGTTGTCCAGATCAAGAAGTTGAATTGCTCGGACTTCACTGAAAAACTAGGGGAACCAAGGTGTGGGGAAAGACCTCAGTTGGTAATATATGGACGTGTTTTTACTAATATGGGATGGTAATAAGGGCTATTAGCCTGCCCTGCATATCTATTGAAGAGAGAATCAGCAAGTATAGTGCAGATAGTAAGTAACAAATGTCTGGAATCATGGGCCAAGTATTCAAAGTTACTGGGTCATCAATGAAGCAGGACCAGTTTCTATAATACCACTGAGAAATGCAACAACATGCTTCAGTAATGAGGGCCTAATCTTGGTTGGGAAAAATAAAGAATGTGGACAGATAATTGATGTTCCAGGAATGAATGGAGGAACAGCAGCCTTAATGGATCGATATTGGGCTTGTGGATCCAGACCCTACATGCAGTCGCCTAAGAATTGGAGAGGAATATGCTCTATGGTAATGCTACATGTACCAGCATTGGTGATTCCCCAAAGGGACCTCCATAATGATCAATTTCCAAAAATGGATGAACATTTAAGGGAGAAGAGATCACCCGAAATCCGCCGACTGAAGAGAAGCAATGACTTTTCTGCAAAATCAATGGAGTCTTACGACAATATCCCAGATTAGCATGCATTGTTCAGCAAGACAGCAATTATAATGACAGCTATATTCTTGCCAGGCCTTCAAGCTGCAGTAAATGCCAAGTGGCTGCAGATTACAAGATGAGAGCTGTTGCAGACAATCAATGCAACAATAAAAGGATTCAATGCAGTTAGAGAAGAAATAAGAACGATTAGGCTGATGACTCTCCAGAATCAATATGTCCTGGACCTAATTACAGCAATGGAAGGAGGCGTGTGCTCCAAAGTTGGGCTTTCTTGCTCTACATTTACACCTTCTTCTGATGGAGAAAATGGAACCCTGACAGAAGCCATAACCATGCTGTCAACTTTGCACACAAAGATGGTGGAGTAGGTAGACGAAATTGAAGATAATGATTGGTTTACATCTCTGTTCTCATGGATTCCAACTTGGCTGGCAAATACTTTCAAGATGCTTGGAGAAATACTTGCGTTTGTATTGCTAGGATTCTGTCTCATAAGGATCATTGTGGGACAATGTAAGAAGACAGCCAAGAAAGCTATTGGTTTGAAGATAATGATAGACATAGATACTATAATTGGTGACCAAATGCAAAGTAAAGACAGTATTCGTGAGAGCATAAAGAAAAGTACCTTATTATCCGAAAGATCGAAAGAAATATGTGGGACAATGGATATTCTGTTCACCAGCAGGCGATTGTTGTTATAAAAAATTCTGGTCACCTGAAGGGGTGACAAAGATATGGGTCCCGAAGAAAAGGAAATATGATGAAATGATAGAAGACGAAGCAGGAATTGCAGAAGAGGAGGCAAAGAGTTTGGTCGAGAACTCTGCCAGAGGGGGTAATGTAGAGGAGCAGGTGGACAGGTTCTCCCTGATCTTCGACCCTCTTAGCACTATCCCAGTGGAATGACTGACAAAGAGCCACAATTGGGAATCCATGAATGAATCCTTGCAATATTCCTATACCACGTTGAGTATATGAGAGACGATATGCACTCAGGCAAACATTTAGTGTGTACCCACAAGCATACATAATGGAGGAAAGCTACCAAAAAGGATGCCCTTTGCCAAGCTCTCGAAATGCAGCCATGGACAGGATGGATGTACATTAAAACAAAGTCTGATGACAGCAAATAAATGACATAAAAAAGGTATGAGAACCTATGCTGAAACAATATGAGAATACTTAAGGATGATGATGTAACTAGAGTACTAATAGAAACATGTACCCAATGATACAGTACTCGTGAACACAAAGAAGAATGAAGTGACTTGCTGGTCAATAACTGTAAATACACTGTAACACAAGTTACAAAGAACATATAGAAGCTTGCTTATAAGAGGTATATATTCAACGTTTAGGGCAACCATTAGAAGAAGATGGACAACGGCTTATGTCAATCAATCCAGGTACCACAAAATACAAGCCCAGGATCATGAAGTGAAAAGATGATGAAGAGGCTGTTTTTCCCTTGCAAGAATAAAGGAGTACACTTGCCTAGAACCAAGGATGCTATTGCGAGAGATGAAGGCAAAGTACGAAGGGAGTCCAAGGTGCAGACCATGAACAAAGGGCATATTTCTCAAGATTAGGAGAAACAAGAACATTTACAGATGCCAAGTATTGGACAATTAAAAGTGTATAAAGTTTATATGGGATAGAGTGAGCAAGTCTGTAAAAGACAAGAGGAGCAAATGCACTGATTATAATTGAATCAAATAGTGTTACATACATTGTCGAAATGGACAAATTCATGGTCTCTTAACACATGATGAAGAGCTTGCAAACAAGGGCTATTCATTAGGCTTGAGACTAAAATAATGGTGTGCCTACACTTCGTTGAATGTTCCGGGACAGTGCACACTGGCAAGGTCAATCTTCAAACAGAGGACACTGACATGAGGCCTACCAATGAGAGAGGGTAGACTAATTGGGAAAACAAGTGAAGAGCTGACGTATCTCTAAGCACCTGGATTTCATTTCTACGTACGTGCTGCTAGCGAGCCGAATGTCCAAGTTTGGATTTGGGTTGCCAACCAATCAGAAAAGCCTGCCATGCACTTTTACATACAATGTTGCAAGTATTATTCTGCTGCCATATTCTTTGCTGTCATCAGTATTGTACACATTTAGAAGTAGCTCAGGGCGTGTCCTTCAGACAAGAGACCGCCAATGAGAGACTAATACTCATGCATTCTATATGTAGACATGTTCCCCTGCTCCAATCCCACTCCTCAAGAGGTTTTTGTAATATGCCACGTAGCATGACGTCATAGATGACACATCTAGCATTATATAAACAAATTATAATCAAGAAGAGTTTTACAGTAATAGGTTAGAATATGAGATCATGAAACGTTATTTTGTGCTAATTAGTGAGTTTATTTATTAATTATTCAATTGTTCACCACTTGTAGTGGTATGCAAGTAAAGTATATGTACAGCGAGTAGTGCCAACTTACTCCTTTTGAAGGCGTGTGCAATAGTTTTGCCCTTTCTAGGGCTTTATCAAGGCACAGTTGTGATTTAAACATACAGTCAGTTGTGTCTGTAATATTCACTCTCTCCACTTCTATATAATCAATAAGACATTGTGATCCTGCATGAATCAATTTGATAATCACGATTAACCCTGCTTTCCTTCATTGAGATACAAGCAGTATTTTACCACCTTCTTTGAGTTTGTCCGGTTATTTGGTCAGAGACCTTTTATTGGTAATTCCACCTAGCACAAAGATGCTTCAACATGCTAGAGCACACTTTCATTATATCCTGTGTTCATCTTCTCAATTTATTGTGCTTATGTTTATTTGTGCCATTATGGTTCCTTCATGTGTATGTTCCTAGTTCTGGTTAACTAGGTTATAGGCAAGGGTTCAGAATAGTGGGAAAAGACTGTGTGAAACAGGACTATGCAGACACTCATTCAAGTGGGTGTCGTTTATGTGTGCATGACTTTTCCCCATGCAACCCTCATACCTATCTCCATGTATGTTACCCTAATCCTCTTTCCGGTGACCCTTTCCCCCCTACTTATCCACAATGTCTCCCTAACTTCTCTTCCCCCGTTGGCTATCTCATGGTGAACTGTTTTTCAATACATCAGAGACCCTTGTCAACCAAGGTGGGAGGGTCGTACTCCACTAGGCTTGCATGGTTAGGGACGGGTTGCAGATACCCCCTTCTGGTGTGACACAAAGATATTGAATGGAGGGTAGCCACTGCCACCACTGTAGAGGACGGGAGGGGACATGAGGTTAGAGGAATTTCCTCAGATGCTTGCAGCCTGTAGTGAGTGTCTATCTTTTTATTTATGTGTTGGCCCGTGTGTGGCTTCCTCACACTTTCCTGGCTTCATCCAAAATATCCTTCTGAAGTAAAAAGGCCTGAACGTTCCTGTGTTTTCAAAGTAAGAGCCCCTAACAAAACCCCTGCCTGTAGGGTAAAGGAGGTGTAGGTGTTGGAATGTCTAATTAAGACATAAGATCAATCACCCAGTCATGAAACACCCTGATTGACGGAGGTAGTTGCTCCTCTTCCTCCTACGCATCTGCCACACCCTTCTCGGCGGGACTTTCACCAGGATGCACTGAGAGTGAAGCATGTGGTGGTGGCTCAGGCTCCTTTGACTCAGAACACTCCACCGGACGACGAGGGGGCAGAGGTGGAACTTCCATTGGCCTCGGAGGAGGAGGCAGAGGAGGCAGCGGCTTTACTTCCATTGGTTTTGGAGGTTTCCGATGGTGTGGGGAAAACTTCTAGAAAGAGGTCCAATAAGGTCCCCCTAACCAGGGATCAATGTAGTGTAATGGTGCTAAAGTAGGAGGAAGAGAGATTGTCGGTGGTAGGGGCATTCTTGGATTCCAATCCATTCGGAGACTGTAAGTCTCTTTCCCCAAGGATGCAGGCGGCAAGGATTTGGGCCTGGCATCCGCATCTGTCACAACTGAAGGCGCAGACAAGACGGCTGACATTGTTCACACTGGACGGGCTGCCATTTTGAGACTCTCTGGGGTAACGTGTGACACAGATCTGTCAGATGCCATGGTAGATGCCCAGGTACTCGTGTGATTTTGTACCTGCTACCATCAATGTCCAGTTAATTACACTATGGCAGCGCCTGGCAAGTCATTTCTCATGTCTACACAAATGCCAATGCTTGTTTCTCTTTTTTTCTCATTATAAAACAAGTACTACCATTCTCAGAACGGAATGAAAAATCGGGGACTGGACAGTTATCCCTCCATGCCAACATGTCCCTTTCAATTTGGGAGTTCCTTCTTTGCCCAGCCCTATTGCCTCTTAGCATTCGTGGAATTCAGGCCACAACTTCACATTAGAAATGGGAATTTAAAGAATACATAATGCCTTGACAAGCATCTCCCGAATTAAATGGGGGTATTCTGGATAGTATTCATAGCACTGTTGGCCCCTCCAGCTTCCAAGCAAAAAGATCTGCACCATCCCCTCCTCCCCAGTGATACCTGGCATAGACACCCACATTTTCTCCCCTGCCTCTTAAGAACTGAGATAGGGAATCCATGCCTTCGCCCATTGCATCTAGCTCCGGAACCTGCTTTTCCCTCAAAGCACCCAGCAGAACTATACATGCATCATGCCCCATTGCAGCCACCCTTATTCCAAAGCATATGGCAGTGGTGTCTGGCACAGTGAACGGGGCTACCGCCCCACCCCCGATGTACACACAACAGGCACTGCTACACCCCATAGCACAGAAGAGGACACCGTGCTACCTTATGGTCCCCGAAGCACCTGCCAGAGGAACCTGCCCCATCCAGTAGCACCTGACAGAGGCACATGCTCTTCCCCTGAAACACCAGACAAGGATTGTTTCCTAAACCAAAAAATTGATGGAGGAAGGATATGAATTATGCCTAACCACTGGCATTACTTTGGCCAATCTTGTACATCATTGTTTTTTAGCTTTCCTGTGCCATGGCCAGCCATATGCACCAATGGGAGCCGTCCAGCCCGAACTGCTAGGCCATGCCCCTTCTGCACAGGAAAACAAACAACCCCAGACATGCTCAGCCTGGTTGGCCCTCATCAATGAGTTGCAGCTAGGTTTAAGATGTTTCAGGGAGCAAACGACCCACGTCTGGGCATACACTCCTCACTTATGGAGACACACCTAAACCAAACAACGTGATTGCTCCCTAGTCACAGAGACGATGCGATTCATGGGTTCAGGCTGACAGACGCCAGTCTTAATTGGGGCAACATAATTTGTATGCAGGCAGGGTCTGGTAACTCTAACCCAAGTAGGTCATTTAATAGCTTTCAAGGCACCTATACGCCTTAGCCAGGTGGCATCAGGCTTCTTGAGAACGTCCGTCGCTGAGGATGCTCTGAGATGGAAGACGTGTTGGAAGTGCCCAGTTTGTTGGCAGCTGTCACCATGACCTCAGTAAAGGTAATTATGTTGCCTGCAGACACCTCACTGGATTGTGGTAAGGATGCGAGAGACTGACAATAGTCTAGCCAATCTGGAATGATGTTGTGTCTGGCTGAGATGGGTTGCCCTCTAAGTTGAAAGTCTGGGAGGAGTTTATGCTCTCGACTGGAGAGGGGTGCGAATACTCAATTGTTGTGGTATAACTGGGCCTCTTTGAGAATGGACACTTGTTTCCTCAGCCTCTCTGACTGCATCTCTTTCTCGTTGATCCACCTGACCTAAGTAGTCAGCCTGCGCAGGTGCTGGTAGCAGTGGAGCCCCAAGTGGCAGTGGAATTAGAAAGGTAGACTGTGTGATGGAAGCCTAATCGTCAGAGAAGCGGAACTTCTCACCATCAAAGTGAATGGGAAAACATTCTTGGGCCTTAAACTGTAACATGTGGATGTTAAATGACTTCATGGTGAGGGCTTCAACTTCGAGTGGTGCAGGTGACATAGAAGTCAAGGATGACAACACACACAGGAGTATACTGACTCCCTATAACAGAACTGAAAGTAGGTGGAGAGGAAAGCAGGGGCACGGTGCAACACAGACTTCATCAAGTAGTACGTGTGCAGCTCATGGTTTCTCACACTATACTCGGGTATGAAGTGGCACAAGGGTGACTTTAACTCTTTCATGCTCTGAAACTCCCCACCCTTTGTGGCGAATAGATTTTTGTGTGGCAGTGTCTGTATCTTTTGAGTTCTAGGTGCCTGTTCTTTCTTAATTTCCACACCAAAACAATATTACAATTTCCAAACAGGTGGCACTCGATATTTGAGGTCTCTCCAGGATAGGCACCAGACATAGATTCTGATCTCCCCTCTCAGCTGCCTGAGCTAGTTAGATGCACATTGGTGTGCAGTGTAAGATGGCACCAGACCTGGTGGAGGCTGCGGTGCTGTCAATCTGTCACCTTGTATAGCCACTTGCTGCTCATCCACATTCTGTCACGCACCTGGAGGTGATTCATTTTGCATTATGCAAAGAAAAACTAGGACTCTTCAGGGGCAACTTGTCCATAATGGGTGAGGGATCGCTGATCCACCCGTATCCTTGCCCATCATAGAGGAGAGGTGCCAGCCCAATGGAAACACTGAGAGCTCCCTCCACTGCTTACTGCAGCTGAGAGAGCACTCCGGGGCTGGCTTAAACTACAAAGGGAATTGTGGTTTCCCTTTGACAGTATAGTTCCCCAGCAGGCGTGTCCAATGGGTAATTCAAGGTCAGGGGCATTTTGATTTCCCAGCCTTGCATGGACCATTGGGGATGCAGGCTGGGGAACTCCACGTTTGAATGTGCGAGCGGGTGCTCCTGAGCTTCACAGCACATTCAAACACATCAGGGGCAATTGAGCGCTCTGGCTTCTGTCCAGATGTGCAGGAACCTGGAAGCATTTTGGTGCTGCCAGACTAGCCATTTCTGACTGTGTGTGGCATGGCATGTTTTACTGGGCATCTATGAAAAAGCAAGCATGGTAAGTGTTATTACCTGGCTAGACTGGCATCTTTGCACAACCAGTCTGGCCCTTTCTTAGTGTGGCATGGCATTTTGTACTGGGTATTGTGAGGCAGGAATGGTATCAAGAGAGACACAGACTCAAAAATAGTTTGAAAACCTTAATTATAAACATTTCTTGGGTTGGTGTAATGCCTAACTGGCCCTAACTCTAATGTTCTTGGGTTGGCATAATGCCTAACTGGCCCTAACTCTAATGGGATTGTTCCCTCAACTGATGTTTCTAAAGGCTGTCTATGTCCGTAAATCCAAAACAAAAATCTGTATCTGTCAAAACCTATGCTTGCCCTCATTCTTGGACACAATGTGTTCTGGGGTCTTCTTAAAGACAAGTAGTGGCTCAAAAAGAAACGTAAACCATGATTGGCCTTAGGTGTCCTTACCATTAGGTGTAAATCTGCCAATGTCAAAAGATAGTTAAACACAAAAAGGTTGTCCTTGGACCCTTCCACGTAGGGCACTTGCAGCAAATATAGTTCACAATGTTTCTGGGTCACCTGGGGTCCCTTCCCCAACTTTTCCTCCTTCCAGTTTCAAACAAAAAGACACTGTTTTTGTCAGGCCTCCCTTCCGCAGGTCTAGGTCTCGCCTGCCAAGGTTCATAAATGTCTCTGCATGCCTCTCATTGTTCCCTTCCCCAAGTTCAGGCCTCTCTGGTTTCACATAAAAGGTCTCCTTAACAGGATGCACCTTTTCCCAGTTCTTGTCAGGCCTCTCACGGTTCCCTTCCCCGAGTCTAGGCCTCTCCTGCAAAAGTTTTAAAAAAAACTCCTCTGTGTGCCTCTCAGGGTCCCCTTCCCCAAGCGTAGGCCCCTCTGGTCTCAAGCAAAAGTTCACACAGTTCCTTCCATTGGCAGTGTCAGAACCTTATGAAAATGCTCGGCCTTCAGCTCCACCTCTGCATGACCACTCTGACTCCTGTACCCTCTCCTTACACTTGAAAACCTTTTCTTCTGGCACCTTTTCTCTTTGGCGCCTTTCCACTTTATTCTTGTTTTACTTTCTTCTTTCTTTCCACATTACCATCCACTCCTGCACCTTCTTTTGTTTCTGCTGTGCTTCCTGTGCTTCCTGCACACTCCTCTTACTCTCTCGTGCCCTTGGCACACTCTTTTCACTTTGCCTGGGCACCCTTGCACCTCTTTTCCTATTTTCGGGTCAATCCTACACTCTCTTGGCTTTTCGTTTAATTACATCACACTTTGTCTTTCAGGTCACTCGCGCCCTTTCATTACTTCCTTGGCTTTCTGTTTTCTTTAAATCACACTTTATCTGTCTTTTGGTTAACTCGCACCCTTCCTTCTGTTTTGGGTCGCTCGCGCCCCCCCTCTTTCTCGTGCCGCTAGCGCACCTTGTTTCTTTTCTTTCCTCTTGCTTTCTGATCTTTGTGCCGCTTTTATCTTCCAAACCTTTACTCCCGCTCCACTCACACACACGACATGGGATTCCTCTCTCTCTCTCTTGCAATGAGACTCACCCATAGGTCAAGATCACAGTCTTACCACCTGCCCCTCAGACACCTCTGGGACCGGCACATGTCCCAGGGGAACGAGCACTTGCCTGGACACAGCCAATTATTAGCGTACCGCCCTACTCGGGCTCCAAGAAGACACAGCTCCCATGCCACGCTGCAGCCCTTCAACGATGCAGGGTCAGTGTCCCAGCGTCTCGTTCTCCTCCGGACGTCACAGGCTTCTTGTGCTGCAGCCTCCATGTTCCAACCAACAGTCTCAGTTCGCTAAACTTCTTGGGCAGAACCACACCTTTTATACTCTAGTGTAGAGTCAAGTGGAGGCAAGTGTGAATGATCAAAGTAAAGTGCCTGGGCTTGCCTGACGCTAGTAGTGGGACAATCTAATGGTGTAATGTGGTAGGCCTTTCTCTGCTTCTCACCCTTACATGTATGGGTAATATTCACTACTCCTGATCGCCTCTTCCTCGTCCCAGTACTTGTTAGAAATGGGGAGGGAGGGATGGAATGGGATTGGAAATATCCAATAAAAGCTGAGGGAGTGGGTTTTAAGGTATAATGGGAAAAGGGAGAATACCATGTCTCGCCCTTGGGCATTCTCCTCCCAATCCCCTGGGACCCTCCACTCAGGTGATCCTCGCTTGTCCAACCCCAGGGTCAGGATCCAAAAGCGATGGCCTTTTCCTGGCCACCTGAATGGAAGATCCCAGGGGAAGAGGTGGGAGAATACCTTCAGGTTTCTCACAGTATCTGTGGTAAATTAAGCATGATAAGTGTTATTACGTGGCTAGACTTTCATTTTGTTGCAGCCAGTCTAGCCATTTTGTACTGGGTATCTATGGTAAACCAAGCTTTATATGTGTTATTACATGGACATCTATTTATTACTGTGGCATGGTATTTTATTCTGACATCTATGGTAAAGTAAGCATGACAAGCGATATTATGTGGCTAGACTGGCATTTTTGGTGCAACCAGGCTAGCTATTTCTTACTGTGCCATGGCACTTTTTTTACTGGACATCAAGGGTAAAGCAGACACGATAAGTGTAATAATTTAGCCAGTCTGAACATGTTTTCTTATTGTGGCATGGCATTTGTAAAGGCATAGCCAACAGGAGTAAGTTCTTAGGTGTGGATACTGCCATATGTTGGCAGAGACAGCGTGGACATTTTGTATTTTTGTATTTTATTGTATTTTATATAGCGCTTTTGACCAAAGCGCTTATAGTATTAATGCTTGCATTATGGGCAAAGAAAACATGAGTATGTTCTTATATGGGAAGACTGGCAGATATTGGTGCAGCCAGTGTGGAAAAGTATGGGCACAGCCAACGTGAATATGTTTTTATACTGGCATGTATTGTGGGCCAAGGCATCATGAAAATGCATTGAGAAATGCTCCTGTGCATTGACTTGCATATAGTGGATTTTTGGGATTGGAGTTACCCTACAAAACCAATTGCAAACTGTCCAGCTTTTTAACAATTTTTTTCACAGAAAGTGTGCTGTCTAATGCACCATGTTAGCCCATTATTCAAAAAGTGACCCCCCAGAATCCTCCTTGGTTGGTTCGAGGGACTCTTGATTAGCTCAGTCGCTCTGGCATATTTGTCCCTGGAACTCTTGTTAATGGGTGCATGGCAACTCTGTTTGGTTTATGTAATCTCTTCTTTTTTTTGTTAACACTAAAATATATGGCACCAAATGCTGATGATGTAATGAAGATTGCCCATGCTGAGAGCGCTGGACAGTCTTGATTCTATTAAAGACAAGGAGGCGAGCATTATGCTTTCTTCCTTTATTACTGCCAATCAGCACTTTCAAATTGAAACACGTTTTTTTTTTTTTTAAACTTATCAACATTTTGTTCATGTCCCCTTCTTTGAACTAAAAGGGTGATAGTTTCTGTCCTTTTACCCAAAACAAAAAACAAAACTGTCTTTGAACTACAAACTCCCAGGTTCCCCTGCCTTCTTGTAGTTCAGCCTGAAACAGCCCCTTGTCCAATCAGGCTCCATCTTCTGCTATATGCTCCCCTTCTGTGATACGATCCTCCTCTTTCTTTGGTGGTGAATGTCTAACCAACTTAACCGCAACTGCTGACTTCAACTGACTGGACTGCAGCCTATGTCTGAACTTTAACCATCCAACGGAATTAAACTCAACTGCCAGATATTGGAGATGCAGCTGTCTCATGCCTGTTTCTGATCTTCTCCTGTAACCAAGAAACAAACAATCATAAGGGTGGGTTCTACTTCTTCAAGTCATCTATGTTACACTGCAATCCCCAAACTTTACTGTACGTAACTGATATCTCTCATAACTGGGTGGGATATAATGCTCGCCTCCTTGTCTTTAATAGAATCAAGACTGTCCAGCGCTCTCAGCATGGGCAGTCTTCATTCTATGGCGAGACAGGAGGCGAGCATTATGCTTGTTCAAAGCTGTCAATTACTGCATTCGCTATCTGGGAGATAGGTTTAAAATAAAAGGTTTTGAATGTAGATTCATTAGACCAATCCGCAGCTTTCATAATGTCTTGCAACGGTACCCCCACTGAAAATGCCCTGGACGCCATTGCACCTCTTACGGAATGAGCCCCAAACTGCCCCAAGTAAATGTCTGCCCAGTGCATGACTTCCCTGACCCACCTCGCTATGGTGGCTGTTGCTACAGCGTGAAAAGGTTTCCTACGCGCAATCAAGAGCTGAGTAACCCCTCTGGGCCTACACTGCGCAGTAGCTACTTCGTAATCCTTAATGTATTGTGCTACGCATAGTTTAATGTTATTTGGAAAATACGGGTATGTTATAATCGATGAGTCTGACTTTGTCCTATTTGCCACGTTAAAAGCCACCCCTTCTGGGTAGAATACCTTCCTGTCCACCTCTAAGGCTTTAACGTCAGATACCCGCCTGCAGGATATGAGACAAAGAAGCATAGCCAGTTTCCCTGACAACTGCGACCGAGAGAGATGTTTGTTATGTGGCCACGCCATAAACAACTCAAAGACCTTCTGAACATCCCAGAGAACTGTGTATTTGGGCCTGGGGGCTTGCACATTTTGATACCTTTTAGAAGTCGCAAAATCGTTGGATGCTCATCTACTGGTGCCCCCTCCACTTTATCATGCCCTGCTGAGATGGCCGATCTATATACCCCAATACTCCTATGTGCTGCCCCTTCTGCAAAGCGCTGCGCCAGGAAATTAAGAATCTGAACTATAGGGGCCGAAATGGGATCCATACCAATTCCCTCGCAAAAAGCGGACCACCACTTCCACGCGGCACCATAGCTCCTAATGGTAGATGGTGCCCATGAGTCCCTGATACAGTCGGAAGCGAGTTGCGAAATTCCTGGCAGATGCCATCTCTGCCCGAAACCCTGCAAGCCATCAGGCGAAGTGTGTCCCCCATGACTAGTGGATGGAATTGCCCGTTCGGGTCCCGAGGAATGTCCATCCTGCGAGGAATCACTCTCGGGAAATCCATAGAAAGTTCCATCACTACTGGAAACCACGGCTGCGACTTCCAGATCGGAACCACCAAAACTAACTCTGCTCGTTCTCTGCGCACTTTCGCTAGAACTCTCGTTATCATTGCGAACGGGGGAAAGGCGTAGTGAATCGCTCCCTTCCACTGCTGTAGGAATGCGTCCGTACCCGCTGCCGCCGGGTCTATCCTCCAACTGAAGAATTTGGGTATCTGAGCATTTAGCCTGGATGCGAATAGGTCGGTGTCCAGGGGTCCCCATAAGGTTTGAAAACCTCTGAAAAATCTCTGTCGGGAGACTCCAGTCGCTGGAGTCTACCAAATATCGCGAATTCCAGTCCGCTATCGTGTTTTGCACTCCTGGCAAATATTCTGCTGATACCGATATGTGTTGCCTCAGGCAATAATGCCAGAACTCTTTTGCCAACTCGGCCAACATCCTGGAGGAGGTCCCTCCCAGTTTGTTGATATAACAAACTGTCAATATATTGTCCATCTTTAGAAGGACGCAGCATTTGGCGCGGTCCTTGGTAAAGGCCTGCACTGCGAAAGACCCCGCCAGAAGCTCTAGGCAGTTTATGTGGAGAGACAACTCTTGATTGGACCATTTCCCTCCTGTTTGTAAGGAGCCGCAACGTGCCCCCCAACCTGCTCTGCTCGCGTCTGACTCTATAACGATGTCTGGGGTGTCTCCGAAGATGGCCCGGCCATACCAAGCTTCCATGTTTTGCAACCACCATTGGAGTTCGGTGATGGCTTCCTGGTCTAGTGTCACTAACTGATGGTAACCCAGCCCTTCCCTGAGGTGTCTTATCTTCAACCTCTGAAGAGCCCTGTAATGCAGCGGACCGGGAAAAATAGCTTGGATGGAGGCTGTGAGCAGTCCTACTATCCGGGCTAGACTGCGAAGAGATACTACTTTCTTCCCAACTGTCGCTCTCAACTCCTTCTTTATTCCTCTCATTTTTACTGCGGGCAGCTCTAGAGTGGCCTTCTTTGTGTCTATTACAAAACCGAGAAAATCCATCCTCTGCGATGGACTCAGTTCGGATTTTTCGTCATTTATGACGAAGCCAAGAGAGGTGATGAGATCGCACACCCACAAAGCCTGCGCTCGCAGGCTGTCGGCGCACTGACCCAGTATGAGGATGTCGTCCAGGTATAAGATCATCCTGATCCCCCTCTCGCGGATGGCTGCTGCAACCGGACGCATGATCTTTGTGAATGCCCATGGCGCTGAGGCCAGGCCGAAGGGCAGACAGGTAAACCTCCAAATGTCTTCCCCCCATCGGAAACAGAGATATCTCCGGTACTGCGTCGCTATCGGGATCGAACGATAGGCGTCTTTCAGATCTAACCTTACTAACCAATCCCCTGTTCTGAGAATATCCCGCAGTAGGTGGATCCCCTCCATTTTGAAGTGTCTGTACACTACCCACTCGTTCAAATTCTTTAGATTGATGACGGGCCTCACTTTCTCTCCTCTGTGCACCAAAAACATGTTGCTGAGGAAACCCTTGCTTTGCGATCTTTCCCTCTCTATCGCGCCTTTGTCCGCTAGGCCCTGGAGTTCGCTGTCTAGTCGCTGTCGTTCTGCTAAGGGCATATGCATCTGCGCTGGTTCTTGCGGCTGAGTGGGGTCGCCTACAAATTCTAGCTGCATGCCCGAAACCGCTTGCAATACCCATGCATCGCTGGATAACTCTTGCCATGCATTCAAGAACCAACGAGTCCTGCCTCCCATAAGGAACGCAGTGCGTTGGGTACTCACCGCTCGGAGCGTTCGCCTGCCTGTAGGAGCCTCTTCTGCGGTTTCTGGGAAACCTGGATCTAGTAGGAAAGAAGTTGTCCTGTTGTCGATTGTCCCAGTATTGGGCTCTGTGTCCTTGAGGTCTTCTGGATTGACTGAAACGACCGAACGCCCGACCTCTTTGCCGTCGGTCCAGGCAAAAACCCGGCCTGGGAAGATCCGCTTGATGGAATTCTGCGCCTTCTCGAGTGCCGAGTATGTCCCCACAAACTGGGACATCTCTTTTGCGAAAGTGTCGCCAAAAAGCAGACCTTTCGCCTCTCCTCCCGCCTCATACGAGGCCAAATCACTCAATTTTCAGTCTATTTTAAGTAGGACACCACGTCTCCTTTCTACTGACAGGGCGCAGTTAGCGTTACCCAGCAAGCAAACCGCTCTCTGAGCCCAATTACCCAGTGCCACAACGTCTACTGGCCTGCCGGTGTCTGCGGTTTTCTCCGCCAGGTCCATTATTTTTGCGAGCGGACCTGCCATGTCCAAAACTCTGTCCTGGCATCCCCGCCATGCTCTATCCACACCTTTTCTAATATCTTTCGTTGCCTTCGTGACAAAGGTCACCATCTTTGGGTCCAGTTCTGGTGTCTCAGAGACCTTCCCTGGTAACAGTGGTCTGGGGCACTCTGCTCTCATTTTCGCCCTTACTTCCTTATCCAGTGGCTTCCTTATATGTAGTGTCATATATTGCGCCACTCTGGGCGAAGGCACCCACTCCGAAGACCTGGGATGAGCGATCGATTCGGGGTCGAACATCTCAAGCAACCCCTCTTCATCCTCCTCTCGAGGTTCTTGAGCCGACATTGGCTGAGGCATGACAATGTCCTCATCGCCTTCGACATCTGGCGAGTATCCCGCGTCCTCCTCTTCCCCTATATTATACACCCCTGGGGTAGGGGGTCGAGAGTCCGGCACTGCCGCCCTCATCATGAAGGCCTTTTTAAGCCTGCTCACTGGGTCGGCTGACTCTTGAGGTGCTGCATTCGCCCCTTCTGATGTGCTCGGGGGCGTCAAAGAGGGGGTCCTCTTCCGAGCTTTCTTACAGCCCTCAACCTCTTCCTCAGGTTGTCTTGCTGAAGTCCCCTCCCCTGGGCTCAGCGCCCTCTTTCTTCTTGGAGCCTCCTTATCTGCTTTATGCTTCTGTAGCATGGCTTCCAGGTGGTCTAGCCTCTGGGCTAGGGGCATCATGCCCTCCGATACTGCCTGGGAAAGAGTGTCTCCTAGCACTCTCTTAAAGCTGAGAGAGAGATCCTCTCCCTCAGCTGGAGGCTGCTCTCCCCATTCCTCTGCACTCCACTCCGGGGAAGTGCTCTGGGAGGCTGTGTGGTCGAGAAAATGTGCCATTATTTATTGTAGCTACTAGTAGCTGCTAGGGGGGGCTTGCTTCAGCTAATATTGCACACATTTATATATATATATTTTTTTTTTCAATAGCCACTGAATGAGGTGTCTGCCGGCGTCCAACACCGAAATACGGCGCTCGCTCGCGCCAGGACTGACGGGAGGAAGCTGCCTCCCCGTGCATCGGTGTCCGTGGGGTCCTAAAGACCTCCGCGCACCGTACGCCCGATGTACAGGGAAAACTATTCCCGCGCTGGCGCCCGCGAGGTCCTAGAGACTTTCGCGGGCCGAGCGCTGCTGAAAGAACAAAGAGATGAGGCCGGCTGCCAAACGTGGGTGCGTTCGCCCGCGGCTCCGGCCTCAATCTCCGATCCAATCAAAACACATGCAAATGAAATCCCGTTCTTTACATGACTAAAATGTTACTTCTTTTTTTTTTTTATATTATCACGCCCTACGCGCGCACATAAAACTGATAACTGTGTGGAAAGATACTAGGCCAACGCAATCATGTCATACTTCACACTAATCATCAGATCATAGTACTTATCTCTATGGCAGCAACAAAGAAAGAGGAGGATCGTATCACGGAAGGGGAGCATATAGCAGAAGATGGAGCCTGATTGGACAAGGGGCTGTTTCAGGCTGAACTACAAGAAGGCAGGGGAACCTGGGAGTTTGTAGTTCAAAGACAGTTTTGTTTTTTGTTTTGGGTAAAAGGACAGAAACTATCACCCTTTTAGTTCAAAGAAGGGGACATGAACAAAATGTTGATAAGTTTAAAAAAAAAAAAAAGTGTTTAAATTTGAAAGTGCTGATTGGCAGTAATAAAGGAAGAAAGCATAATGCTCGCCTCCTGTCTCGCCATAGAACTGAATATGCTACAACTTACGAAATGCCGATAAAAACATTTTAAAATGAATGGTTGGAGATGCACACAGTCACACTGCCTGGAGCAAAGACTAGTATGGTCAAAAGTGCAGAAACAGCAGATTTATGGCATGATTAAATGAGCCCTGCGATCCACAATCTACTCTCAAATTATACACACCAATGTAATGCTAATCCACGTGGGACCATGCTTCTCTCAGGATGTCAGCATATTTTCCCGCTGACTCGCAGGTTTTCTCTTACATTTCACATTGACAATTGATTGCATTTGTATTCCATTTCCTGGCATTTCTTTTCAAATATGCATTCCCATCAGTAATCTTCATCTTCCAGTGCAGAGTCACTTCTCTGCCATGGTACTCCAAGAGTCCACACTTTAGGGAACCGGTTCGAATTCCTAATATTGGAAGTACCGTAAAAGCAGAGTCTGCTTTTATTTAAGTAAACACGTCTGTCTCGTGCAGATGTCGATATCCATTACAAGGTCATCATTTTAGACAGATATCAAGAAGCCTAGTCTAACGACGCAGTGAACGTGCTCCTAGCTGGAAATATTGACATGTAATCACTTTTGTTCTGTAATACATGCGAAAACAATTGTACAGATACAAGAGGCACAGTCTGTGGGGCTGTGGGGGTGTGTGTGCGCGCGCGTGCGTGCGTTTCCACCATATATTCCATGGCTTGTTTATGGCAGCAGGTGCATCCGGGAATTCACGCTGAGTGCCACCTGCCGTGGGAGCACCAGGTGAAGGGCGCTCCCACTATCACTACTACCAGCCCCGCCCCCCCCCCCCCCCCAGACGAACCATGAGTAGAAAAGAGCAGCCCCACGAAGGAATGTCTGCCGCCTGGAAACTCAACGTCTACTTCCCTGCCCAGCACCCTCTGTCCCGGGTCCGGGAGTTTTTTCATTTTAGAAACCACGTAAAAATTGTAATTATTTTTCCCAAAACTTTCAGAATTTGAAGTTGTTGGCTCCAACCCCCAACCAGGGGTCAAGTCCTAAAAATCAATGTGGGGGGACTCATCAACAAACGCAATGGGATGTGATGTCACCAGAAATTAGCATATCAAGGTGAAATATGCACCCTTTTAATTAAATTGGCTTTGCATAACCACCCAAATTGCACAGGACGAATGGCATTTGCCTTTCAAAAAACAACACACAGACAAAACCAAGAGAGGATATTTTCTTCTAATAGTGTTTTTGAAAACGTTAAAAGGTGTGCATGTTTTAAACTCCAAGAACCAATACAATTGCTTTCCCTGGGACTTGCAGTACCGAAATGGGACATTTCACCTTTATTTGTTTGTTTTATTTCATCAGGTTATGTAGTGCAGTGGTGAACTGTCTGGCCTACAAACCTGACGACGTTGGATCACGAGGTCGGCTTTAATTCATAAATTCAAAGAGGACATCCAATGTTTCTCTTTTAGCTGGGGGGGACAGTCATGTACCCTCGACTTGAGCCCTGCCCCCAACCGTTCAAGTAAAGGTCACAACACTTGCTGAATGTGCCACAGAGACTGGCTAGGAAACGAGAGTACAGTAAGCCATGTAATATCAATGAGAGTAAACGCTTGTTTTGAAGTAACATGCCAAGATTCACAGACAAAACTGCACAAATGAGATCATATACACTTTACTGAAAGGAGAAGTGCTGGAAACATGATTAGGTGGTGGTTGTGGAAGCGTGTTGGCGGATGGGCGATAATTAGTGGGCTGTGATGGGGTAGTCCCTCTTTTATGTTGTTGATCTTCCCGGTTTTTAGTTTTGGAAATCTGGTCACCCTAAATAACATCTAGTTAGGGTGTCAAAAGGATAATGACCTCTGGGGTCAAATAGGCGTTATTTAATGTAAGCCCCCAGCATAACAACGTCATTGTGGCGTTTCTATAGCAAATGTGCTAAACCCAGTAGCACAGGGGCAACGTGCTCCTCTTGGAAGCAAGACAACATGGAACAACACAGGTTCGATCCTGGGGTACAACCTATAGCGCTCTGTCCAGAATTACAATAATAATAAACAGTCTTGATTTAAGCATGATGTGTTACACTACTGGCAATAAAGCAAAGGACGCCATTGCTGCGGGAGTCGCATAATGGCTTTGTGGCATCTGCTTTTACCAACTTGATGAACCAGCAGATAGGCCCATGAGAAACCTCCACAACTGAGGAAAACAGGCTGTAAGATTGGGCATAGACCAAGCGTGGAGAGAACACTAGTCACAACTGTATCCAGCTGAGGGGCGTGGCTTGCAGCCATGAGCTGAAGCAGCAACTCAGAAGGCTCCTGCTCGTTCTGTGAACTATCTGACAAAGAAAGCAACTAATTCAACCACTCATGGGACTGAAAAGGGGTGCTGTACAGAAGAAACAGCTGGGCACAACATACTGTATTGGAAAAGAGAACCAACGTGTTCAGTCTAACCCCTCCAGATCGTAGCAACCCAGATTGGAAAGCCAAAATGGCGACTGGTACATCGAGGGACTGAGAAGAATAGCTTGTGTGTTGTGCACTAAACAGGAGACCAAGACACTGAAACAGCCCGGCATGCTGTCGGACACCCACAACGAGGACAAGTACAATGGCCAAGGAGGAACCGACAGCGGGCGATGCACCGCCGATGAGGGATGCAAAGCCTGGTGCCCTGGCAGAGTGGAATTGCGCACGTGGCGGAATTCATCGCAGACACGCTGTCGTGTGTGGGCCCGCTGTGCAGTAAGGCACAGAGCTAAATGAGGCCCCAGGACAAGATCCTGCCTCAGAGGAGGCACAGAGGAAACCATATGCCCCAGGACCCGGGGAGGTGGGAGTACAGAGCCGGGTGACAACGCGTTCTGCAGCCTGCAGCGCTTCGGACCCCTACACGGAGATGACAAGCGATCTCTCTCTCACGCCAGTCCTGACGTGAGCAAACTTAGCATAAGCACCAACTATGGGTGAACTGTACACATAGAAAGTGTGCCTGATGCAGTGATAACCCACCAGAAATATAGGCCACCATAATCCAATACGGTGGCAAAGAGCAGGAAGTAAGCACTAGGCACACCACAATGACTCCAAGGACCCAAGCAAGAACAGGGTAGTGGGACGCCAAGCAACCTATAGAAAGGTCACACTGCAGGCGACAGTGAGGCGTAATACCAAGCTGAACAGGGAGACCCAGCAGAACAAAGTAGGGTCCAGCAAACTACACTGACTGAGAAGATCCTAAATATCTACACTCGCCTCACACATGCCTTCCAAAACATCCAGACACAAGACCAAACAACCCACACTCGATGCATACACAAAAGCTGCAACAGCTGCACTACCTGCAAACATGGCCTCCCCAGCGCCGAGCGAACAGAATGGAGGAGACCAACACGTCCTAGCAGCAATAGTAGCCCTGAAATCCTTGCTGGAAGCTAAGATGGATGCCATAATCATAGATGTGGCACTCCTACGTCAGAATGTGAGAGCACTGGCAGGAAGAACTGGGATGCTAGAGAAACAAGTGACAGAAAAAACATCAGACTTGAAGACGAAACTGAAAGACGTTAACATAATGCAACAACAGATAAGAAACCTGGAAGATGGAGCAGATGAAGCAGAGGGGAGGGCTTGGAAAAATAATGTCAGAATTATTGGGCTCCCAGAGGGAGAGAAGGGAACGGACCCCACAAACTACCAAGAAAATACGCTAACACACGAAATTGGTCCAGGTAACCTCTCACAAGGCTTCACAGTCGAACGGGTGCACATATCACTCACCAAAAAACCCCAGACCTGTGCTCCCCCGTGGCCAATAATAGCGAGCATATTAAATTACAAGGATAGAGAGAAAATCCTGGCATTCATCAGGGGTGAGGGATCCATCTCGAGAGCGTCATCAAAGATCACAGCATACCCGGACTACACTTTACAAATGCAAAGGCGCAGAATGCACTTTGCCTCAGTAAAAAAGAGGCTCCGGGAGACCAACCTCAAATACATGTTGGTATATCCAGCACATCTAAAAGTCATATACAAAGGTCGCACCCTCTTCTTCGACACACCAGAGGATACACATCAATGGATGGATACAGAAAGCCTGTCACCTATCCTGGAATAACACCCGGTCTATACAGAAGGGACAAGGTCGCACTCATCCCTGAAGCCCATCTACAAGACCGGTAAATACTCGATGTGTCACTCTCTGCCTCATGCACCGAGGAACCACAAACCAATAAAAGAAAATAACAGCAACACTATCAACAAAGGACCCCAGGCACAAATTTCAGCTCAGGATGCCAATGAAGGAGGAACAATCCTGGAGTGCATACTTTACCTAGTGGCTAGAACTGTCATGGAGCAACCTCCGGCACACAGGAATGTCCCTCAAGGGATACTAGTTGTATAAATTATCCGCCTTCGGCACACCGAGTACAGCAGAACAGGACTAGGCTGTACATGAGTGAGAAGTGGGAATACTTGAGCATGGAAGGAATAGCTGGGTAACAGTTGGGAGTTGGTGAACAGTTAAGGGAGGGGGAATAAATCATGGGTTTGTTTGCACAGTCTCATATTACATCTATATTAGGGACAAGCAGCATATAACTGGGCAAGATATGGAAAGACAGACACTTTAGTAGCATTTGTCACCCTCGAAAAGGTGACCCCCCCATCAACATACTATACATGACCGGGGACCTTAAATTAATAACTTGGAACATTCAGGGATTAAACAATTACATAAAAGAAATAGGGTGATGGCATAACTACCCAGACACAAAGAAGACATAACGCTATTACAGGAAACCCACCTCACCCAAGAGAGACAGAAAGTTCTGACTAGGAAATGGAGCGGTACTACGGTGGGCTCAGTTTATTCAGCATACGCTAGGGGGGTGGTAACATGGATAGCACCCACAGTGCCCTTTCGAACTCTAAAGACGATCACAGACACTGAGGGCAGGATGCTCCTAATACATGGGTTCTTGGAAAATATGTATCCTCAACACCTATGCCCCAAATCATGAAAATCATGACACCTCAACCTTTTTCCATTCACTATACATTAAGGTGGACCCATTTTGAAACAGTGCTATCATATGCGGCGGTGACTTTAATTGTACCCTGGATCCCTTACTAGATAGGTCAGACAATAAATTCACGCACCCCCCCACCACCAAGGCACTAAATGCTTTGACAAAAGCTTTCAGTCTAGGAGATATCCGGAGAGAGCTCCATCCAAATATAAGAGAGTACTCACATTACTCTGCCCGACTTGACCTACACACTAGGTTAGATTATATATGTACAGGCACAGAGATAAAGGGTGAATTCACAGAAGCAAACTATAAAGCCTGGGTCTTATCAGATAACGCCCAGCTGCTGGTTACATGGCAGCCTGTCCCTCCCAGAACATGTATCCCAACCTGGAAGATGAGAGGAGAATCCATGAAAGACGAGGCATTCAGAAACCACCTCAGCGTAGGAGTTAATAATTACTTTGCAAACAACACTGGTAGTGTGGCATCTGCAGGTACACTTTGGGAAGCCTTCAAAGTAGTTGTCAGTGGCGGAGCCATAGCAAAATCCAGGGGAATGCAAGCCTAAATCACCAGGGACCTACATAAAGATGAACGTGCACTGCAAGACATGGAAGGCAGAAGGTGTGATCCTGATGGTTGTAACCCTGACAGGATTAAGCTACAACAAGAATGCCTAAAACATTGGGACAAAATAGGCACACTACAGAGAAACAACATGCTGAAGGAGACAAGCCGGGATGGCTACTAGCCTGGCTCTACAAAAAGGACACCAAGCAAGACATGATACAGTCAATCATGAACAGCAGAAACAAATGATGCTCCACACAAAAAAGACGTAAACAAGGTCTTCTTTGAGTATTATAATGCGTTTTATAAAGAACCATCTGGGGTACAGGCCTCAAAAATAGAAGAGGCCCTGTCCCAAACTGAACTACCACGATTAGATAGCGAAGCAATGGAGCTACTGGAGGCCCCCATAACTATATAAGAACTATCCGCCACAATTAGAGAAATACCAACCGGCAAGACTCCTGGCACAGATGGTCTGCCAAACGAATTTTACAAGGAAAATATAAGTGAAATAGCACCCCCATTACTAGATATGTTAAAGGAAGCATATGACAAAGACACCCTCCCATTGTCATTGAGAGAGTCCATCATGATTCCGTACTCAAGCCAAATAAACCAGCCACAAAATGCAGCTTGTACAGGCCACTGTCACTGCTAAACCAGGATGGTTAAATACTTACCGCCCCACTTGCAAACAGACTCAAAAAAGTGATAACAGGGCTACCTACATCCAGACCAGACTGGATAGGCCCCAGGTAGATATACAACATGGCACCAACGTAGACTACACCACATTATAGATAGCACCAGTTCCAGTACGAACCACTACGGAGTGGCCTCACTAGAGGCAATCAAAGTGTTTGATTCGATAAGATGGTCATGGCTACATGCCACTCTACAACGAATCGGCTTAAGGCCCAAATACATAACATGGGTACAACTGCTGTACAACAGCCCGGTAGCCATAGTAAAAATGGGCAACCAAATATCAGATCAATGGGTACTGGAGAAAGGCACTAGACAGGGATGCCTGCTGTCCCCTATGCTGTTCATTATGTCCCTGGAACTAATCGCAGCATATCTCTGCAGTGAATATAAAGAGGCAGGCATTAAGATACATGGCTCATGGCATCTGATATCTATGTATACAGATGACATGTTATTATACATACAACAGCCAGAAACTAACTTGCAGTACATACTTGAGGTACTTGATAGATTTGCAGAACTCTCGGGCATCACAGGCAGCAGACAAAAGTTGTGCCTGTTTCCACTAGCAGGACTAAGAGGGAAAAAGAAAGGCTCATTACCCGCACTACCAATACAATACAATGGAACATAGACACAAGTACATGTTCTGTACAATATACTCAAGAGTTTCTTCACAAGATTAGACACAACATGCAGGAGATTCCTGTGGCAAAACAAGAGGTGTAGGCTAGCATTGTCCCGTCTCCAGAGGCCATACGAACATGGAGGAATCAGAGTCCAGTCCCCAACTCTGAACTATACTTCCTGGAAAGCCAACTGCAATTTGTTATGGGTTGCTGTCAGACAAACAGACCCAAGACACCACCCTATGTCAACCTGCTTGCAACCCATTTTACCTAAGGGAGATGATATGGGTACAAAACTCTCACTTGCAAGATCCCCCACACCTACTAGCCCTAGGGAAGTGTATGTGGCACAGAGCCTGCAAAAGGTTTGGCAGCACCACACCCTTCTCCCCTCAGCTCCCATTAGTAATGCTATCAGCAGACAATCCACAGGGTAGAATCATCATACCTAAGCATTAGGAATCCAGAGGAGTAGTGACTGTGGGGGACTTGTTTCAAGAGGGTACGCTAACAGACTTCCAGACTCTCACTGCAACGTAGGCCAATATATAACGCATAATAAACTGGTTATGGTACTCAAACAAAAATAGCCGGCAATCAAAGTACAGATGGAGTTCAATGAAGTAATTGAAACATTGTATGATGTCCTAGAAGGGGGCCACGCAGTGTCCCGCTAATATGAACTGCTCCTCTCCCAGTAGGCGGACAACATGCTTTTGGTTCACCAGATGTGGGAGAAAGACATGAAAGAACAGTTCTCGGATAGTACGTGGAGACAGGTGATTGAATATCATAAGCGAGTATCGAGAAATGCAAAACTGCAACTATTACAACTGTATGTTACTCATAGGGCGTACTTGACAAACACCCCAAAAAATGTTGAAGTTTAATAATGCAAACATGCAACTGTGTCACAAATGTAGACTGGAAAACGCAGACATGTTCAATATGTTTTGGGGCTGTCCGTCAATACAGCAGTACTGGGAAGGAGTAGCGCAAAAACGATCTAATGTGGCTGTGGTGCGAAATGTAAAATCCCCTTCCACCTGCTTACTAGGGGTATTCCCATGACCAAGAAGGGCAAGACATACCAGCAAACTAAAGTATCTAGTCTACGTGTTAGCGAAGCACAGGATGGCGATGGGATGGAAATAAAAAAAGGCCTGGAGGTGGAACAATGGTGGCATGATTTACAGAGATGGACAATGGCCGAGACCCCAGTCTGTCAGGAGGCGACTCGACATGGACAGGGTGAGGAGGGAATAGATTTAGAATCTTGGAGATTATTGTTATAAAGTGTATTCGCAACTACGACAAATACGGTATAAGCCCAGATACAGGCAGAGCAAGCGAACCAACACCAGTAGAACAAAAGCGTGAGACTCAAATATACGAACTGAAATGTCTAGTGACCAGCCAAGCGGAACTATGAGCAGTGCACAAGTTAACAGTTGTTTGAGGGTTGGGGAGGGGACCAAATCCACTCTTAAACCCCCTTACCCTTCCTTCCCCGTCAAATCATAAATGACAACCGACCAGTGATGGATGGTACCAGGGTCGGACTAGGGCATGTCTCGGGCACCAATGAAAAAGTGGCCCACACTTGCAAATGTCAATTCATTCCTTTTGTGACACTGTTAGAGTAGTACCCAAGGAGGAGGTTTTTGATAACATGTGATGTAAACTGTGCATTTTAAAGAATATTTATTTAGTAACACTGGTCAAAACGACTAGCCGCATGGTGAAGTAACTCATCAAACCGGCCCACATTGGCCAAAAAGTGGCCCACTTTGACCCAAAAAACTGGCCCATAATAGCATTTTGTCTTTTTGGTTTGGACATTGCCCTATTGCCCTATAGGCCAGTCCTAGCCTGGATGGTACGTAAGAGGGATAGTCTTAACTGGGAAAGAAATGGTTGAGACATATGTTAAGAACGGCAAGGGCTTCAAAGTTTGAGGGCATTTAGGAAGATTGATTGATTTATTGAATGTTTATTTTTATCGCGCTCATACACAAGTGTTTCAGAGTGCAACAAGGCAAGGGGAACGGGGAGAACAAAAAACAACGATCTTACTAGGCCCAGTGACATTGAGAACGTGCAAGTGCATGGGAGAGGGGGAGGTATTCACAAGCAGAAGATAAGTGAGGAGAGTAACTGATGGAAGGCACGGGATGGAGGGGGTGACTATAGAGGAAAAAGAGAGAAGATGAACGAAGAAGAAAAAAAAAACACATATGATTACAAAAGATTCCATTATGAGTATGATGTAAACAAAGAAAACATAGCATTTTAACGACCTTGGTTTTTAAAAAGAGCTCCTATTTTGAAGTTAGAATTGTATGGAATATATACAACATGGATGGTAATGCATGGGGATATAAAACACTTGTATCCCATGCAATACTTTCTATGCATCCCATGTGGTAAGTATCCCTGTGGAAACCCACCCATGATTGACCATAGTTATGTGTTGTTTGGATTTCTTGGTAATATTGCACTTGACTAATATCAATTTGAACTAGTTCAATATTTCTTTATTTGTGAGAAACCTCTCAATTGAGCGATCTATGAAATCCTTAAGCTAAATAGTAGTCTTTTCCTTTCGAAAAATAAGGTATAGCTCTTCATTCCAAAACCTGCCAAGACTTGTTTCAAACATAGCTCTTCATCAGGACATTGCATTTTACACAATTAGATTGATAAAGCGATTGTTGGATCTTTTTCCTAAATTGGATTCCAAATGTCAATTTTATTTGAATTCTACATGAAATGACAATTTCCTTGTAGAGGCTAAGTAAAATTCATTGTTCCTCATTCTTCTTGTTTTCTGGTCCTTTCCTTTTTGCAGTGGCAGATTTCAAGTCTGCACGTGGCCTTGCTTCTGGTGATGCGCTGTCCTCCGGAGATGCTGAGTTTCTCTGCGAGGTAGCTTGGTTACTTGAGGGTGACTGCCTTATATATGATGCAGCAAGACTTGATGCTGATTCGTGCATGCAGTGGGAACCAGTGAAGGTCGATGAGGGCCGGGGTGATGTGGTCATATCTGCATAGACCCTTGATGAGGCATGCAGCTGTATGTAGGACACTTCCCAGGGGCACAAGGGAGGACGACGGGAGGGCACAATTGTGTTAGGGCACAATTGTATTTTTAATGTTCTGGTTACCTATCTTTCTGAATCCCCTAAGGTTTTTGCTGACTTCCTATGTTTTTTAACTTTTATTTTGTGGCCAATGGGACTTCTACTGAAGTTCCCCTGCCATTACATCCTTTGTTCTGATGTACCACCCTTAGAAGCCCATAACACACCAGGTGTGCTTTTTAAGTGTACCATTTTGATCATTGGGGGAATCTATCACCCTAAATGTGTTTTGTGGAGCAGGCTGGTGGCTGCTGTGAATTCCTTTTGGCTTCACCAGGGCTGAAGTCCTTTTTACTGCATGAGTTGTCCAATACACCAATGTGGTGACCATTGAGAAACTGGACATATTTGGATAATCCCTAATCCTGGCAATTTTGCTATGGACCATCTCTTTGTCTGCGTGGTCTATGAGGCCTAGAATTGGATGTTGTGCTGATGTGGGTTCACACTTAGCCCACCTTTGACCCCCCGGTTGTTGTTCAAAACGGACATAGAATAATTTAATTTCCCCAGACTTTCCAATATACATACTATGTGAGTAGGCCACTTTTTTTTTGCAATTTTTACCGCCCCACTGATTGGTTAGCCATCAAAACATGATTTTATTTATTGGTTATTTATATGGTGCTTATACAACAAGGCAGTGTTTCAAAGCGCCACACGACAAAGGCAAGGGAACACGGGAGAAAATAAACCATGGAAATGACAATGTATAAATAAAACCAACGGTCCTACTAGGCCTTGTGACATTACAAAAGTGCAAGTGCAAAAAAGGAGGGGGGAGGGAACAATGGGGTAAGTGCTAAAGGACCCCACGAGCGGGAGAAGTGTTGGGGTGTGTGTTGGGGAGGCAACAGGTAAGTGCATGGGTGCAGGCATCCCAAGCCAAGAGGGAGGTCTGATGCCCATCAGTTAAGTACAGGGCTGACACAAACCACCCAACTAGCAGGTGTAGGCCCAGAGGGTAGTGCGGGGGGGAGCTGGTGGAAATTGGGCAGATGGCCAGGACCCTATTGGACTCTTGAGGGACCAGATCAGCAATTTCAGCAGCTGAGGGGGTGGTTAGCATGGGAGGGAGAGAGAGAAGGAGGAGAAGAAGAGAAAGGTCTTGAGTTGTTTGCAGAACTTCATGTGATCCGGTTCAAGACAGAAGGAGAGGGAGACTGTTTCATAGGAGGGAGCCAGCCAAAGAGAGAGATCTGCCCCAGCTCTCTGTTTGGAGAAGTGTTTGACCAGCAGAGAATTGGAACAAGTTGATCGAAGGGATCTGGAGGGAGAGTATTTAGTGAGAGAGAGTTGCAGGTAGCGTGGTCTCAGGCCCTAGACAGCCTTATGGATGACTCAATTGGTCTTGAATTTGATCCGTGCGGCAGCCAGACGGCAGTGGAGAGATTTTAGGGCTAGAGAGATACAGCCCCTAGACCTGAGGCCAAGGATACGTCTTGCAGCTCTATTCTGCAGTAGTTGAAGAGGGCGGAAGGAAGAAAGAGGTAGTTTGAGAAAGAGTCTGTTCCAATACTCCAGCCTGGGGAGAACCAGAGCTCTAGTGACATTGGGCCTCATTCCGAGTCCGGCGGTAATGGAAAAACGATGGCAGTAAAGTAATACCGACATCCTTTTCCGCCGTGGACTATTCCGACCCATCACACCGTAATTACCGCCGCCGTAAAGTACGACGGCGTAAATAGCGGACCAGTGTCGCGCGCCCGAGACACCACGTCAGAAATAACGCTAAGGCGTTAACCAGTGCTGATCCCAAGTAAAGCGGCCACGGTAAAAACGGGCTCCACAAGGGCGCAAAGTACCTTAACGCCATGGCGTAATTACCGGCATCGCAGAGAAGGTGTTAACAACCCTGAACAGTGCCAGAAAGAGGAACAGGTGCACCCAATCAGCACAGGTGGAGTCCATAGAGTCAGGCACAGCACAAAAGGAGCACACCCACACACCACACCCCCTCCCACACCAAGATGATACCAATTCTCGCAGCATTCATGGAGCTGGCGGCCCTGCTTGCAAGGCAGCAACTACGACAACATCAACAACAGCAACCACAGCAACCACAGCCCCCACCACAGAGGATACACAGGAGGAGAAGGAGGCAGAGACAGGCCCAGCATGCCCTACCGGTGCAACCACCATTACCACGCCGTCAGCCCCCAATTCCACGCATCAGACCCACCCCCTTCAACCTCACACCAGAGCAGATACACACCCTGTACCGGCTTGACCGGGACACCATAACCACCATAGTGGCCCTGATACATAACGACATAGTGAGCCTAATAGAAATCAGCACTGCCATCCCCCCTCTACTAAAGGTAGTGTCTGCTCCACTTCCTTGCCACAGGGACCTACCAGCATACAGTGGGGCACATGCATGGCATATGACAGCCTATATTTTCCCGGATACTCAACCAAGTGCTCGATGCCCTCCTCAAGCACAGAAGGGACTACATATGCCTCCCCCGGACTCCCCAGGAGACATATGATACCAAAGCTGCCTTCCATGCACTTGCAGGCATGCCAAATTGCATAGGTGCCATCGACTGCACCCACGTAGAATTGGTGGTTCCCCATGCCATGGAGGTGCCGTATCGCAACCGCAAGCAATATCACTCCATCAACGTCCAGATGGTGTGTAATGCCAGTAAAGCCATCACACAATGCAATGCCCGATACCCCGGATCAACTCATGACTCCTTGGTCCTGCGGAACTCTACACTACCATGCTACATGGAGCGACATGCTGAACGACGTACCTGGCTGCTTGGTGAGTAACCGGAATGGGCCATGGCAGTCCATTGGGGCTGTGAGTAGGTTGTCAGCATACTCCACCCGGGTGGTAAAGGGGGGGGTAGAGAGATGCATACGGGTGGGACAGTCAACGCCATTGTACGATGTGATGGGGTGACTGTATCCTGGGACATGTGTGCATGGCCAGTGAACACCTGCGGCAATGTTAGATTAGCACAGTTCTCCACCATGATTGCACGAACACTTACCTTCATTCCACTCTCATGCAGGTGATGCTGGCTACCCATTGAAGCCGTGGCTCATGACCCCGGTCCGCAACCCACAAAACAGGCACGAGGAGGACTACAATAGATCTCATACCCGTACACGGGTGGTGATAGAGCAGACCTTCGGCCTTTTGAAGGCACGATTTCGTTGCCTCAGCCGGTCAGGTGGGGCCCTCATCTACAGCCACGAGAAGGTGGCCAAGATCACCATGGCATGTGCAATGCTGCACAACATGTGCATCCATCGGAACGTGCCACTGCCCCCTGACGTGGGTCTGCTACCACCAGATGAGGAGGAGGAGGAGGAGGAGGAGGAAGGAATGGCAGGACAGCATCACGGGGCCGATGCACAGGAGGGACGTCACGTGCGACAAGCATTGATTGACCAATATTTCTGAGTCACAAGTCAGCTGAGGGGGTGAGGATGACAGGACATTGGGCACTGGGTGTGGGGATACATGTACTACATGCACTGTGAGACATTAAAAGACACATGCACAATGATCAATGTCCACTCTGTTTTCCAGGATAGACCAAACTGTGTATTGTATAATAATGTGAAAACGTGTACAAATAATCATCCACCCTCACCCCCCTCCCCCCCAACTCCCACGCACACCCTCACCCCCTCCCCCCCAACTCCCACGCACACCCTCACTCCCCTCCCCCCAACTCCCACGCACACCCTCACCCCCCTCCCCCCCAACTCCCACACACACCCTCAACCCCCTCACCCTCCCCCCACAACAGCCCCACAATGGTCCCATCAATACTACATAGGCCACATGTGAGTGGCTTCATAGTCAATGGGCACTCCCCGAGCCTGGGGTATCATTTTCGCATTGAGCGTTGTGACCTGCGGACCGGGCTGGTCTGCGTGGAGGAGCACTGGGAGGGTGGTTCCTCCTGCTGGGGCTGAGGTCTGGGGGTTGCTGCCTCCAGGGCATCAGCAATCCTGCCGAGCACCTCGCAGAGCCGGTTTGTGCATGTAGTGATGACCTCGCCCAGAGCCTGCAGGTCATTGTGATGCACCAACCCTGATTCCCGGTTGTCCCGGAGAAACTCCTCAATCATGGCCGTGAGGTTCTGGGAGTGCACAGCTTCTGCGGCCGATGTGGTGGATGTGGTTGGCAGGCTTGGTATTGGGCCTGCAGGCCTCTCAGGTGTTTCGGCAGGGGAAGTGGGCTGATGTGAGACAGGTGTTACCCCTTCGCCTGTGAGACCTGGCCCATCACTCGACCCGGAGTCGCTGTGTGCAACCTGGCTTTACGATGGTGACTCAGGGCTGTAGTCATTGGTCTCCTCCACGTTGACCACGGAATTGGATGTGGGGCTGTCTGGCACACTAAGGAGGCACATGGCAGCATTCTCCCCTGACATGCTGGATTCCTCAGGGTGCAGCGTGGGGCATGTTACCGGCGGAACTGCAGGCATGTCCAGGTGCGCGGGTGGGGGTTGTTTACCCTCCATGGGGGTTGCTGGAGCAGGTGGTGTAGTATGGGCCTTATGTCTGCCAGCAGGTATGCGCTGTACCCTGCCCCTGCCCCGGGAGGTACTTGGCCGGCAGCCTTCCTGCTCCTCACTTTCATGACCGCTAACTGTGGGGGGCAAGAGAGAGACAGCATGAGCAATGATCTGGGGGTCATCATGACTTCAAGCCTATGGTAACACATTGGGAGAGCAGCGTCTTGGTGACATTTGGTCGGTGAGTGAACTTGGCTTGGATGGTATAAGCATACTGTTGGCGGGGTCAATCATGTTGGCGGAGTACTGTGGTGAGTGACATTGACCAGCTTTCTGTGTGGCATGGCCAATATGGGTGTCAGCCTTGCACCTGACATCATCCTGGGTCCCACTTGTTACGACATGATTGCGGGGGGGGGGTCTACGAAGCAAACATGATGTGACTCTTTGGCCGGCCCTTTGCGGTGAATTACATTAGGGATGCAATGTACTGTTTAGACTCATGACACTCACCTGCATCAGCGGATGAGGGATCACCGCAATCCATTTCGCCAACACCTTCGATGGCTTCTGTGCCCATCATCTCCGCACATGTTTCCTCCCAGGGCATCATTTTAATGCGTGAGCCTGGGCCTCCTCCTGTCTCTAGGGCCTGCTGACGGTTTGCTGAGAGGATGGCCCGCACCCTGAGACGGAGGTCATCCCAGCGTTTGCGGCAATGCGTTGTGCTGCGGGGGGTGTTCCCAACGGCGCCCACCCTCTGTGCGACCAACTCCCATATCTCCTTCTATCTGAGGATGGTGGGCCTACGCATGTCGCTGCAGAATACGATATCTGCATGTTCATGCAGAGTGTCGACCAGGACCTGTAACTCATCCTGGGTGAATTTTTCTTTTCGGATGCGCGCAGCGCCCTTTTTCAGAACTTTAGGCATGATGCTGGTCTTTGAAGTATATTTGGTCGATCAGAGTCCTGTATGGAGTCCTGTATGTCCTGTATGGAGAGGATTGCAATGGATTGTGATTTTAAATATGGCCGCCGTGATGCTTCCCGTTCCTGTGCGATGACGTTATTTCCGTTTCCGCTTTTTAACGGTGGCCGTAATTTACGGTTAGCGTAAATTACGGTCTCCGCTATTTACGGATTCCATCGAAGGCGATGGTGTTAAATACGTCTAGGTTTATGGCGGTAAGGGGCTTGACGGGACCTTTTGCGCTATGCCGCAAGGGAGTTTACCACCATGGCGGAATACTCGTGCACGCGAAGCCGGAATATGGTGGAAATAGCGCCTTCCAACCACATCGTACATGGTGTTTACGCCATGGCGGTAATATGTATTTCTTACCGCCATACTCGGAATGAGGCCCTTTGAGCTCTTGGGGGATGGAGAGGAAAGGGAGAGTGCCTCTAAGGAGGTGAGGTTGAAAGTGGGCCTTCTTGGTGAGGTCCAAGATGTGAGAAGTGAAGGAGAGAGAGGAGTTGAAGATGACCCCAAGGTTTCTGCCTGCAGTGGAGGGAGAGGGAGCAGAGCCCATAGAGGGCAGCCAGAGTGCAGGAGAGAAACAGGGAATAGGAGTCCCGATAGGAAGAATCTTAGTCTAACTGGCATTAATACAGAGATCATTGGAGGTGCACCAGGACTGGATAGCAAACAGGCTGTCTGGGATGATAGAGGAGGAGGAAAAGGAGGAGTGGGGGAGCTTGAAGAAGAGCTGTGTGCCAGCTGCATAACAATGGAAATGAAGAGAGAAGGCAGAGATCAGGTGATCAAGAGGTGCAAGGTAGATATTGAAGAGCCAGGGCGATAGGATAGAGCCCTGGGTAACACCACATGCAGAGAAAGTGGTGGTGGAGAAGAAGGAGCCCAGTAGAACCTGGGAAGGGCAGTCAGTGAGGGAGGAGGTAAACCATTCCAGCGCCCAGTCAGAGATGCCAAGAGTATCGGAGCCACTTTATGAGGATAGAATGGTTGACCGTGTCAAATGCAGAAGAGAGGTCAAGGGGAATGAGAACAGTAGGAGAGTTAGAGTCAAGATTTGGGAGCAGTTCTTCACAGGTTTTCAGGAGAGCAGTTTCCGTGCCTCTGAATACTCGGAATCCAGATTAATGGCCATGTAAACAACCAACGAGCTCAGTGTGTGGGGTCAGTTTGGGAAAGACCAACTTCTTCATGAGTTTGCCAAGGAAGGGTGTGTTAGCGATATGGCGGTAGTTGGCCGGACATGAGGGGTCAAAAAACAAAAAAATGTCCTGACAGGTTCACTAGACATCCATTATAAATTAAATTTATAGTAGTCTCCTCAATACCAAAGGCATGACTCGAGGAATCTATATAGTACTCAGCTCGAGTTGGTTAAAGGGTCCTAGTCTTGAACTTCCTATTTATCTAAAAAGGCTCCTAGGTATATGTTTGTTATTAACATGTCCACCTATGTCTTCATTGTGGTCTTTTAAAATCTTTAGAATCCACAAATTCTCAATTCCATTTAAGAATTTTACAAAAAATAGCGTTTTTTTTATTGCTAACAGACACAGTCTGTAAATTACAAAACACAGCTGAAAAAACATTCAAAAGCAAACACAATATATACAAGTTAAGTAAGCAAATATCCATATTAATATACACAATTTTTCATACAAAATCAGAATACAATTATTCAAAAGAAAAACAATCAATTATGTCCAAAAACATTCAAAAGAAATCAAAAATCAAAAGAATCAACACAATATACATATTGTAAACAATTTGCCCCCTCTTAGAGGTTGGCACCATATAAAGCTAGACTTTAAATTCTCAGTTCAGCTGGGGGTATTATGATGGATATATTCCAATTACTGACTAAACTCGGGGTCAAAAGAAGACAAACAAGTGGGAAAACTAGAGGACAAACAAGGCAGCACAATAACTCTTCTTAGACAAGAAGGTGCACACGTGTATATACACCCAAAAATGAAAATGGCATATTATACACTGAGAAAGAAAGAGACCCTAAAGACAGCCTAGGCTGTCAAAGAGATAATATACTAGAGGGTAATGAGGGGTCGGGAGAAGGCTTTTTTAGGAGGGGGAGTGCTTGAGAGAAGAAGGGAAGAGACAGATACTAAGGAGTGTTTGCAGAAGACAGCCAGAGCTGGAGCAAAGGAGGGGATGTTGCTTAATGGTTCTGGATTAACAGCGAGAAACCTGTATGGATGAGATCTTCATAGAGCGGACTACTCTAGAGAACTCATCTGTTGTGATAAGTGGGACAAAGGAGAGAGTTGGTCGGGTGGAAGAGAGGCCATGGTAGACAGGGGGACAGGGCGAGGAATGGAAGAAGGGAAAGATTAGAGAGAGGTCAGAATGTCCTGAGTTTTAGAGGTGAAATGGGAGGACAGTGCAGTACAGAGGGCCTGAGAGGGAAGAGGAGAGGTGGAGGCTGTAGATGGATTGCCTCGTTCCTTACAGATTTTAAAGAGTTCAGCTGTGTTGTTAGAGGCTCCAGAGGTACACCTGGATGTGGGCCCTCTTCTTGGAGTGGATAGCGAGACGGTATTGCCTTTGGAGCAGACGACAGGCTAGTTTGTCAGAGGATAAGCCAGAGGTCTGCAACTTCCATTCAGCAGCTCTGCACTTGTGTTTCAGAGCGGCTAGATCGGAATCGTACCAGCTGTTGCACTTAGAGGCGGGTCTCAGGCAGATCCTTATGACAGGGGCAAGAGTGTCGAGTGTTAGTGGTGGCAAGATGAAGATTGGCAAGGACAGAGTCAGTGGGAGAGTCAAGGGGAGGGGAAGGAGGAGGGATGAAGGTGGAGGCAAACGCAGCAACGGACACACGATTCATTGGTCGGATATCTGCGAAGGGGGCTTGCAGTGCTGGTGGAGACTCGGTCAGGGGGCCGAGAGGACCCACATAAGATGAGAAGAGAGTGTGGTCAGACCAGGAGAGAGGGGTAGTGAGAGGATTGGAGAGCGGGAGGTCAGTGGGGACGAAGGCAGCAAGAGGGTGTCCGGCAGAGTAGATAGGGACGGAGGCATGGGTGCGAAAAAGAGTCTGAGATAAAAGTTTGCAGACAAGACTTTCAAAGAAAGGGTAGGGCTGTGTGGGTATGAGATAGGAAGGGGCCCACTGAGGGAATATCAGCGATACTCCACCACCAGATCAGTTGGGCTGAGGCTTGGAGAGGATCTTATAGCCATTAGGGAGAAGGGTGTCAAAAGCAGTAGCTTAGCTGGCATTGAACCACATCTCCGTGAGAGCAAGGACGTCAAGATCAAAGTCTTCAAGAAGGAGGCAGATGTCAGAAGAATGTTTGACAGCAGATCGAGCATTCATAGTGTAGCCGATCACCACCATTGAAGGTTTTCTGAGGAGAGGTACAAGGAGGTGGTACATCCGTTGGAGGTGGTGATGTGGGTGTAGAGAGAGTGGAAGGAAGAGTAGCAGGAGAAGGCAGGAAGTTGATGAGGGCCGGCAGGCACCGGTCAAAGAGAAAGAGATTGGTTTGAGGACCCTGGACCATGACAGTGCCATTGTAATAGACATTAACGATACACCTAGAGGATGAGAAGTGCGCCAAGAGTACTTCCAATCTGGTGCTGCCATTAATGGGTGAACAGGAAAAAGGGGAGAGAGGAGAGGTCAGGTGGGAGGTCCATAGGTCTGGAGAGGGGACAGAGAAGAGGATATCTGTAAAAGTCTGTCTGGAAGTAGCACTGACGTAGGTGTCAGCAACAGGTAGTCCAGGATTAGAGGACAGGAGCTCTTCTTTGAGCTTTTTTATTCTAGACTTTGTTAGAGCGGGGGGATAGGTGATAGAGTAGCAGCTAGTAGTAGTTGGGGGAGATGGAAAGTGCCATAGAGGTGAAGAGGATGGACAGATAGAGAGGTTGCATAATGCACGAGCAAAGTCACCAGACAGCCTAGCAGGCGAGGGGGGACGGATAGATGCACAGATGCAAAGCACACCTAAATTCGAAATTACCACAGAGCACTGAAATGCAGTACAAAATGGAAGGATGCGCAGATGAAAAGAACACCTAAATTCGAATTTACCACAGAGCACAAAATGCTGCACAAAATGCAAAGATGCACAGATGGAAAGAACACCTAAATTCGAATTTACCACAGAACACTAAAATGTAGCACACAATGGAAGAATGCACCGATGGAAAGCAGACCTACATTGTGTGTTGCCCTGTGGTGTGACGGGATAGCAGGCGTAGGATAGCCACTGAGTGAATGTATTTTCAGTTGCGCGGCCTTGAGTATTCTTCAGAGAAATCTATACCTGATTTCATGAAAACCTGCTGCTGAAGATAAGGCTGCTGCTACTGAGGACCTGGTTTGGCCATATTGTCTGGACTCTGGCTCCACTGTCCTTGCTTCCAATTTTTTCTTGGCTGCTGGACCTGCCTCCTGGGTTCTCCCTTTGCTTCCACCTAGTCCTGCTGGTTGCACTGCCTGTTCCTTCTCTCATGGGTCTGTTTCCTGGCTTTGAGGTTGTGCCTTTCGGTTAAGGCCTCCTTGACCAAGCGTCTATGGATGGAGAATCTTCCTGGTCCATTCCCTTCTGAGAGTAAAATAGAGTAAAGGCTGACTGTGAGTAAAGGCTGACTGCTCTGCTACGTTACCAATTGTGAGAGGTTTGGTCTAACTTGGTGGACACCCTATGTTTCCTCTTAGAATAGGTATCTTCACACCCATCACTAGAGGTCTGTGGAACAATCTCACTAACATTCTCCCCAAAGGATATAAACAAAGGATACCCCGGGTTTACCACTCCAACGCCATCCTCATAGGCATCACACTTCTGGTCAAAGCTAGCAAACCCCAAAGCAGAATAGGACAATACCATGCAAGGTGAAGGGACTCTAAAATGAGGGACAACTGAAGTGGAATGAGCAGCCCAAAGGTTCAGAAGATGCATTCCATTTAGAACTAAGTGAATGGAGGGTAACCCCAGCAGAGAGAGACCTATCTAGGGCAAAAGAACCAGCCAGTTGCCTCCAGGTACAACCACCATCTTTCCTCAGAAGATACCCCTCACACCCTAATCACCATAACAAAGTCAGCAAACAGAACTTGGTAACCAGATCTACCACCATAGATAAACATTTGCCCAAGCCTAAGGAACATTATCATATTCCCCAAAGTTATGATGATCAGGCTTCTGGAATGTATGACAATAGGAGTGCTCTAACTCAATTTAGGCAATCGTCATCGATCAAAGTGACTCTGGAGACCCAGATCAGCATGAAGGAGACTGCAGTGGGACCATTTCATGGATCAGCAGGCATGGTGTCCTGCAGATTTGCACAATCCAGCACTTCGTATTAGTTTGTTTTGCAGAACTGTCAGCAGGTGGCAGAGGCCACACACATCTGCATTCGCCAGCCTGAAGCGCTGTGCTTGCAGACGCTATAAGGAATCCCCCACAGAATGTCAGGATCTGCGGGGCCCTGTGGGGACATGGGGGGCCTTTGCGGCCGGGGCCACCATCATCAGGCCAGCAGGCTTTGGAGGTGCGGGGGTTGGTCCCTCAGATAATTTGGGAACTTCATTTCCCATGGTTCCTGGCAGCAACATGCCGTGGGTACATGCTGCTGGAGCTGTCATTAAGACCTGCGGCTGCTTGTGCCGGGTTGCTGGTTATCTTTGGGCTGGCACGGGCAGAACGCGTGAGAGCAGGTGAGTGAGACAAAGATATTTGGTGGTCAGTTGGGGCACAGGAAAGAAGGAGAAGTCTACGGCAAATGGTCACGATGCTCGCATCCACTGACACGCCGGCCCTCAGACAGAGCTCGCATTTCCTAACGGACTGGTTTGCGGAAAGCTTCACGAGCATCAGATAAGTGACCCATTGATTGCATACGGCAATACACGTTTCCATTGTGTGTACGTGATGTTTGGGAGCGTTTTACCATGCTAGTCGCTGTGCTTATAACATGCAGTCTTGAAGTCAATAGCAATTCAAAGCTTGCTCATGCGGGCAATTCGAAGGGAAGTTTAGCATCACAATGCACTGTCTAGTGGTAACACCATGATAGAATCGGGATCATTCAGAGTATAGCTAGTGTGTATAGCAGTGTTTGATTTCCAGTCCCAAAAGCCCAACAAAGGGACGCTGTATGTCTGCATTTCATTGTGTTTATGCTACATGTGCAGGACATGTACTACATTTGTTGTGTTGGTCAAATTATGAACCCAATGTGTGTTACATCATCATCATTATTGCTTCTGTTTGTGCAATTCATTACTTGTATGTGTAGGAAGTAGGTTCAGGGAAGGGAGTCGTGCTTACACTTCAGAGTCAGAATTCGAATCCTGGTGTGCTTGTAACAACTCTTCACCCCCATTTGGCATTGCATTTCTGTGCCTTTTGGTAAATACGAACCCTGGTGTGTTGTTTTGTTTTTTAACAACTCTACACCCCCCATTTTGGTACTCAACTGTTTCTATTGCATCTGTGTCCTCATTTTGTGCGTGGCTACTGGGCCTCCTGGTGAGTTTCTGTTTGTGCAATTTCTCCTCTATCTTCCATTCTTATCTCTCTGCCACCCCAATGGCACTCACCATCTTGCCTATCTCTTCTAACTGCTATACTTTCACCTATCCTCCCTCTCTCATGAGGTCTGGAAGGAAAAAGTTAAAAAAAGACGTCCTGACCACTAACCCGGTCTACTATCGTATACACCTACGTCAGCGCAACTTCCACACAGATTTTCACTGATATCCTCTTTTCTGTCCCATCTCCAGATCTTTGTACTCCTCATCTTATATATCCTCTCACATATTCACCCATTACTGGTGGCACAAGATGGGAATACTCTTGGCGGGCTTCTCATAATCCAGGTGTATCATTCATGTCTATTACAATGGCTCTATCACGGCTCTGGGTTCTCAACCCAATCTCCTCCGCTTCGACCAGTGTTTGCCGTCCCTCATCCACTTCTTTCCTACACCTGCTACTCCTTCTACCTCTCTCTCTGCCTTCCCTCCTCCAACTGGTGTACCAAAGCACTGTACACCTCATCGGAAATCCTTCAAAGGCAGTGGCCTGCTGCATCTAGCCATGCTCAATGCCAGCTCAGCTATCAAACACTGTGCCAACATCTGTCTCCTCCTTGAAGATCTTGACCTTGATATCCTCACTCTTACCGAGACATTGTTCAAGGCCAGTTCAGTCACTGTTTTTGACTCCCTTCTCCCTGAGGGCTACAAGATCATCTCTAAGCCTCACCCTAACCGTGCTGGTGGTGGGGTTGTCCTGATCTTCCATGAGTGTGTTCTTTCTTCCCTCATACCCACCCTACCATACTCCTCCTTCAAGAGCCTGGTCTGCAAGCTGGTCTTCTCTCTGACCTCCTCCCTGACCATTGCCACTATCTACAGGCCACCTTGCTCTACCGCACTGTTCCACTCAGAATGGGCTGATTTATCCTCCTCTTTCCTCACCTTTACCTCTAAACTCCTTCACCTGGGTGACTTCAACATCCACCTTGACTCCTCAATCATGGTGCTCACTCTCTTCTGTGACCTCTACACCTCGCTCTCCCTTTCCATTCTCCCTCAAGTCTGCCAACCTCATTCACAGACATCCGCCCGATGAAACAATTGTCCGCTGCTGACTTCGCATCCACCTTCATCCCCCTCTCCTCTCACTACAGACTCTACCTCTGCCTCCGCTCTCAGCAACCTCCATCTTGCTATCACTAACACTCGACATTCTTGCAAGTGTAACACCAGGTATGACTCTGAACTTGCAGCCCTGAAACGCAAGTGCAGAGCTGTGGAACGGAAGTGGCAGAACTCAGGCTCACCCTCTGACAAATTGGCCTGTCGCCTTCTCCAAAGGCAATATCGACTCTCCATTCATTCCAAGAAAAAGGCCCACATACAGGCTTGCGTCTCTGGTGCATCCAACAACTTGGCTGAACTCTTTAAAATCTGCAAGGAACTAGCCAACGCTTCCACAGTCTCAACATATCCTCTTCCGTCTCAGGCCTTCTGCAATGCATTGGCCACACACTTCACTGCAAAAACTCAGGACATCGTGAACACTCTTTCTTCCTTCTCCTCCTCCCCCCCTCCTCCTGTGACCTCTGACCTCCCAGAGATCCTTCCTATTGGGATTCCTGATCCCTCTTTCTTCCCTTCACTCTGGCCATCCTCTATGGGCTCTCCCCCTTTTGCTTCATCTGACACCAGAAACCTTGGAGGCACACTGTCAACTCTGCCTCCTCGAATTAATCTTTCCTTTGCTCACTTTCCCCCAGAGGCTCAATCTAGAGCTCTGGTACTCTCTAGGCTGGACTACTGCAACAGCCTCTTCCATAATCAACCCCCCTCCTCTCTACATCCCCTCCAGCTTATCCAGAATAGGGCTACGAGACCTATCCTTCACCTCAAGCACAGGGACTGCATCTCTCCAGCCCTAAAATCCCTCCACTGGCTCCCGGTTGCTGCAAGGCTCAAATTTAAATCCCTCTGCATCACCCATAAGGGTGTCTGAGGCCGGGGACCACACTATTTACAACTTGCTCTCACCAAATACTCTCCTTGCAGATCTTTATGCTCCTCTGGTGTCAACTCTCTGTGTGTCAAGCACTTCTCTAAACAGTTTGGAATTTTGTGTCGGGACAGCGGGTCCCCTGCGCATAGGTTCAGTCTATGGTATGGGTTTTGCCTGCAGCCTGGCACATGGTTTGTCAGGGAATCAAAACTCCAGGGTTGCCCAAAGGTTTGGTACTGGGTGGGGTGACAAACCCTTGTTTGGTGTGGGTGCTGGCAGTTGGTGGTTGTCCAAATTCATTGAGACTCTTGGTACTTGTTGAAAATTATTGACACATTAGTCTTGAGTTAATATTGTACATGCTAGTTTAATGGACTGATAAAGCATTACAAGTCTGGCATCTTGTGACGTGTGCGGTGAAAAAAAAAAGTCGATTCGTGTTTCAACCGTAGTCTGTATCAAGGCAAATAATGACTGAGTAGGCTCGTTTTGGAACAGGTTGGCACGTCACCCTTAATAGGGTACTGGATGGGAGATGCTTAGCTCATCTGGGTCTGCGTAGGTACGTCTGATCCAAGTGGTTCCGTAAACAGCGTGCTGGTGGCCGATCTCTTTCCTCAGCTGGCTCCCTCCTCTGTAACAGCCTTATCCTTCCTTTCCATCTTGAGCCGGATGTCCCCAAATTCTGGAAGCTCCTCAATACTTTCCTTTTCACCTCCTCCTTCCCCCTCGCTTGCTAAACCCCACAGTCACTGAGATTGGTGACCAGAACCCTATGTGTCCTTCTCAGTCCTGGCCTTCCTCCCCCAATCGCCTTCAGCTTCCGCCCACTCCCAGCACTTGCCTTTAGGTGCCCTCTGGCCCTTCTCTCTCTCTCTGCATTTGCACATTCTTTCTTTCTCTTCTTCCTTATTATATTTGTCTTTCATTTCCATGTTCCCTCCTCGTTGCCCTGTGGGCGCTTCAAAACACAATTTACTTGATGTATAAGTCCCTTACAAATGCACAAAAAATAAATAAATAAATAGTGTTTCAGTACACTCTTTGGGGTGTACTTAGGAGTCCTCCGATCCCACCATTTAAAAATTCATAATAAAAAAAGATCACACCGAGCAAGAAGCAACGCTGTTTATTATAGCCGAGTGAGCAAACATCAAACAGAACAGTGGGCTGGAACTGATTGATGAGAGCTGAACATTTCGGCATTCAGTAAACATTAGTACTACGAATACAATGGTCAAGAAAATAGAAACAGATGTAGCACAAGTTCTTCACACTTATTTGTTGTTCACAAAAGACAGTCATTGGCTAAACTAAGTCATATCCTGTGTGCTAACATATGTTAGTAGAACGTGATTGGAGCTAAATGATCGACAGTATCCCAACTCATCACTTCTCCATATAGCGCCACATCGATTCTCGCCCCAGCCTCAGGAACAATTTGCAATTAGTAGAATAACATTTGTGCTGACCGATGGAACTTTAATACACTGCCATTGGTTAGCAGCATTGCCAAAAAGGCACGAGACACCCTGCTTCTTGTGGGTAGGGAGACATTCACACGGTACCTTCCTAATAGTGACCTTCACAAACCTTGTAGTGAATACTCAAAAGGCTTGCCACCTCAGAGAGACATAAAACGTACTGCTCGATTGGTCCTCCAAGGAACACCACACCACTCAGCTTCACTTTCCCATAGCCACCTGCCGATAAGCACTCGTGGCCATGTGAACGGGTCTCTGGCTCAGATCCACGTCCTCACCATGCCTGCCGGTCTGGCTTGCTGCCCATGTTGACATCACCCAGTGTAGCCGTAACTGGTTCGGTCTGCCTGTGATGCACAGCTTGGGCTCTGTTCCCCACCCCCCTGGCCCGCAGGGTCTTTATAATGTGTTTAGAGTGGGGTTTCCCAGGCGGGGTTCATCCTCGGGCTTTCCCTGCTAAATGTGTTTTACTTAGGATAGTTTATTACCTATTTTATGCTAATTATACGTGGGTCCCTGGGGCCGAAGGTACACACAATGCATCCTTACTTCCGCATTTCCCCACGTGGCCTTCTCCCATGATATGATAGCAGTTTGTTTTGTAGGCCTGTGTTTTACCCCCCTAGAAAGTGCCCCATTGCACCCTTGCTTACTTTCACAGGTGGTAGGTCCGGCCCCCTATCTGGTGCTGAATTAGCACCTTCAATACATGGGGTGTCATGCTAGTTGGATTTTTCACTGTTTCCCCCTACCTATCCAATTACATACACTAAACCTCTTTCTGGTTTCCCCAAATCCCCCATACCTATCCACAACCTCTCAATAACGCTCTTTCCCATCATTGGCTGCCTTGTGGTGTCAGGTTTTAAGCCAACAATGCCGTTTAACCAATAACTCACCAGTAAAGCCGGAGGAATGTGGTCCGGACCTTGGTTGTTCTTGGCCGACACTGGTCTATTGCAGAATATAGATCCTCCCTTTGATATGCCCCACTTGCTATTTATGGTAAAAGCCAGATGAGCCAATCAATTGGAAGGGTAGTGGATTAGTACAGGAAAAACACTGGGCTGATATAAAAGGACATGGTTCAGTAATGGTCCTTGTTTGAGGCAAAACAGAGGTCCTAATATTGTAAACTAACCTGATGGAAATCGGGTCCTACTCCGGGGCAAACAGGTATGCGCCTCTTTCTGCCTCCTAATGATAACAAAAGCGGAACGCAGTATCAGGGAGATGCTCTCTAGTTTTCCCCCTTCTACACCGCCCCCTCCCCAAACCCTTGTCTGAATGTTTCCTTGAAAGTCTCTTAACGTGGGTTATGTTGAAGAGGGATAAACTGATGTCAAAATCCAACGATAGAAGAGGAAAACAAGGACAAAAAGGGTTGGTTAGTATGGGGCTAATCCTGCGTGGCACGAGAGTCCGCTAGAGTCGGATTGGTGCACCCTTGAAGAATCAGCACTGCGTCCCAATGTCCGGTGCCCTGTATCTTGAACGGGAAGACTGAATCCACAGGCTAAAGGCAGTCCAATGAGCGGGACAAGGTCAGTAACGTGCGAGCAAGGAAGTACAGTTTAGTGAGAGAGATCAGTCCAGCGAGCAGTCCGAAGTCAGTTACGTGCGGGCAAAACAGCAAAGTAGGACAGAAGCACAGTACCTAGACTGTGAACAGTAACAACATAACAAGGGACAAGACGAGTTTCAAAAGAGGTCCATGGGCAAAATCAGGTCGGCAACAGGAATCAAAGCGAAACAGCTTGACGGCGTGACAACAAAGGTGTTTCAGGAGGTAATCCGTAATCGGAAGCACTGTGGTCTGGATCTGGTTGGTTTAAATACACGCGCACTTACAGGCTACCGTGATGCAACAGGATGCCAGTCACGTGAATGGAGCGCTCTCCTGGAATGCAGCGTTACCATGCTGCGTGCAGCTGTAGAATAGCATCTCCATGGCAACAAGCCATGCCAATGTTTCCATTGCGAGAAGAACGGTCTCGCAGTCGATCTATGGGCAAATGGAATACATGTCTGTTTTCTGATGCCGGGCATGTTGCTAACGGGTAATTGTGAACCAGCAGGCATGACAGTACCATCCCCCAAGGCCCCGGTACCCTCTTGGAAGAATGGAAGCGCTGCAACAGGAGCGGAACGTGAATGTTCGAGACAGGCTCCCAGGTCCGATCTTCAGGACCGTAGCCCTTCCAGTCCACCAGATAATAGGGTATCCCCCCCACGGAATCGCCTGACCAATATGGCACTCACCTCATACTCATCAGAACCACGGACCGAGACAGAGGCAGGGCGAACTGGAATGCGTGTCGAGAGAAGACAGGGCTTAACAAGGGAAACATGGAACACAGGGTGTATCCTCCAGCGGGCAGGTAGGTGCAACTGAACGGCTACTAGATAAAGGACTTCAGACACTAGTTAAGGCCCAATAAAACGAGGTAGCAAGGATTTCTTGCCGGGAATCTGAAGGTTCTTGAAAGATAACCAAACCTGCATGCCTTTCTGGTAGGCAGGGGCTGGAGCCTTGGAAAGGTCGCAAACGCAGGCCACAGCAGCCGGGTTATCTAGCTGTACGGATAAATCAAAAGGGAGAGCTCTAGGATGCTGACCATACAGCACAAAAACAGGGAAGAACCAACAGATGAATGGAATTACAGGGGCTGATGGGATACCAGAGCACGGGACAAAGATAGCGACCTTGGTGAAGTTTTCCACGATAACCCAAATGGTGTCAAAACCTTGGACCGGGGGTAACTCCACTATAAAATCCATCAACACCATGTGCCAGGGTTTGTGGGGTATCGGGAGAGGACACAAGAGCCCTGTTCGATGGCGGGGGCTTCCCAGGGCCCCCACCTGCACTCGCACGCACACAGGCACACCCAGACCAGGAACCACACAGGACGCGTGTGCTCTGCTCGGGTCCCCGGCTCGAACTGCCGGAGGACCGTCTTTATTAACAACAGTTCATGCGCGAGCCATGATCCCGCTCGCGCATGCGTAACAATCACGTAGTCACTACGCAACATCCATCCTTTTCCCCCAAACAAGAAACCATGACAAATTATGCAACTACCAACAGTACTTCAAACTTTAACGGCCAGTCTCACACCGGTTACGAGGCAGAGTCCATAATAAAGTCTTGGAACCTCTGCAGTGGCTTGCGCCCTGCCCGGCTCGGGTACCTGCGTGTCTCGGCTGGGGGTACCTCTGGTGTCCCTGGAGTCTCGGGTGGTCCATCGTCCCTCGGTGCCGATCCGGCGTGGTGTTCATGCTCCCGCATGGCGTTCTCTTGCGGGGCAGGCTCCGCCTCTATGCGCTTGACAAACAACACATTCCTCATGACTGTTCCCTGTGCATTGGCCGCAGTGACTATGGACCCTTTGACGTGGGTCACCCCCAGTGACTGTGCCTCATAGGGCAAGGACAATTTTCCTTCCGGCCTCCTGTTTCGCACCAGCACGGTGTCTCCCACTGTAATCGCCTTCTCCGGTAATCCTCGCCGAGCCGTCTCACTCTCGTTCTGGGCAGCTCTTTCTGCTCGCACCCAGTTGTTGTCGATCTCCCCCGGACCCTGACCTTCCACTTCGGGCAACAGTCCTCTGGGTATCCGTTTAAAGAGGGACTCCGCCGGCGCAACCCCAGTAGATTGATGTGGGGTCGTGCGATACTCCCGCAAAAAGTCAAACAGGTTGCGCCGTAGATCTTCCCCTCCATTCACCGATATGCGGAAGATCTTGTTGAGCGTCCGCATGAAGTGTTCCACCTCCCCATTGGCCCTGGGCCAGAGCGGGGTGACTTTCTAGTGCTTTATCCACAGTAGCGAGCAAACTGCTGCCCTTGGAACGGCGACCCGTTATCCGAACAGATCTCCAGAGGGAAACCATGGGTGGCAAAAATGTTCTCCATGGCCAGGATGGTGTGGTAACTTGCCGTGGACTCAACCAGCTCCACCTCGGGATAGTGGGACCACTGGTCCGTCACCGCAAGAAAGTACATTCCACGGCCCGTGGACCCGAAGTCTGCATGCACAGTCCCTCACGGGCGTTCACTCCTCTCCATGGCTTGGATAGGCGGCCCTCTCTCCACCGGACTCGTTGCCTGGCACGGAACGCAAGCCCGCACAAACTCATCCACCCTGCTCTCTAGATCCGGGAACCACACTTTTAACCGGAGCCGTGCCTTCATCTTCGCCGTCCCATGGTGTCCCTTGTGGGTCAACTGCAGCACCTTGCCCACCAGAGTGCGCGGGATGACTATCTGGTGCCCCCTCAGCAGGAGACCATCCTCGCCCACCGACAGCTTGTGACGTGTCTTCCAGAGCACCCTCAAGTCCTTTTGAGCATCGTCGCCCCTTCTGGCATTGTTCATCAACACTTTGCGCCATTCCCCACTTGACACGGCCTCCTTGATCCTCAAGAACACCTTGTCAGCATTCGATTCATCCGCAATTTCCTGGCGCGCCAGGGCGATGGGCAGTGCTGCCTCCACCACCAGGTGCACCGCCTCAACACAGTCCGCCACCTCGGCCGAGTCCCTGGGCCGCCCAGTCCCTGGGGGTCGGGACAAATAATCTGCTGGATTGTGGGTGCCAGGACGATACATCAGCTTGACCCCGTACTCCATCAGCGAGAGCATCCACCTCTCGATGCGTGGTGGTGGTTTGGACGATGCTCCAGACATGATCGGGATCAGGGGCTTGTGATCCGTCACCACCACTACGGGCTTTCCCAGAATGTAATTACAAAAGTGTTTGCAGCCCCATAGGATAGCCAAGGCCTCGCGCTCGATCTGCGAATAGCGCCTCTCTGTCTCGGTGAGAGCCTTGCTGGCATATGCGATGGGCCTCATGGTCCCTTGGGGATCCGCCTGCATGAGAACCGCCCCCAGTCCACCACGATCTCCGACTCCCGGTCCGGACTGAAGTAGGCCATCGTCTCCTGGCCCGACAGGGCGTTCTTGATGGCGGCGGACGCCCTCTGTTCCTTCCTGGTCCAGTTCCAGGCTACGTCATTTCTGGTCAGTGCCCGCAAGGGCTCCGACAGGGATGCCAAGTCGCGAATGAATCGTCCACAATAGTTGACCATCCCCAGGAAACTCCTGACTTCTGCGGGTGACCCCGGCGGGGTGGTCTCCTGGATGTCCTTCACCTTCTCCGGATCTGGGGAGATGCCCCCCCGCGTGGAACACAAAACCGAAGAATTCCAGCCGGTCTTCCAAAAACTCACACTTTTGTTTGTGGAGAGTCAGGCCAAGGCCACAGAGCCTTTCCAGGGTGTTTTCCAGGCGCTTTAGGTGTTCCGCCTCCGATCTCGCGAACACCAGGATGTCATCCGACATATTGATCACCCCTTTAAGTTTCGACAGTGCTCCCCTGATGGCATTCTGGAAGACTTCCGCTGCCGACGAGACCCCGAAGCTGAGCCTCTTAAACTGATACAGCCCCTCGTGAGTCTTAAAGGTAGTAATGTATCTCGACTAAGGGGTGAAGCGCCAGCTGATGCTAGCCAGATCTCAAGTCCAGTTTAGAGAACACTCTCGCGCCGTGCAGCTCGCCGACAATGTCATCCAGGGTGGGCGTGAGGTGTTGTTCCCTTTTGATCGGCAGGTTGGGTAGCCTCATGTCCATGCAGATGCAGACCACCCCAGGCTGTTTCGGCTTTGGGGCCACCACTATTGGCGAGACCCAAGGGGGTGGGCCCTTCCACTCTCTCGATGATGTCTAAGTCGACCATCGTCTGTAGCTTCTTCTCCACCTGCACCCTCAAATGGAACGGGATGCTGCGATGCTTGAGCGCTGTTGGCCTCACCGACCCGTCGATGAGAAGTCGTATGGGGTCGGCCTTTAGCTTCCCAATGCCTTGGAAGATCATGTCATAACGCTGCAGCAGGCGTTCCAGGTCAGTGTGATATACGGCAAACGTGAAGTGCACCAAGTTCAGCGCCTCCGAGGCAGCGCAGCTTAATAAGGAGTGCAGGCTCACGCTGGTGACGAAGACCCTCGCTTTTATCTTGCTCTGCCCGTGGGAAACCGGCACCACGAACACCCCCTGAATGGGGAGTGGCGAGTCACCTCCAAATGCATATATTCGCGCTATGGATTGTGCCAACTCAGGTGGGCCTGGGAGTGCTTCATAGTGGTCCGTTGCTAACACATAGACTGACGCCCCTGTTTCTATGAGGACTGGGGTGGGGACTTCACCGATGTGTACCGTACATGTCGGTTGCCGGCTTCCTCCGGGGCCCTTGGCGATGCTTGAGATGAAGAAGATTTCTTCCTCCTCCTCCTCTGCAATGTTCAGGTCCTGCATGCCTTGCTCGACGGCCGACACGCCCCTCACCCTCCGAGTGTTGCTCCCGCCAACTCTCACTGGTCCTCTTGAGGCTGCTACCGGTGCGGTAGCCCTGCACACCCTCGCATAATGTCCTGGTGTGTCACACCAGCCGCAGACGCTCGACTTTGCTGGGCACTCCCCCACGTGTGGCAAGTCATATCCGCAGTAGGGGCAAGACAGAGCAGCCCCAGGCACTGGAGGGCCATCTCCCTTTTTTGGTGTCCACCTCACCCTCCCTGGGGCAGAGCGTCCAATGGCAAACGCCTCTTCGCCCTTGCCAGAGTGCATGGCTGCGTCCATTTTCGCCCCCTGGCCTCCGCCAGTTCGTAAACTCTTCCCGTGTCCAGGATTTGCTGCAGAGTTAGACCAGGCTCTCTCAGTACTTGCCTTCTTAGTTTACCAGAACTGCACCCTTGCAGCAGCTGGTTAAGGACCATCTCCTCCTCATTCACCCACCTGCAGGAGGTTGCCAGGTGTCTTAGCCTCGCACAGAACTGGTCCAGCGATTCCTCATCACGTTGCCGTTCCGCGCCCATGACGAATCTATCAAAGTCCACGTTGGCCATGGACAGAAAATTATCTCTTAGGGCTTGCTTCACCGCATCATACGTGACCACCGGGATGTTGAGAGAGTCATAACTTCTGTGCACCTCCGTGCCTGCAGAATACACCATGATGGCAATTTTGGTGTCGTCATCCTCTTCCCCAGAGGCCCTGAAAAACATTTCCAGTTTCTTGACCCACAGGAGCCATTTCGGCCCCAGCTTGGAGGGTGGGCCTGTGGTGTTGAATTCAGGCATGGGAGCTAGTCTGCTGTGCATTCTGCGTGGGATGGCCGCAAGGGCACCCTCATCCTCTCCTTCGTCACCCATGCTGGCTAGCAGGCAACGTACTCAAGATGGCACTTGATGGCGAAGGCGTGATCCCGGCACCAAAATCACCTTTCTTTTCCTTCTCTCTCAAATCCACAGCCCTAGGGCAGAGGGAGGGTCCAAAAATTGTATATGCAGCACTGGAGATAGCAACCGGCTCACGAGCACCCTCTCGGGCCGCAACCGCTGCAATCCCCGATTACACAAATTGGCCGCACGTGTAAGTCTGAGACGACCCAGAGCATCAACTCACACTCTGATGCAGTTGGAGCGGGTACGGGATGCTCCTGAGCCTCCTCGTCACCAGTGTTAGATGGCGGGGACTTCCCAGGGCCCCCACCTGCACTCGCACGCACACAGGCACACCCAGACCAGGAACCACGCAGGACGCATGTGCTCTGCTCGGGTCCCCGGCTCTAACTGCCAGAGGACCGTCTTTATTAACAACAGCGGATGCGCGAGCCATGATCCCGCTCGTGCATGCGTAACAATCGCATAGTCACTACGCAACAAGCCCCACGGGCTTCCCGGGGGTAGGTTTGCACTGTGCACAAACAGAGCATGAGGAGACATAGTCGATAACATCACGGTTCATGGACGACCACCAACACCATCTGCGAAGAAGGTCTAGGGTTTTCTTGTGGCCAGGATGAGCTGCAACTATGGAATCATGACACCACTGTAGAGCTTTATTGCGAGTCTCCTCATTGGGGAGGTACAACAACCCCTGTATAAAGGGTAAACCATCGTACAGATCGAGGTTGAGAACCTGCAACTCAGCCGGATTAGTAGCCACCCAGTTGAGTAAAAGCCATCGGAGTGCAGGTTGGGCCATGCAACTGCACACCACGTTGTCCGAAAGAACACAAAGGTGATCAGGAGTAAGCAGAGTGGCACATGCATCCAGCCGTGACAGGGCATCCGCCTTGGCGATTTGATGCGCCGGCCGGTAAGTGATCCGAAATTCAAATTGGCTAAAGAAGGCATGACAGCGAGCCTGCCGAGCGGTTAGGCATTGCATGGTCTTGAACGCTTGCAGGTTCCGGTGGTCCAAGTAAACCATGACTGGGTGCTTAGCGCCAAGCAGATGGTGCGCCATTCTGTAAACGCATCCTTGACGGCCAGCAGTTCTCTTTCTGTCACTGTATATTTCAGTTCGTAATCAGACAGTTTCCTAAAGAAAAAGGCGACCAGGTGTATCTCCCCTGTACCAGGACACTCCTGCGACGGGATAGCCCCTACGGCCACACAAGATGCTTCTGCTTCGACAATGAACGGCAGATCAAGGTCGGGGTGTTGTAAGACAAGAGCAGTAGTGAAAGCCTTTTTCAATCTTTTGAATGCGATTTGCGCTGCAACATTCCAGGAAAAACGAACCTTGGAACTGGTCAGATCAATAAGGTGAGAAATCAAGAGAGAGATAGAACGAATGAACCACTGATAAAATTTGGCAAATCCAAGGAAAGACTGGAGGGCCTTGATGGACCCCGGAACAGGCCAGTTCAATATGGCCTTGACCTTAGAATAATTCATGCGCACACCATGATTGGTTATATCATAACCCAGGAATTCGACTTCCTTGGTGTTAAACACGCATTTGTCAGCTTTTACAAAGAGTTTGTGGTCACGTAAACATTGTAACACCTGAGACACATGAACAAAGTGATCTTGATAGGAAGGAGAGTAGATAAATATATCGTCTAAGTAAACAATAACATATTGGTCCAAAACATCATGGAATACGTCGTTCATAAAATATTGATACGTTGCTAGGGCGGTACATAAACAGAACAGCATGACTAGATATTCGTAAAGAGTGTATTGCGTCTTGAATGCGGTCTTCCATTCAACACCTTTTCTGATACGAATGAGATTGTAGGCCTCTCGCAAGTCCAATTTGGTAAATATAGCAGATGACCCAAGCTGATCCAGAAGCACAGATATCAAAGGAAGAGGGCATTGGTTCTTTACCATGATTGCGTTTAGGGCTCTATAATCGCTACACGGTCTCAGGTCCCCCTCCATTTTAGGTATGGAAAACAGTGGGGAGGCCGCTGGAGAGCAAGAAGCACGTATGAACCCCAGCTGTAACACTTTTTCGATATAGTCTTTGAGCAATAATCTGTCGGGAAGGTGCTCGGTTTCTCCTTGCCCATGGTTGGGGTTGGGCTAACGCACTGTAATGGGTATTAGCACTCCAATGCATTATTGGGACAGGTAGTGGGAATGTTAACCGATGTATTGTGTCTAATTGTGTTCGCTGTTGGCCCTCCATTGTTTCTTTTAATTGATGTCTGTGCCTAAAGCTGTTGAAATATACGGCTATATCCCATGGTAATAATATTTTTTTTTTAAAGAGGCAAACCTGAAAAAAGGCGTCTTGGGTACTTGAAAAAAGAAACACACTGCTGCCATTGCTGCTCCTGCGCTTCTTCCTGCTGTGAGGAGATGGGCGTACACAGATCTCAACATTTGGATTGCCAATAGAACTAATGGGCTAGGCCTGAGGACAGTGCGCAAGATGGCTTAGCCAGTTAAGCGACAGCCCCAATACATATGTGTGCGCCCCACCCACCCTAATGGGCACGAATCCTGGCAGCCCTTAATCCTTCTAAAGATGAAATATTCAGTCAAATCTCAAGTGCAACATAAACATTATATTATCAGGTCTTCTCCATAGTGCAATGTCTTAACAACTGTAACTATTCCCCACACTCAAGACTCTAAGTGATATTAACCCTGCTGCTGACTGTGCCAGTTGGGAGTGTACTAGGGTTGTGAGAAGTTTGCATGTGGCACACCTTTGGAAGGTATTAGTTGTGGCAGATACAGTGAAAAGAAGTGCATTATGCCGGTCTTAGCACTGGCACAATGAAATGATGTCCGTGATTGCAAGGGTTGGTTCAATTACCACATTTGCACGTGTGTTAGATGCAGTGTTAGAAATAATGCATAACCTTCCACTGCATCAGGGCTAAAACCAGCCATATTTGATCATTGCACCATGGCTCCAATCAGCAAGCATGAATCGCCTTTTGCAGAGCCAATGCAAAAATCAGTTTTGTGCTGGTCTTGGCACTGGCTCAATGAAAGAATTTAAACCGGGTTTGGACTGGCTCAATGAACATATTTGCAATGGCATTGCTTCCGGTGTTATCGTTTGTGTGAATGTTGTTGTACAGAACTGGCATATTTAGCCATTGCGCTGCAACTACAAATAGAAAAGAGGATGCAATGATCCACATTGCACTGTCTTAGTTCTGGGATAAACCCATTAATTGTGCCAGAACTTCCCACTGAACCAATCCTGACTTTACACCTAGCGAAACCTAGTCATGTTTGATAGTTGAACTGGCAATACAAAGGGCATCATTACAGATAGGATGGTGTGGCAAAACATTATGGTAAGGTGGTGGTAATTTTATTACCGCCACATTACCGCACCACCGTACTACAGGTTTGGGAGGGAGTTGGAGGATTTTCCTCCAGCAAAAAGCAGAAGGGAAATCTGCAACCTCACTGCCAAAAATCGGCAGAATTACCACCTGCTTTAATGCTGCCGAAATACCCATATAGTCCCATAGACTCTAAAAAATGGCGACTTACACCGTCTACCACCTGTAATCCATGATAAATCTGCGGGATCAAGTGGCGGTAACAGTAAATCAGTTTGGCTGTATTTCTGTGGATTTACTGCTGAAATACTGTCCAACTTGTAATGAAGCCCATTGAACTCTAATCTGGTCAATGGACGAGTACAAAGTGGATCATTCCTCCATTGTGCCACAAAAATGTTCTCAGATGGAAGTGCTCTATGAGGCTGTGGAATCCGTACATTAAAACGGAAAAAAAATGAATGGGAGATTTTACAGAATTTCGGCTCTATGAAAATCACATACGGCTGAACATTTTGACTAAGCCCCCCATTCTGTGGAATTACAGTGAACAAGGGCAGCGGGGATTGCTGTGGTGTCCCCCTCAACCTTGTTCGCTGTAATGTCAACAGGGGTTCCGGGGGTGTCTCCCGCACCCGTCAGAATAAAGTTAAAAAAAAGAAAGAAAAGAAAGAAAAGAGGAACCTGTGGCACTGGTTCACATCCACGCAAGTGAAGGGAACCGGCCTTGCAAAAAGGGATGCAGGACACAGCGGCACACAAGGAGGTGTGCCGCCCACAGGTAAGTAAGGAGTTTGGGGGGGTAAAGGGATAGTCCAAAATGTCAGGAAGAGAGAAAAACTAAAGTTATTTTTCAGTAAAATAACTTTCGTTTTTTTCTCCTTCAGACATTTCGGAAGTGATCACAGGTAAAGGGTGTTTATTAAACTGTATATGCAGGTTGGAAAAATGCCTAATCTAAACCTAACTCTAAGATGGTTGCAAGCTACGACCATCAAATAATAATAAGGCAGTCCTAGTGGCGTCTTGTCAAATAAAAGGGCCTATATTTTAAAAAAAATATTGCCAATCATTACAACTAAATACAAAAAGAGCGTGAGATAGGATTCACAAGAAATAATTGTTCAAAAATGATAAGTCAGGATGTGGTAGCCAGGGGTCTCTCTTCCCTACGTTTTGAGAACGGGACAAGGCGGGACCCCGGACACGCTCTCAAGCTTTCCCAGCACAAGACTACAGTTCTGTTCTCAGGTATCGGGACCTCCGGTGGTAAACTCTCTTTCATACAAAAAGTCTCTTGCCTCTGAAGACCTGATGTGTTCAAAATAACAAACAAAAAGTTCCTTTCTTTATGTAAGGTGGGTGATGGCTTTTCAGCCCTGGACCACCTTCTTTCAGGCTTAAATCCCTCTGGAATGTTAGCCTCCCTCTGTCAGGTTCACTACGGCTTTCCTCAAAACACTTTCACCTGTTGCATTCACAAGTCTTAATGTCCTTTTAGACAATCCACTGTGGAAATCCCTCTGTTGAGTTCACTCTTATCAACACAATGATCATCGGTGCATCATGCTTTGCCCCGTTCTGCAGGCCTCCCTTGGTCGGGTACAAGTTTGCCAGCCTCTCAGTTTCTTCTACTTTCTTAGTATACGGGATTCACTTCCCTTGGTTTTCTAATCGTTTGTTGGTCAAAGACTTTCAACTGTGCAGGGGATTTTGCTAGACCCCTGTATGACGACGTTGACCTATTTCTTGCGGCTTTCCCAAGGCCTGCTGGTATCAGTAGTTTCAACAATGGGGAAATTAACCAGAGCCTCTCGTGTGAGCACCCACATGGGGCTGGACCCCTCTTCAGCTGGCTTTCCCTTTTGGAGTTAACAGTTCTTTGATTTTCCCTTAATTTGTTATTTGCTACTTTCATTCAACACAGTTCTGTTTCTTATCGGTTCTCCCCTCGACTCACTGGCTCCGATGAACCACGGTAGCAAGCGTCTCTCCCTGACCTGATTATCAGTGTTGGAGGGCTTTGTGTACCGTTGACATCTTCTGCAACACACGGTGGCTATTGTTTGCGGTCTTACTATTCCTTTCAAGGGGCCTGGGTCGGAAAGGGCAAGGTCACTTCTCTCCCTGTCGCCCCCTTGATTCTCGCTGCCTTTCTCCTCCTCTTGAATTGCTGTACTGGGATAGGTGCCTCCTAGTGCGGTCTGCCTTGCTCGTAGTGTGCTCTCATGCTCCACCTTTTATTCTTGTGGGGAAGGGAAAGGACTGTCAGGTGTGTGTGATTCTGGTCAATTGCCTGACTTTGCTTGACCCTTGTTTTGGGGCATGTCAAGTAAATGACTCTGGTGTTAGTCCGTTGTCTTTCGTGTTGTGCAAAAGTGTTAGTGTCGGAAAAGGCAGGGGGGTAGAGTTTCTGAGTATCGTACGTGGTAGGATGGGGAAAAGGTGTTGGAAGAAGGGGGATACGCGTCTGACCCCCAGGAACTGGATCCAATAGCGATGGCCGTGCCCTGGCCACCTGGATGACAGATCCCCGAGGACTAGTCAGGGGACACCTTAAGGTGTCTCACATGACCCACCCAGAGCTGTGCGCTTAGAAGCTGACTTGGGAGGACTAGGTCCTACTGGTCTTTCCGTCGCAGCCATCTTGTAGGCCAGTAGAAGACACTGTCTGGGGACAAAGTCACTATTGCTGTGTCCACCACTGGTTGCCATCCTCTATGCCCATCAATGCCTTTTGACCAAGATGATGGCGTATTGGCATCCCTTTATTTTGGCACTGGCAACATGAGTAAAACCGGTTGGAAGAGGGCAGTTAATGGCAGGCAAGGACTTTTTCAAGTCAGGGCTGTGAAACTCAAAGGAAAAGGGTGCCGGCATGAATTCAAAATCGACTCTCGAGGGACACACCATTGGATCCCTGAAGTATAATACATAGTGCTGACAATGGATTTTTAAAGTGGTTAGGGCGAGCAACGTGAGGGAACCTGCAATCACTCATAGAGTTCAAAACAGGCTTTCCTCCCAAGAACCTTTTAAAATGCAATCAAAATGGTGCACTTAACAGCACACATTTCAGGAGAAATGGGATAAAAACCATATGTATATCAAATAATTCTTTAGTGGAATTTCAGATGTACAATTTCAAAGTGGAGCTTTTCACTGCAGCAAGCCATGGACGTGGCCATCAGAAAATGGTGTGCCCTATAGAAAGAGTGGATGCAGAGTAGACAAATCTATATTTGTGCCATGTCAGCATTGAGGTAGGGCCTGATAAAGATGCTGCAACCACACTGTGGAAAATGTCAGTCAAAATGGCACCATCTTAAAATATTGAAGGATTTGGAAGAGCTCGATAACAAACAGCAATTTTAAATTTATTTTGTGGGCAATCCAACAATTTGAGTTTTTCATGAAAGATAACTTTCATAAGCATTTTATAAGGGTGCAAATGATGTTGCACCAGCCTCCCAAAGGAACAGAAGCTTGTACATTGATAATGATTAGCACCCTGGTGGTGACGTCAGGTAACCTCCTACCCAATTAGCGTGCTTGGAGAACAGTGGGAGGTCCTGGTTACCTTGCAGAAAGAAAGTTTCATTGGATCTTGTGATTACAAAGATTCTCACACTGGATGCAATGTTTCAAGGTGTGTTTCTTTAATATCCATAATGTAGACACATAGTCTAAAGAGTGGTCACACGACACGTGTTTCGAAACTGAAGATTCTTTCTCAAGGCAGTTATTGTAATGCATATCGGGGGGCTATTGAGTAGGTCAGGTTTAATTCAGTGCACACCGTGTGGCAGAATAGTCAAGAATGGTCTTGTTGAGTTTCATGGCTGTTTCCGCCGTTCTTGAGGTTTGCTGTGAACGAATTGGACGTCACCTTGCCTCGTGCCAGAAGGCTGGAGATAATCATATAGCAGCAATCGCGAAGGAATATACAGAAATTGGATCAATTAACTTTGCAATTACGGCAAAACGCCAATTGATATATTTGAGAACAGAAGAGCATTTCAAGACTCAGAATAAAAGCGGTGGCTCGAAAACACGTGTCAGGCTAACCTTCATTTGAATAAACCACATGCAATCATGCATGAAACTTATGGAGATTGATGTAGTGTGACTGTATTTGTTTATATGCATAAAACAAAAACGAGTCGATGTTGGCTTGGGATCAAGGATGCTATTTTTAAGGAATAGCTGCAAAGCACAAAAGGAGGCAGACAGATGAGTCGTGGACATAAGATATATTTCTTTAAGATTAAAAAAGAAGAAAACATTTATGAGAGCCAAGTATTGGACAATTGAAAGTGTATAAAATGTATGCAAGGTAGAGTGAGCAAGTCTATAGAGGCTGAGAGGAGCAATGACACCTAATATAATTATTATAATTAGATTAAATAACAGTAAATAAGAAGCTGAAATGGACAAATTTGTGGCCTCTTCACGTGTGACTCAGAAGTCGAAAACAAGGGCTATTCATTAAGCCTTGAATAAAGATACAGATGTGCTTACACTCCTTTGAATGTCCTAGAACAGAGAACAGGCTACAAGCACAACTACAGATGGGAAACTTTGGCTCATGGCCGAACTGATGAGATTTGATGGACTAATTGGGAAAGTAGGGAGTAATCGGACGGGATACAAGCACCTGGATTTTGGTTTTCTTACGTTCTGTTAGCTGAGTCGAAACTCCAGGGTTGGGTGAGAATGCCAACCAATCAGTGTGTCTATGGGGCAACCTGCTATACAATACTGCATAGACCAATCCGCAACCATTTTGTTAGCTATAATCAGTATTATACATATTGAGGGTATGCAGTGATTATATCGAGAAAAAAAACAAATGAAATAATACCAAATAAAAGATGAAAAATAAATGTCTGGGGGTGGTGGTATGGGGTTATGAAGTGTGGGGGGTGGTTTGGGAGGGGTTAAAAGCATCGGGAAACAGGGGGTTGATGGGGCGGGCCCCCCAATAAAAAAAAGTGATATTATTTCATTCACAATTTTTTGATTCGTTGAAATCACATGTAACCCACAAATAGAGGTAGTTTGAGGGTTGTCTTACAGATAAGAGACAGCTAATGAAGTACTAACCCATATGTATTGTAAAAGTAGATATGTTCCTCTAATCCAGTGGTCATCAAACATGTTTGGCTTGTGCCCCCCCTGAGCACAAACTGGGCAGACCGGGCCCCCCCAAAAATGCCAAATGGACAGTATGTATTGCGCGCCGTAACTGCACCCTACTCCTAGTATACTCTCTGGGCTCTCCCACCAGCTCCCATCACAGTTGTTGAGCTCCCTCATCCCACTCCTACCCAGTCCCTGGTTCCCATCCATCCTGCTCCCACCAAAGTCCCTGGGCTCCCCCCATCCCATTCCCAACACAGTCTGAGGGCCAGTGGTGGCTGGTGAATTTTTTAAGTGGAGAGGGATAACTCTTTCCCGAAAAATGCCAAAGCGACCGAGCGCAGTGAGGGAGCACGAACCAATCAAGAGGGATTTGGGCGGCTTCACCCAGTGAAATCTATAATAGATACCAGTAAAAAGATACCATCCCTGTCCCCTGGCCCCACTGGGCCTAACACAATCAACATGATTATGTGTGTATGCAAGGTGCTGGGGTGCCAAGGGGGAAAGAATGGTATTTTTCACTGGACATCTATGATAGAAATCCAGTAAAAAAAAAATACCATCCCTGTCGCCTGGGCTCCACAGCGCCTCAGAAGGAGAGCTGATTTTAGCAGGTGGGTATGGGGAGTGTGCAACAAAGGCATTTTTAAAATGCATTTGTTGTACAACCCTCCTTCCCCCCTCTATCCACAACTTGCCAAAATCAGCTCAACGGACCAAAACAAACTAACACACACACACACATTCATACTGCAATCACTCTATCATTCACACAAGCATCCATCACCATACACTCACTCATAACACAAGCATACACCCATCCATACACATGTTCAAATAAAGCAAAAATGAACATAATCGTACCTTCTGCATTGGCCTGCGTTTGGATGCTGCAACGCCCTGCTCCCCCTCCCACATACAGGCATGCAGTGCCCAAGTCAGCATTTCCAATGAGCGCAGGAGCTCCCCCTCCCACATACAGGCATGCAGTGCCCAAGCCAGCATTTCCAATGAGCTATGCTTTGCTGGTGAAGTAAAACAGCCCAGCCTTGCATGGATCAGTGAGCATGTGTGGCTGGGAAATGAACTGAACTGTCAAAGGGAAATAGGGTTTCCCTTTGACAGGTCAGCCAGCCTAGGAGCACTGCCTCAGCTGGAAAAAGCAGCTGAGGGAGTGCTCATTGTTTCACTGTGCTGGCTCCTTAGCTCCTCCATAATCGGTGAGGGGGCCACTGGGTGGGCGCCCCCTCTCCATTATGGATGGGCCGCCAGGCTCGGACTGGCCTATAGGGCAATAGGGCAATGCCTGTACCAAAAATGCAAAATGTTAGTGTGGGCCAGTCAAAATGGGACACCAGTTTGATGAGTTACTTCACTATGCAGTTAGTAATTTTGACAATTGTTGCTGAATAAATATTCTGTAAATATCACAATTTACTTACATTTTCACACAAAGAATCCCCTTGGGTACTATACAAACAGTATGTGACTAAAGGAATGAATATCCATTTACAACTGCGGGCCACTTTTTCATTGGTGCCTGAGACAGATTCATACCCGACCATGTGAGCCGCCTCAGCCCATTTCTTCCAATCTAAAAAAGTATTATTATTTTTTACATTTCTTGCTTGGCTCTCACCCCCCTGCCCTCCCCCCTTGGATGCGGGCATAGCCCCCTGCGGATGCGTACCCCACAGTTTAAATACTGCTGCCCTATTCCAATCCCTACTGCTAATAGGTTTTATGGTTTGCCTTGTAGGATGACATCATATATGACGCATATTGGGGTATAAAACCCCTGCGTAATCAAGTCTGTGTGTGAGTGTGCAAGCATCAGTCCGATGTCTGCCAGATGACCCTGCTTTTTTAAATTAAGAATATAGTAGTACTTTGCCATATTCTATGAGTATATCTGGTTATTTGGTCTGAGATCTTTATTGGTATGTCCATCTAGCACAAAGAGACGCTACAGGTGCCAGAGCACAGTTTGTACCTCAAGCTTTCAGTGAGTTGTCTGTGTCTCATTCATGATGCCTTCACGCTACCTGACAAGGACCCTGATGAGTGTGTGTGTGTGGGGGGGAGGGGTAATACCCGCTGCTTTGTGAATCCTGAGAAGCGAAGGTCCAAGGCGAGCCTGTGTGAAGCTTGAGAGGAAACCAAGGTCCACAAGTGAACTGTTTGACCTCTAAGAGAAAGCCAAGATCCAGGAGGCACTAGAGTGATCCCTGAGAAGAGCCAAGGGCCAAGAGGGACCCTGTTTGAAGCGTATAAAGGGACCAAGGTCCAGGAGGAACCTGTTTGAATGATGAGGTCAAGAAGCAGCCTGATGTTAAGCCTCAGAGGGATTAATGGTCCAGGAGGAACCGGTCATGAACCCTGATATATCAAAAGTCCAGCAAGGCCTTTCTTGCGAATCAAGCCCTTAAATAATCAAAAGGTTCTAGAAAGTACAGAATCAGAAATTCTGGTAAGGCTGAAAAAATCCTGACCAGGTAAGAAGTCATGGATCCTGAAGCCTTGAGAGGAAGACCTATGAAAGCAAGTGAAAGCCGAGAGGCCTGGACAGGAGATCAGAATCTGGGTTACTGCTACAGGACGCTACCCGAAGCCTGCTTCTGTAGGAATGGACAATTAAGATTACATTTTGGACTGTTCATTTGGCCAATCCTTGGGAACATTTTGTTATTAGCATATGGCAGCCAGGATGCTACAGGATTTATTAAGTATAGGAATTGGACCTTTTATTTTGCCAGTCTATTGGATCTTTCTGTTGTAGAAGAACAAGTTACTTCTTACCTTGTAACGTTCTTTCGATGGGATGTTCCTCCGACGTATTCCTTATCTTAGATATCTCCTTCCAGCTTTACTGGCCTCGGAAAATTTTTCTCTAGAGGGCGCTGCGCGTCGACGTCCGCCGAGTCGATGTCCCTCGATAGCCGCCGTATCGACGTCATCCTGCCTATAAAGGCCGCGCACAGCGTCCGCTGCTCAGTTCCGTTTTGTAGCCCACAGTTTTTCTGTCTGGACTAGACTAGTCACCCTGAAGGAGCGTAAGCTGCAACAAGGGAAGTAGTACTGCGGGGATGGATGGGAGGGTCGATAAGGAATACGTCGGAGGAACATCCCATCGAAAGAACGTTACAAGGTAAGAAGTAACTTGTTCTTCGAAGGGATTGTGTCCTCCGACGTATTCCTTATCTTAGATAGGGTCCCATAGCAGTATTCTGTTATTGGAGGTGGGAGTACTGACTTCATGCTTCCTTTTATTGATGAATAGAGTGCAATACTGCCCTTCCAAACCTAGTCTCTTGACTGGAGGAGGAATCCAAGTTGTAAAATCGTGTAAAGGTATGGGCGGACGACCATGTGGCAGCCGCACATATGTCTTTCACCAGCACTCCTCTTTTGAGGGCCGATGAAGCTGCGATACCTCTGGTCGAATGAGCCCTAAGATTTTGAGGGGGCTCTTTTCCTGCCAGTTTATAACATTCCAAAATGGCTAGAATGATCCATCTGGAAATGGTCTGCTTAGTTATCGGTAACCCCAGCTTGTGACCTGCTTAGCCTACAAACAGCTGGTCTGCCTGTCTTATCCTAGCCAGTCTACTGATGTAAAAACTTAAAGCCCTTCTAGGGTCTAGCCTGTGTAACCTCTCTTCCTCTTTTCCCGGATGAGGAGGAGGATAGAAAGATGGCAGGGTAATCTTCTGAGTGATATGGAATTCAGAAACCACCTTTGGGAGGAAATTAGGCTTCACTTGCAGGACAACTTTGTCTTTGTGAAAGATTGTATGAGGGGGTTTACAAGAAAGAGCTTGTAACTGGCTCACCCTTCTAGCAGATGTAAGTGCTATTAATAAAACAGTTTTAAGGGTAAGAAATCTTAACGAACAAGAATGGAGTGGTTCGAAAGGTGTGCCCATCAGGAAAGTTAGGACTAAGTTTAAATCCCATAGGGGGACCTGGAATGGTCTTGGGGGATAAACGTTAGTTAACCCCTTTAGAAACTGTATTACCAAGGGTAACTTGAAATAGGATGGTTCTTCCGCAGTGCGCTTAAAGATGGATAGCGCTGCGAGATAGCCCTTAATGGTGCCAACTTGAAGGCCTGAATTCGCCAAATAGAGTAGGAAGGACAAAACCATTGGTGTACCACATGAAAAGGGGTCGATATTCTTTTCTCTACACCAGCTGCAAAATCTGTTCCAACGGCAGCGGTATAAAGACTTTGTTGCTGGCCTCCTTGCCGAAAGCAACACCTCCATAACATCATCAGGGAGGTCCCAATCCTTGTACCTCAGCCTTTCAGAAGCCAAGCGTGAAGGTTGAGGGTTTTGATATCTGGATGGAGAACCTAACCTCCCTTCTGTGAGAGTAGATTCTCTCTGAGTGGAAGTCGAATTGGAGGGCAGATGGACAAGTCTAGAAGGTCCGGGTACCACGTTCTCCTGGCCCAATCCGGGGCAATTAGGATCATGGTTTTCCGGAATCTTCTCAACCTCCTGATCATTTGAGGAATGACAGGGAACGGTGGGAACGCGTACAGAAGCAGAAACTCCCAGTCCACTATGAACGCGTCTCCCAGAGCTCCTCTCGGGGGAAATTCCCTTGAACAGAACAGATCGCACTTCCTGTTGACACTGGTGGCGAACAGATCCACCTGAGGGGTTCCCCAAAGGGCGAAGATCTCCGGAAGGACTTCCTGAGCTAGTTCCCACTCGTGGGAGACTGTGCTCTACCTGCTCAGAGCGTCCGCTGTCAAGTTCTTCTCTCCGGCTAGGTGAACTGCCGATAGAGAGATTCCTTCTTGGATTGCCCAAAACCAGAGCTGCATCGCCTCTCTGCACAGGCGTAGTGATCCTACGCCTCCTATTTTGTTGAGGTAATGCATGGCCACTGTGTTGTCCGTCATTATCAGGACATTCTTCGCTTGTACAGCTGGCAGGAACGCCCTCAGCGCAAGTCTGATGGCCCTCAGCTCTAACAGGTTGATATGTAGTCTGGACTCTGATGGAGACCAACGACCGCTGATGGTCAAGTCGTTGGCGTGGGCTCCCCACCCCGTGAGTGAGGCATCCGTGACTACTGTTATCTCCGGCCAGGGTTGCCAAAACTGTTCTCCTTTCAGAATGTTCTCCTGACAGGCCCACCACTGAAGGTCTCGAGCCACCCTGTCGGGAACCTGAAGAAGATCTGTCATTCTTCCTGAGAATTGTGACCACTGAGTCCTCAGTGCCCACTGGAGGGATCTCATTCTCAGGCGAGCCTCTGGCACTAGGACAATGCAGGATGCCATGAGGCCTAGCAACCTCAAAAAGTCAAAGGCTGGGAGACGTTGGGCATTTTGGAACTTGGTAACCATCTGTAGAATATCTTGAGCCCTCACCTCTGGTGGCGAGGCTTTTCCCAGGGAAGTGTCCAGGATCGCTCCGATGAACTGGAGTCTCTGCAATGGTATCATTTGTGACTTCTTTAAATTGAGGGAGAAGCCCAGTCTGTGAAGGGAGTGGCAAACGTGATTTAGCTGGATCTGAGCTTGTTCCGAAGATACAGCCCTGATCAACCAATCGTCCAGGTAGGGGTAGACGTGAATCCCTTCCCTCCTTAGACTTGCAGCCACTACCGACATTAACTTGGTGAAGACCCTCGGGGCGGAGGTCAGCCCAAATGGCAGCACTCGAAATTGATAATGAGAGTTGCCAATTGCGAACCTAAGGTATTTCCTGTGCTTGAGATGGATAGGCACATGGAAATAAGCGTCCTGAAGGTCCAGAGATACCAACCAGTCCTGGAACTGAAGGGCCTGAAGGATCTGAGAAAGAGTTACCATCTTGAATTTGTCTTTCCTGAGGAATTTGTTCAATTCTCGCAAGTCCAAGATGGGTCTCAGTCCTCCGTCTTTCTTTGGAATGAGAAAGTAAGGGGAGTACCAGCCCTTGTTCCTCTCCGCTACAGGTACCGGTTCTATGGCACCTTTCTCTAGCAGGTCTAAAATTTCCTGCAAGAGGAGTGGATCTGGAGCTTTCTGAGAGCTGATCCCCGGTGGATGACTCTGAGGTATGCGTAGGAGAGGCAGGCAGTAACCTTGGGCAACTGTTTCCAATGCCCAAGCATCTGACGTGATAGCCTGCCATTCCGCCAGATGTTGAGTTAACCTGCCTCCTACAGGTGTCTTGTGAGGGAAGTCCTCAGAGTGGTTTTGGGGCGGCTGATGCAGATGCCGATGGTAAAGAGGCACCTGCTGTTGCTGCGGCTTTTGAATATCTACCCCGTCCACCTCGGGTAGTTCTTCTTTGACCTCTTTGAGCCGGTCGTCCTCTACCTCTTCCGAATGCGGAGTAGAAGCGAAAGGACTTGCCCCTCGCAGAGGTTCCTGTGGGACGAAAAGGTGTCTGATGGATTGCAGCGCCTAGGGATTTTGCTGCTGCCTTTGATGTTTGCAGTTTTTCTAAACTGTCATCCGCCTTTTTCCCAAACAAAGAAGAGCCATCGAATGGCATGTTCAAGAGCCTGGCTTGCACATCTGGGGCAAAACCAGACTTTCTCAACCAAGCGAATCTCGTGGTTGTTGTACTTGCCGCCATTGCTCTGCTGATACTGTCAGCCGAATCAATGCCCATCTGGAGGGATTCGCACATGGCGTCTTTACCGTCCTGTATGATATTTAGGAATGCCTCCCTTTCTTCTCCCTCTGGGATGCAGTCAGCCGCTGTAGAAGCACACTCCCAAAGTGTATGGCTGAATCTAGCAAGGGTGCAAGTAGCATTAACAGATTTTAACGCCATGCTACATGCCGAAAAAACTTTCTTTGCCACAGCATCATATTTCTTATCGTCCCTGTCCTGTGGGACGGTAGGGTAAGCAGTATTGACATCAGTAGAAGATGCTGCCTGTACCACCAGACTTTCTGGGGATGGGTGTTTTGACAAAAACTCCGGGTCTGCAGAAGATACCCTGTATTTAATAGACAGTTTTTTATTTACTGCCGGGACGACATCTGGGGTTTCCCAGTTCGTCATGATTTTCCTCTGAAGAGCTTTATGAAAGGGCACTACAGGATCCTCCTGTGGACCTTTATCAAGAATATCCGTGAGGTCATCTTGTTGGAAAGCCTGTGAAGGTGTTGACCACCCCATAAATTCTGTGATCCTGGCCATTAAGGCTCTATAGGGGGTTTCAGCATGCTCCCCTGGGTCTGGCCTAGCGAACTCCATCTCAGGGGAAGTGTCTAACCCACTTGCCTCATGTAAGGAATCATGGAGATCCTTTAACCTGCGTTCTTCTGAGGATAACTCCTCTTGAACTGGGGTTGCAGGTCCCTGCAACTCAAATGTGTCTTCCTGTTCAGATAGTTCTCCCTCTTCCATAATTGAGGACATAGTTCTCAATTGTTCTGAACTCACAAAGGGTGTGAAACCCATCTCCAAGGCAGAGGGTGCCAAACTTGTTGTAATTGGCCTCGAAAACGTTGATGTCGTCGACGCCGACGTCGAAGGCTTCGGGCGTGGCGTCGAAAACAAAGGAGGAGGCCTCGAGGACCTCGATAGAATTGGGATTCTGCTCGAGGAAGTCGACAATCTCGACGCCATCGTCATCGAGGACCTGGGGATAGCCACTGAGTGCGTCGCAACCGTGGCTTTCCTTGGCGTCGACGCCAGTGTCGAAGATGACGTCGAGTCGACAGACCCGTGTGTCGAAGGTCCCTTCGACAACGGCATCGAAGACACCGACCTCGGCGTCGACGGAACCTTCGTCGACGGTGTCGACGGAACCTTCGAAGAAGGTTTCGAGGTCATAGCTTTACTCGAGGGTTTGTGACGCGCTCGAGAAGCTTCCTTCGCCGGGTACTGCGACTCGCAGCGTTTTTGACCTTTGGGTCTTTCGACCAGAGCATTGCTCTCGGCAGTCTTCGAGGGGGCGAGGCCGCTTTCTCGAAGACGCTCATCATATTTTTGCGGAATTCCTCCCATTCAGCCCGGGAACTATGTTTCGTGGGGCAAGGGATTCTCTTAGGAGAAACAGAGGAAGAAGAGGATGAAGAAGGGATCTTCGACGTCTCCTCTTCGAGTGCTTCGATCTCGAGGAGTGATTGGACCCACTCCGAGACCTGGAGCGCGAATGGTGACGAGGAGACGAATGTCTCGACTTCGTCGAGGAAGAAGAAGCTTTTGAAGTCTTACCTTTCTCCAGCTTCCCCCTACGCTCCTTCAGGGCCTTAGCTGTCATGGACATACAGTCCTCGCACTCCGAACAATGGTGTTCAGCTCCCAAACACCACAGACAAACTCTGTGAGCGTCAGTCAGCGACATCTTTTTCCCACAGTCTCGGCATTTTTTGAAGCCGGACCGAGGGGTTGTCGGTTCCGACGAGGAAGCCATCGAGTATGGATCGAATATCTCGAGGTAAATAGGATAAATTCTCTACGAAACTGAGCAACGATATTCCGAGGCACTGAGTAAGCGCGGAAAAACGGAACTGAGCAACGGACGCTGCGTGCGGCCTTATTAGGCAGGATGACGTCGACGTCGATACGGCGGCTGTCGAGGGACATCGACTCGGCGGACGTCGACGCGCAGCGCCCTCTAGAGTAAAATTTCCGAGGCCAGCAAAGCTGGAAGGAGATATCTAAGATAAGGAATACGTCGGAGGACACAATCCCTTCGAATAGGGTGTCTCGAGGGGCAAAGGCCTTTTGAACGTGTAATTTACAGACTGAGTTACCACAGTGCTAGGTACACGAGAAGAGACTCACATTTATGTTGCCCAAGGACTGATTTATCTTGGAGAATCCCAATTTGGATTACAGCAATTCCCCTAGAACCTGCCGGTGTTGATCCAACCCTACTACCAAATCAATATATTTATGTAATTTTTGTTGCTTATATAGCGCACCAAGCCCTGGGGCATCTGGGCGCTTCCTTAGAGAGAAAGGTTACAGTTCTTGCACATTTTACAAAGGTACAATAGATAGAAAAATACAATAGATACAAAAACCACATGAGGGCATAGTGAGTAGCAGTTCAGATGCATTAATAATAACACAGTATTTACAGAGTTGCAACTGGTAGAAGATGCGTGAGTGCGCGCGGGCTTAATTGCCTGCGCCTAGAGTGAAGAGGTGCGTTTTGAGTTGTTTGCGGAATATCCAAAAGGATTCTTGTGCTCTTAATTGGACCGGTAGGATATTCCATTGCTTGCTGGCAATTGTACAGAAACCACTCCCCGCCCCTGCTCTTTGGAGCTTAAATCTTGGGGTTGAGAGGAGGTGCAGCTGGGCAGTACTTGTAGGTCTTTTACGATGTGGAATTGTGAATTTGTCTCACAGGTACCACACAGTGAAGACATTTGTGTGTCAAGGTTAATACTTTGAACGTGATACGTTCTTGTACCAGTAACCAGTGTAGTTTTTCTCTTATTGAAGAGATATGCGCTGATCTGGGGATGATGAGCGCAGCTCTAATAGCCTTATTTTCCAGGACTTGGAGTTTGCGGATGTTTTGGGTCTTGGTGCCTGAGTATAGGGCGTTACAGTAGTCGATTCAGGAGAGGACTGCGGCTCTGGCCAATGTGATACAGCTTTCAGGAGAAAGGAATTGTCTGCATGCATTGATGAGTTTACAGGTATAGGATGTGGCTGATGTGGTAGCGTTTATTTGTTTAGAGAGGTTGAGTGATGAATCCAGGTAGAAACCAAGGGTTTTTACCTCGTTGGAGATTTTGATGGTATTACCGTCGATGTTAAAGGCCATGAATGCATCATTCAGTTTGGTAAGTCTGAGTGGAGATTCTATGAAGAGCAGCTCAGTCTTATAATCATTCAGGCACAGCCCTTGGTGTGCCATCCAGGCTTCAATGTTGAGGTAAATGGCATTTAGAGTGGCAGTGTCTGAGGCGTGGTCTCCAGTGATCGGTATGAGAATCTGGTTGTCATCTGCGTAGTTGGTGTAGGTGACACCCAGATCATCAAGACGGTCAAAGAGGGGCTTTGTAAACATATTATACAAAGTTGGGGAGACACACAAACCTTGTGCTACTCCACATGAGACAATGGAGGGTGGCCCTTCCACTTTGGGGAAGAACATTTTCATGGTTCTGTCTTTTAGGAAAGATCTTATCCATTGGGTGGCGTTTGGGGAGAACTGCGCTGCCAACATCAGGTGTTTGCATAGGATGTTATGGTCCACAAGATCGAATGCAGTCGAGAGGTCTAGGAGGAGAAGAAGGGCTAGTTTCCCTTGATCTTTCAGGTCATCCATTTGGACTTTTAAATCTAGGCGTGCTCTTTCCGTTCCATATTTTGGACGGAATCCAGACTGTCGCAGGCCCAGGATGTTGTTGGCATCAAGGTGTTTCTGAATTTGTAAATAGGCTGCCCTGTCTAGTATGTTAAGTGCTATTGGGCAGTAGTTGATGGGAATGTTTGGATCAAGGGAAGTTTTTTTTAGTAGAGGTGATATCCAAGCGTTCTATAGGTCCGTGGGAACGCAGTTGTTCTTAAAAGAAGAATTGATGAAGTTGGTGATGAAGGAAGTGAGTTTGTGCGTGCAGTCTTTAATGACTGTTGGTGGGCAGGGGTCACCTTGGCACTTTGAGGGTTTTAAGCTTGTGATAATTTGAAGGACTTCTGCGTTAGTGACCTCTGTGAATTCAAATTGAGGCACTTCGTTGTTGCTAGGGACAATATTAATGAAGCCTTGTCAAAACACTGCAAATATGTGTCCTTAATTGGCTTTACAACAACACATACTAAAATAACTAGCTCACAACAACCTATATTCCTACTATCATCTTCATACCACGTTTGACACCTAACAACATTCACAAGCACACATACAACACCAGTACACAGGCAAGCAGTTAGGTCTGCCTTCTAACTTGGTTTTATAGTCTCATCTTCCAGGTTTGAAAACACGAAGTGCCCAAATTCAGTTTCAAGACAAATGAATCATTAGGCAAACCAATGTATATATCTTATACATGTAAATCACGGAACGTCTACAGCACGTACAAACATTGAATCTACATCCTTTGAAGGCCATGACCATCCAGCGTAGCCCACTTGTTGCTTGTGGTGCAGTGCATTTTCCTCCATTGTCAGTGGAGTTTAATGAGAGTTCTGTTCCATGTTTTCTGTCACTGTTCTATATTCCAAGGTGTGCTGCACCCCCCTTGCCACCTCATCAGCCCCTGTATGGGAGATCCAGTTGGACTGCACTCTGTGCACTTCGCACCCCATTCCGAGAACAGGCAGCAGACTGGGCAACATATTCCTTTCTGCGAGGTCTGTAATTACACACAACAGGGCGAGCACTCAAAGCTTTCACCGCTCGCATGGGAAATGCATCAAAGGCCTGTAATGTACATCCTGCAGAGCACTATAATGTGCAAAAGCAAGATCGTTATTTATCTGTGCCGGTTAACTCAGCTATTTCAGACCTACATTCAGGACTGGATTCTAAACGTGGGTTCCAGAACTTGTGCCAATGGACAATGCCCATCATAAGACCCAGAAGGACGGCCTTTCACTGTTACATTTCCTTTATTAATGAAAAAAGGAAGTCTGGGGTCACTAGGGAATGAGGAGATCCTAATTACGATTCTGTCAGTAACTGAAAATTCAAGCAGGAATGATGTCACACACGTTCATTGTTTGGACCTTTTGATTATGGGTTTGCAAACTGAAAAACCACCTGCATGTACAGGGCAGTATTTCGTCCCAAAATATGGCGGTAATGGTGCAGGCGGTATTACCATTGGCAGTAAAACCTGCATTTCACAATTAAGTCCAATTAGACTTCAGCATGGGCAATACAGGTAATCTCATAATTAGGTGGAGATGCAACTCTTACCGCGTGTGGTAGTAATTACGCATAATACGGCCCTTTGGCCTTAGGTAATGCACTGAAGCCCATCTCAAAGAAGGCTTGTGTCTGAGTTATGTTAGTCAAGTGAGTAAACTCTTGAATACAACTCCAAATAAATCATTCAGACATGTTTCTCTTAGTGGCCAGAAGCCACTTAAGATGTCTCAGAAGAGATGACGTTTTGAGGAATGAAGCTGGTTGGGAGTGATTGTTCAGGAGTCTCAGCGCTATATAAACAGGGCTTGCAACAGAGAAAGCGCTGTGCTTTTGGAACCAAGATGTCAATAGCTGGTGCTCTCTCATTAAGTGTCACATGAAATCCATGGCTAGATTAATTGCTAAGTGTCAGCTTCTCTGGCCGGAACAGGATGCAGACCTCTCAGGATCCCTGAAGACAATACCCTCCAAACCTCAAAGGAAACCCCCAATGGGCTGAATATGAACAACCTGTGGGAAGCCCTGTCCAAAAAGCAGGATTGCTACTGGGCACAACTCCTGATTCTTGAATACATGTATCTCAGGATGGGCAGAGGGGACAAAAATAAGATGTTTGTGAAACTGACTTCAAATAATATGAAGGTAAAGACTAGTGAGAGCAGAAAGTCAGGCCCGGCTCCAGGAATTTTCATCTGGGTGGGCCAGGGTTGTGACCAGGGGGGCCCACATTCCATTGGGTGTGGGTCTAGGAGAACCCTATTCAAAGTGCTGACGTTGATCCAGATTTTGAAGAGCTCCAAAAATACATTTGCACACCTGTATAAAAAAAAAGTACATAGCAAAAGAGAAGCAAGGAAAATTGTGTTGCAACATCAATCTACCTGTCTTCCCTTCCCATCTGCTCTCCCCTTTCTGTTATATCTGATCCTCCTTCACCTTTCACCATCCAGACACATTCCTTCAGCTGCCCTAATCACTGTTCCCATTTACCTACCCTTTCACCTGTTCACACCAGCACCCAGCATGCATTTCCTGGCCTGGCTTAAGAGAATTCAGGGCGATGCCTCCTCCTCTTCCTCTGAGAGGGCTGAGCAGTTGGATGGTGTCTGCCCAACAAATACCTTCCTGGGCGCTGTGGCTACTCCCAGCAGGCCCCGAAGGGGATGCTTGCGCTCCCTCCATCCTGTTGTGAAAGATAGACCCCCCACAATACTGAAGCAAGGAATAGGGGATTTTGTTTCCTACAAAATTACATTTTTTCTAACTTCTTTTTATTTCATAAACAGAACATACCATGCCCAATCAATACAGGCAGTCTTGTTGATCTTAACAATATTTAGAGCACAACAACATATCCTCCAATAACATACACATTTATACAATTCTCCCTTCACCCACCCATTCCACAAATGCCCCCTCCTTTCCAACTGAACCCCTACATTAGTCCCATTCTGAATGTCTCGCATCAATGGTTCATGTCCAAAAATAAATTTGAAAAACAAAATGTTATTTTTGTTGCTTTTTCGCAGCACATTTTAATTGATTTGAGAGTGCAAGGCTGTGCTCGGGTTGTAAGGGCTGCATAAGGAGGCAGACGGTGCTGGTTGAGGGTATTCCAGCCTCCTGGTATCGCTCCTCGTGGAGTATGGCATGAAGGAGCAGGTCTTGCTCCCCTGCCATGCCCCTATACATCATTGTCTGGTACATACTGTTTACATACTGGTTATAAAATGCAATTGTCCGAGATGACTCTTTGTTTGATGTGTTCACAGGCAAGGCATAGTGAAATTAAATAAAATATGCTGAGGATCACACACTTTGGTTGAGTGGTAAAGCCGTAATTTCAGCGTAGCCTGAAATATAGATATTTGACCAAACATCTGCAGAGCTCAAGTTGGTACAAATATGTGTTGAAGTTTGGCTTTCAATAACTAAAATAATGCTAAATTGTATACAGTTTACTTAAAAATGCACCAGTTACATGATAAACCATCTTCACAATGTATTCATCATTGAAGAAACATGTTGATGAAAAGATTAAGGTGGGGCATTTTGTTTTGAATCCTGAACTGCATAGAGCAGAATTCTCCTGTTTGTGCTTTTTTGCAAAAGGGGCCATTCATTACTTTTAATTGTTTCCACCAAGTACTGGAAAAGTAAAGATTAAAACAGGTGAAAATCGCTTTTGATCTTTACTTTACCGCTACGTGTCTGGAAAAGTTTAAATCACCTCCACAATTAATGATTGTGGGAGTCATCCGCAATGGATTCCTTTTGACTCTGTCCGCTTTTACCACATGTAAAAGTCGGCAGATCTCATAGGAATCCATTGGATTTCAGCAAACTTAAAAATACATGCTGCTGGAATGCCAATAGGATTTGGCAGGGAGGCCTTGTTAAGTCTGATCTGCTCTCCAGCTTCGCTTGGCAAATCATACAAAATCCTGTAGCTCATACAAAGTGGAGCTAAATGCATTTAGCGCCACTTCTTCCATGCTTGACCTGGAAAAGAATCCCTTAAGACTAGCTTTATTTTCTCCATCCTGAATGGAAGCCTACAAGCTCCAGCATAGCAATGAATGAGAATTTACAAAAAATCTCTTACAGACACAAAGTGAAATGAAATGCATGTCAAGGTTATTGTTTCACACAGCTTGTTCTGTATCCCCTTAATTACTAATCACCTAACAATCACACTTAAACAGCTTCTTAAAACCCTATATATTTTTGTAAGTGCCACAGTGCCACAGCAATGATCACTGCCTTTTTACCTTTTCTCATTTCTAATTTACTTATTTATTGAATTTATTTCTAAAGCACAATGACAGTGGCCCAGGGGCATAAGAGCGCTGACATGACATACAATAAAAAGCATAAAGCTCAGCGAAGCCTAAGGAGAAACCTGAGAGAAACTGGTGGAGGTCAAGGATCCATTTACTCAAAGGGCAAGGTTTTCAGGACCCGTTTGAACCTGGGAAGACTGGCACACAGCCTCAAATCAGGCAGGAGAATATTCCACAAGTGAGGAATTGTGGCTGGGAAGCATCCATTTTGCACCTGTACCAGTTTGGCCTTTGGGTGAAAAGCAACCCTGTGTTATTGGATCTTAGATTACGGCTGTTATATAAAAAGGGCTTATTCCATACAAGTAAGCCCCTGAAATGCAAAGGGTACGAAACTTGATTCTCTTTATACTAGGGAGTCAATGTAATGGTCTGTTTGCTGTTGAGACATGATCTGTTTTGCGCATCCCCATAACGACCCTAACTGCATTGTTCTGGACAGCTTGCAGACGATTGAGCTCTCCTATGCCTACCCCAAGTAGACTGCTGCCACAGAAGTCCAGGCGGCTCCCAATGATCGCCCTGGCTAGGGTGGCACAATGCAGGCCTCAAGGAATGGTCTGAGTTGTGCCAAAAGTATAATGTAATATAATGTTGAGTTTGACACTAGGTTGCTGATATGGGACCTCAATCGTGACTTCCAAGGTTTTTATTGTTTTTTCAAAGTAGGGAGCAGACAGTCTGCGATTTGAAAGAATGAATAGGACTGATCAAGCTGGCGCCACTTGGGGCTAGTTCCCAGGATAGTAATCTCAGTTTTTAAGTTATTCAGGGCTAGACCATTATACAGCATCCAGAGCTGGAATTGGTTGTATGTGGCATTAATGACCTCAGTGTCTTTGGAGTGGTCACCTGATAAAGTGAAAAGACACTGAGTATCAACAGCATATTTGGCATAGCACATCCTATTGTAAATAATCTGCCTCTGAGACTTGTTAAAAGATACAACCTCAATGGTAGGGCCTGTTCAGCCCTGATGTTTGCATGTGAGGGGTGATGGTAGAGCAGGGGAGGGGCATTGGCATGTGTCCCTTGTCTAAATGTTAAATCCACCTCTGATTGTACTCTTTAGTAAATATTGAAATACTGATTTTTATTTATAAAAGATGTACACCTTATATACTTTTCCCTGGAACATTATAGAACACGCTCCTCTTTTTTGTTTATTTTGTGGGTGTTCATGTTTAATTTCTGGCACTGCCTAAACACCCAGCACCCAGGATTTACATCATACTTTGCAAACTCTGTAAAGTTACTCAACAGATTAAAGTTATGAAGTCAGTACTTATCAGTTTGAATCATGAAACATTCTGTCAGAGTAGACTGGGCTTCCAAACAAAGATACATTCAATTTAGGTCGGAGCCCCACTGGCAAGTATGCATGAGAAGATCTGAAACTTGTCAAAACTTGCCAACCTAGCCTAATAATTTTCATGTAGGGCCTTGTTGGACCAGCTCAGTGCAGCTTGATTCCCAAGGCGTAGCCAGTAAGACACCCACATCTGGGCATATACACATTAATTTAGGGAGACAAACAGGAGCCAACATGCATCGGCAAAGCCAACGGCTTGGGCTTTTGATTATGCATGGATAGGCATTTGCCAGACACTTCCATAAGGGCACCACATAAGGGTACCACCTGGTCATAAAATGGGAACAGCTGGAAAATGGTGGCAGTAACTGGGCACATGATGGCATTGCCTGGCAAATGTCTAATACCTTTTAAGCAAGCCAAAACGGATGGAATGTGATTGCTTGTTTAAGACATGACTTCAGTGCAATCACAGAGGCATTGACAAATATATTGCTTATAAAATCAACTGGCTGAAGACACACATTAAGAGAATTGTATTACACCAGGAGCTTATTTACACAGGTAATTAAGTAATTAAACACTCAAAAGAATGCTTAGATATAACACTGACAGGCCCTATACAGCAACATGTTTGGTGTTACTTTGTTATAGAGCTTGCTCATAGAGTTCTAGAAACATTAGGTTTTTCTGGTGAGGTATTAACACAGCCATGGCTAGTCATTGGGTGGATAAATGAACAGACACACCCATAGGATGTGTGTTCTTTCTCACATTTTATCACCATCCTAGCTGTGTTTCACTGCATGCGTTCTGGTTGTACCTAATAGGTAAAAAGTCTATGAATCAATTAAAACCCCTGTCATTGCTCTGGCCAGCCTTGCATACTATTGTTTGCATATCAGCCTTGGCCCTGTCACTAATATCAGAAGCCCGTCCCAAACTTCTAGACCACAGGGCCTAAAAATCCATGTGGTTACTTGTGTTCCAGTGAAGATGGAAATTGAGACTGACCTGCATCTTTTGGTGGCAGCACCAAAAGTAATTTGCTAATGGCTTGTCCCCTTCTCTAATGGTACAGACATACTGCAAAATTATGTCATGGAATGTTGCGCAGAGCAACAGTAGTGGTAATGTTTAATTCAAAGCCCTGCATGTATCACTTTTTGATTTTACTACACTCTCCCCTCCAGAATTACATTTTTGTTACAACCAACCTTATCTTTTCACTTATACTCAAGTAGTTAATGCAGCAGAATATATACTTTGAATGTAATTTGTAAGGACCCCAAGTCAGGTGACGCACCTTGCGCAGAAATCTGTTTTCAAGCATCTTACCTGTCATTTATATAACTTGATACAGTTAACCATTTTATTAAGCATGATGTGAAAAACCATTATATTCTCACAAAAAATAAACACAATTTAAAATACAGAAACCAACATTGTGATTGTAGGTTTGAGAAAATAGTTGTAGGCAGCCTGCTTGAATATGTGTGCTACCTCACTTAGAGGTGTGTGTGGCTCTCCATCTCTCTGGTTATTTGTACTTTCATGGTTGTGAGGCATAAATCATTGTCTAGGGCAATAAAACAAATCCTGCAGTTCAGCCTCTCAGAATGTCTTTGAGGTTGCTGATTAATGTTTAGAGTGCCGTCCATCCTCCCACTCCCTTGGTTACTAGTGGTGTATCACACCACTGACATGGCCTCCTTTCTAGGGCCTGGCCCCCCTTACCCCCTCTGCTGGAGCCGGGCCTGCAGAAAGTCCTTACCGCCAAGTATAAATAAGAAAGGATTAGACAGTACTTACTAAATACCTACGAAACTTAGATGGCTTGGAGTCTCTGGAGGTTCTCTGGATCACAGCCAATGAAGACCGCTGCACGAACAAAGATGTGTTGCTTTTCTTTCCCTTTTATAGGGAGTTCCTTTTTCCCAAGGTGGCAACGTGATCCACATTAGAGAAAAGGATCTTATGGCATGATCACGCTTTGTGTGCCATCCCGAAACACTCTGTTTCCTGCCTGCTGGTAGCCCTGATCCCACCAGCACCACGAGCATGTGAAGTGTGCCGGTGATTGTCGAGACTGCCTCTCCTTCCTTGCAGATGGTAACCCTTATAGGAAGGGTGGGTGACCAGACTTTCTCAAGGTTATGTTCACATTGGAAACTGCAGAGGTCCTGGTTTTTGGTAGTAGGTCTTCATAGCCCAATGTCGCACAGAAGAAATGCTGCATTTTACAATTTAAGATGGTGTTAGTTTGCGATGCATTAATTATAATATGTGTTTATTTGAACAGTAACAGTTAAACCCCCTTCTCATTCCAAACCATATGGAAGTGTAGTGCCTTGACATCCATTTTCAAGAGTTTGTCCTACTTTTATGTTAGTTGTCCTGTCCCGATTTTTTACTTTTTGAACCTGTTCACCCTACAGAAAGGCCCAGTCTAGGGGGGACGTGCAGTTAGTTCTGACCACACACTGTGGTACCCACCTTGGTGGAGATACACCTGGGATTTGGGTTAAGGATTGTGTGGTACAATCCTAAAAGCAAGTTATTGGCCAAGTATGAGAAACTAACATGAATAGTGCTTTAATTAAAACATCCTCAAACTGTAGCTATGTCTATGTTACCTTCACTTTTCGCCCTCTACAGCCATAGTCCAAGCTGCAATGGTACTTTTTCACATTTTCATTCATTAGACTTCCTAAACCTTTAGAAAATCATAGTCAATCTGGGCAATTTGTCTATGTTTTTCAATCTGGGCCGACACAAATCTTTAAAGCTATCCTGCCTTCAATAATCTAGAACCTCCTCAAATTGATCAGCATGGCTTTGGCCATTGGGGTGTATCCCTCATCCTGCAAAAGATGAGCCATCGCCACATTTTAAAGAAGCTGCACCCTGATCCTTCAATGTTCGAATATTATTGCCCATCTCCCACTGCCACTTGAGGGCCAGATATTGGAAAGAATCATGCCCTTGCAGTTTGAAAACCCTAATGAAAGTCCCATGCTGCTACATGACCTCCAAGGTAGCCTTTGCCCGTGGGAGAGGCACTGAGGCCTGACAGGATGGTGTGGAACCTGGGCCTTCTTTCCGATTCTCCTTGGAAATTCAGACCACATGTCTACACTTCCATGGAGAGTGCTCCATTCCTGAGCAGACGCATTTCCAAACTTCAGCCCCCGCTATGTTTTAAACATCAGGCTTTTCTCGCCCAAGCTTCCGCTCACTCCAGGATTCAATATTGCAGTAACATATAAATACTGCTGCCTTAATAAACCTCTGGCAAACTGCAGCTGGTCCAGAATAAAGGTATTTACCTGGTTGCAAGCTAAAAACAGAGCAAAGAAATTTTAGCTGAAGGATGAAAACTGAGACAGCGGACTATTCATCAGCAAATCATTGTGAAACTCAAACTATCCTTTGGAAATCCACATTGGATTCGGTCCTCTCTATCTTTCATAGCTGCCCATTCCGTATCGGCTGCCGAGACGGCTTCATTTTTACCAGAAGGCACTGAATCTGGGGACAAACTTCTGCAATCCCGAATTGCTGCATTTAGACACACACTTCCTGTATCTCTCCCATCAGTTTCAATAAAACATATATTGGTGAATTCTGAAACACTGTTCTTATGCGCGCACAACAAATTCCTTGGCTCCTTTGGCCCTGCGGTGTCTCCACCTGGCACTCGAAATTCGTTTGATGGTTTGACTGTAAGGTGTTTATTTATGGAACATGCATTGTCGTTCTTTTTGTTTGTGTAATTGAGTGCCTTGAAGATGGACGCTGTGTTTTTTTGAGCTTTATAAATGCAATGAATCAATTCAATCAGTAAAACCGAAGAAGTTCCTCAACAGATCTGCCCACCATAAATTATTTTTTTTTAAATCTCTATTTACTTTTTTTTTAAAAAGGTAACAACAAATAAATAAACAACACACAGGTAACATATGCAATTCAGCAGAATAAAACCATCCTTATTAGTAAATAACAATCAGAATAAAAAGATGCCCACCATAAATTCTGAAAGCATTATCTTTCAAATTTCATTTACTCAAATTCTTCTTGCTATGAATGTGCCTGATGATTCTTTTTATATTTTTACCCACATTTCTGCTCACCATGAAATTCTCGAAATTCCGGTCACCGGGATGTCCCTATAATTCTGCTCCATTTTTGTTGACTGTGAATCCTCCACAATTTGGTTTAAAGCTTCAAATGAACCCCCCCCCCCCTATTATTCTAGGAGGCACACTCGTCATGTTTCTAACATTTATGCACATTCATGGATTTGAAGGACCTGTACTTTTCCTGATTTTTCGAGCCAGCACCTCGGTAAGGTTAATAGCTCTTTTAGTTGGTGTTTTGCTGCTGTGGCGAGGGGGTGCTTTTTGCCAGGGGATCTAATTGCAGCAGTGCAAACGTGTGCCTCCAGATTGGCGCTCTGCTTATACCTGCCAATGGCATCTGCTGCAGCCCGATAGACTTGGGGTAGCATCCTGGAGTAGGGAAGACAGAGTATGAAAAAAGGAATATAGCTGTGCCTGCAGCGTGCAGCAAAATTAGCCATATGATGGTGCAAGCAGGGGATGGACAACAGAGTCAGACAGGGATAGATTCAGTGAGAGAAGGCAGGTCCATGGACTTTGGCAATGGTTGTGGAAGTAACTATAATTCTACTCTCTGCAATTTTCAGTGGAGGTTGGTAATTTTTATATGATCCACTAAATTAGCTCATCTAATTTATTTGTTATGATCTTGTGGATTTCTAAAGCCACGCAATCCTGTTCCTGGGCCTAACGATAGGTGGATCCTGTTAATGTATTACATAGGAAGGCAGAGAAGAAAAAGCCACATATTAAAATGTGTGTTAACATTTTATTCATTAGACGATATGAAGAAAAAGCCACATATTAAAATGTGTGTTAACATTTTATTCATTAGACGATATTGTTGTTGTTAAATATTAGGGATTTATGAGGGAAATTACAAATGTAGGTGCCCTTAACAGCAGACGACCTTCAACCTGCAATGGACATGCAGCAGGTGTGGACAGTCCTTACAAGTAATCCGGTGATCATAGGGTCCTGAATGGTTTGTAAAAGTGAACCTTTTCTTTCCTATGTAGGTGGACCACTGAATGCAATTTCTTATGGATCAGTGTTGTAGTCGTAAATATAATCCTGCCTTTATATGCAGCTATTGTGGCTACAACAGGAAATGTGTGATGTGGATGTATGGTTGACTTGCAATGGGTCTCATTGATGGTTGCATAGGCGTGCCATTTACTGAAGGTATGATCACATTAGGTTTGTACTGATTTGCTTAATAGGTCCATAACTTGCAGTAAATTCCTTAGTAGAAGGATGCGCCCTGCCCGTGTGAGGCATGGACGAAGTCTCAGCTGTGCTGTGTGAAGTGCCCTCTATGAACGGCAGAGAAAAAACGTATGTGGATTCTATGTTCCCTTACCATGGTCAGGTGATCCAGCCCGTGGCACCACAGGTGGCCAAAGAATCTTCGGGAGAGAAGCAGGCAGGATATCCGCTCGGCAGAGATGGGCCTCATGTGGCACCAGGAAAATCGATGGGAAGAAGAGTGGCAGTCTGAGACACTCTCCTGGCATTTGAGGTACCTTGGTCTACTTCAGGAAGAAGGCACAGACACTGGCACAGGCACTGGATGCTGGAGATCGAGCTACTATTGGAAATTGAGCTACTGAGAAGTAGTGAGAACGAGGACAGAACCCTGGTCAGAGTTGTAGCAATCGGAGACACATGCATGAAGACAAGGGCAAGAGGCATGGAACAGATGTGAACCAATGGGGCTGAGGGATGCTGCTGGAAGAGGCTCATACAGGGAGACTAAACCAGAAGAGTGGAGTGAAACACACAGAGCAGTGATGGCACCAGCTAGGGCAAAATGGAGATCTAGCAGATGCCGCCCAAGACCAAGGGGAGAGGACGGAATGTATTTGAAGCAGCGGTGGATTGGCCTATAGGTGACTCTGGAGATTTCACGGTAGGCCTGTGCATCCTGGGCCTCTTGTGTGGTATTTCCAAATGTTCCCATAGGAAAAGCTTTGGGCTGGCTGAAAATGTGTAAAATGGGGCCACTTTGAAAATTATTTCCAGGGCTGCGTCTGGTTCTCAGTAATTATTTCCCGGGCCTCTTTTGGTTCCCAGTCCACCCCAGACTGGAAGTGAATTAGAGAAAGCAAGCACGACTCAAACACGGGAGTCCATAAAAAGTCTGAGTAAAGGGAGTACAGCTGACAGGAAGTCGTAATAAGCAAAGCACCTTGAAGCAGGAACATCGATAAAATAAACTGATCAAATGTCTGCAATTTGGGACTAAAATGACTAAAGAGTACATAAAAGACCAGACATGCTTCAAGCAAGAACTCACAGTCGGAGGAACTAAAGTGCAGCCATACCGACAAGAAACGCTGCATGCTGGAACTCAAAGCAATTTCCAAAAGCAAACTAAGACAGACACATTGATAAGATAGCCCACGTTGTAAGACGAAGGAGCTGAGTTCCAACAGCGAACTGAGAAAGCCATATTGACAAGAAATGCTGCATGCTGGGATTCAGAGCGCACGTTTGCACAGCATCCTGAGAAAGTCATCCCGACAAGAAGCACTGCATGCTGGATACACGAGTCCGAACCTCTGAAGCATCTGTAAAATCGACATTAGGAGGCACACTACGTGCTGAGCTTAAGAGTTCGATCTCCTCAAGCATCTGTAAAAGAGTCACTATTTGATTATATTGCCTGACCATACAGGAGGCAGAACCCCTTAATCCTCAAGCAGCCTGAGAAAGTGACCTGAAAGAACTGCACTGCATGCTGCACATGGGAAGTAGAACTCTGCAGGCAAGGACAAACAAAAAGAAAGCAAAGGCACTCAAGCTCATTTTTCAACTAGCTTTAATTTCCAACAGGAATCATTTCAAACAGGTGCTGATCAAGAGATAATCAGACCGAATCTTCCAAATGCAAAATACATAATATTTCACTAGGACAAAATAGTGACAAGTGCATGTGCAAATGTACAAGTTAAAGTGCAAAATGCATTTAGTGCCTGAAGTCCATTAGAACAAGACTTCTTATTCAACAGTCCTTAATGTCCATATTGTTCCCGTTATCTATAGTATATTGGCTTAACGAATTGAAGAAAATGCACCGCCTACCAGGTACTAGCCATTCCTCAGGTGAGCAGCCATGGTGCAGTTTGACCAATTCTTGTACTATAAAGCAGAGTGGTAATAATGGTGACTTGTGTTTTGACAGGAAGTGAGGTAATACTACTTCCAATAAATCAATGAAAACGAGTATCCGTCATGTTAGAAAGCAATAATAAAGAAGTCACATTTGGTGATCTTCGGCATACAAATCAATCCTAAAATATACGTAAATCAGTAAATTTACGAAAAATATGAAAAACAGAACAAATGTGGTGGCATTGGACCATTGCTATAGTAGGAGTATAGTATCCAAACCATATGCAGGTATTCTGTGACAGTGATGCCGATTCTCCCAAACAAGTGCACATAAAAATAGCACTGGGCATGGGGTGTGCCTTTTTTTATTTGCCCTCTGTGAGAAACCTGAGGGTATCCTCACTCCTATCCCCCCTGGATCCTCTGCTCAGGTGGCCAGGGAAAGGACACCACTCTTGGGAGGATCACCCGGGTGGAGAGTCCTTGGGGATTGGGAGCGAGGTAACCACAGGAGAGACATGGGGCCTCATCACGAGTCTGGCGGTAACCCTTAAATGTGGCGGTAGCGCTATTACCGCCGCATTTAAGGGTCCCGCAGATCTCAGCTGGGTGGAAATCCACGGCAAAATTGCCAATTTTTGGCGCGATTACCGCCGGCGGGAAATCCGCCGGCGTAATAGCGCAAATTTTCCCCATTGGGCCCAATGGTGAATGAGGAATTCCCGAATGGGCCCAATGGGGAATGGGCAATAACCCTTCCGCCAAACCCGGTTTGGCGTTAGGGCTATTAGCACCGGCGCTGATAGCGCCGGCGTTACCGCCCAACTCGTGATGAGGCCCATGGTATGGTATCCCCCTTTCCCTATGAAAGATCAGTTTAACCCTCCCCCAGCTTGTGTAGGCTACTGTAAGCCAGCTCCCCTCATTTCCCCACCTTTCATCCCTAACAGTACTCAGACGAGGAAGAGGCGACTAAGAGTAGTGAACAACAAACACCCACTTCAGCACTCTAGAACTGGGATGAAGACGATGTTTATTTAGTACTATGAGAGTCAGGCATGTCCCTCTAATTATGATCAGGCAAGCCCAATTGAGACTGCAAACCTGCAACCTGTCAAGCGGTTGCAGTTGTATAAATGGATAGAGAGAAAGCAGTATGTGGCGCAACAGGGAGGCTTGTGTGGGAGGACTAGGAGGGGACCTGGACCGTGAAGAGGCAGCCATGGTGGGACGTGAGGAGCAGATCCAGAACGCTGGCAACATCCCAGGTGTGGGAGCCTCCAGATCAGGGAAACAAGCAGCTGGAGCTGCGAACAAGGAGAGAGGACGCCGTCTGCATCGGCCCACAGGTAGTGGAGTTGCCGGTGTGTGCCGGACAGCTCCTAGCGTGCGAGCATGGCTCGCAGAAGCTGGCCTGTGATCTGGGACATGAAGAAGAAGCAGCCGGAGCCACAGAAGAGGAACGCCAGGACCGGTGAGTGATGGGGAGAGCCACTCAGAAGCTGGGGTGCTCCTAGCGGGCTGCATGCACGCATAATGAATACCAAACTATGAGAAACTTTGAAAACTACTTAAATCGTGCGTATTAAATAACTAACTATAAGGAAACTTGAAATCAAGCTGCACATATGCATATTAGATACCCAACTATGAGAAACTTTGAAAACAACTGATATCTTGCATATAGAATACCGAACTATAAGAAAACTTGCAAGCAAGCTGAACTATGCACAGTGAAATACCAAACTGAATAAAAACTCAAAATTAAGTACATTGCACCCTGATTTGGATTAAACTGTATGGGCCAAGAAAATAGTGGTTAACAAGAAAAAGGAAAGTGACAATTTGAAAAACACCTGAGGGAAGGAGTGCACGTGTGAAAGAGTACCACGAGAAGGTGGGGCCATGAAATAAGACCACCCTAAGTGAATGGTATGAACCAATGTAATGCGGCTGCACCTAATGCCAAAATGCCAGTAAAAAGAGATTACGTGAATATGACTGTGTACACAGGGACAAGCCCAGAAGAACCTGTGTGAATTACAGAGTCTAGGAATCCTGGTTGCGTGACCTGCGATGGTCGGAATGTGTGGTCTGATAAATGTGCCTAGACCGGTGAGTCCTAAATTGTGAAAACTAAGAACGTTGCTAAATAAGCCAAGGAACAAGTGGCTGCTTTAACCTCGTGGGGAAGGGACCCTGAGACTTGAGGAATTACTAATATTGACTTGAGGACGAAGCCTCAAGACCTGTTTCTTTTGAACTGTGTTGTTTGAAACTTAGGGAAGGGAACCCTGAGGATTGTGTGGAGCTATATGACCTTGAACTGGAAAAAGGCAATCTTAAGACTTTTGGGGAACTGTTTTGAACTTGGGGAAGGAGAGCTGAAGAGGAGCTGGAGAAGAGGCTGAGAGCTGGAAGAAGCTCAGAACTTTATATTGAATACTATTTCTTTGATTATTGACATCCCTACACATTGTTTAACTTTAGTTGGAAGGGCAAGGATGCGTTTGTGACACAGGCAGATGGTCTCAGACGTACCTTAGTTTCATTCAGGTAGGGAAATCCCACCTTAACATAGGGCAAGTTAGGCCTTCTACTATCCGGACATTTACTTTAATAAATCAGTTTGTTTTGAACATTGAATCTGTTGTTTGTGTCTTGCTTCATGATTTATTTATTTATTTGTATTGCGCCAAAAGCCCACAGGCATCAGGGCGCAAATACCTTCACACCTTATTTTCAAAATTTGCAGCTTACCTTTTTCTTAACAGTAACATGCATATTTCAGTGAGGCTGGATAGCGGTGTCAAAGATGCACTGTCCAGGCCCTTTTCATATACTAGTGTTGGGGCGTGTGCCTGAAACTAAAGTAAGACAGGCTCCAGGCACCAACGTGGCCGCAGGGAGCCCATTTCACAGTGAGATCTCCTTAGAGGGCAGGGGCAATAATGTACACCTATAACACTCTGTAGAGAAATCTAAGCATGGTTATGCCTGCATTCTTAGCATTAAAGCAGTTTTAAAAAGGGAAGATGTGGTTGAGGGATGATTCTTGTGTCATATGCTTTAATGCATTAGTGGCAGAACACTATGAAACAAGGGAATCCCATTGAACTAAAATTACACCATCAACTGTTTTTTTGCTAAAGAGACCAGGAAAGACTGTGATTTGGAAGATTGTGTGAATGTATTCAGTTGTACCACCCCGCACTAGCCAAGTGACAAAGACAGTTCATTTTAAGTTAGTACTGGTGAGATATCCAAACTGCTGGGACAGGTTTTTTATACCTACTTGGCTCTTGCTGTGTGTACTGGAAGGAATAGAATGAACAGTGAGAAGAATGTGTTGCTGCTTGCTAGTAACACACACCTCCTTAGCAGAAGCTAGTGCTACTGGTGTCCGCCTGCAAAGACAGCAGGATGACACTTGAGGTATTGGACTGTGTTAGCTGTTTGAACGAAGGTTAGGTCTTAATTGTTGGGGAATTTCTAACCTGGGAAGTCATTTATTCTGATATAATATTCCCTACTGAGAGGAGCGAGAGATTGGTAGACTTGACTATGAGCTTCTCCCCTTCCTCATTATAAAGAAAGCACAGTTAACTTGGAATTTGAAGAAGCTGCTTGTCCTTTTCTTAACAAGGACCTGTAGAGAATTCTTCTATTTTAGGAAAGCCAGCGTCCAGTGTGGAGGTGAGAACACATGCCTCTGAGACCCATCCTGAACATGAGGCTGGCTGTGAAACACTGTGAGAAGGAGCGTTGTTTCCTGGCATACTCTTTGAAGTACTTTCAGTTCATGATTGGTGAACCGGCAAAGTCTTCTCTGTAAGATAATAGTCATTTGTACTGTGCTAGTTTACGACTGTACGGAATTTTTGGCTCCAAAACCTATCCAGAGAGTGTATTGGGTCTGCGGTTGAGGTGGATATACCTGCTTCCGCCATAAGAGGAAAATGGTACAGTGGAAAGTGTTGGGGATAGAGGGAGCAGGAAGCAGGAGGAGTGGTGTTTAGATAGCGCAGGAACATGGGGTGAGGCAGGTTTAAGCTTGAATGCGTGGGATCCCAAATAGATAGTTGAATGAATAAAAACACATTTTACAGCTAGATCCTGTATGTTTAGTTTTACCATGCATCATACGATTATCACAGACTGACCTGATCTGCTTAGCTAATGGATTATTTTTTGAATTCCCTTCTAACATAGGGATGGAACTTGCGATGATTCTTCAACCCCGCTGCCGCAAAAGATGATGACTCCCCCAGCTCTAGAACTGCCCACGGTGCCAGGACTCAGTAGCTCCACTCAACCTCAAGATAATTTCAATACCAAGAAGGCACATCCAGACGATGCGTTTGAACATGTGACCCCTCTAAATCAGCCTCAATATAAAAGAAATTGAGGGGTGGGGAAATAAATATTGGTACACACCCAATTTAGGCAATGGAAATCACTCCGTTAGACATTGGGAATGAGAATGGCATAATTGTAAACTAGCTATTGATTCAAATAAACAAAAAATGGCTGCCAGGTCTTATAAAAAAACATTGAAAAAAGAACAAAAAATATTCCATTGAAACTTTTTCTGCACCCCAAAACATTTTTCAAGAGCGCTTCAGAATACTTATTTGTTGAGCAAAGCTAAGAACTCACTCAAGAAGTCAACTACTTTACGGAGTTGAGTGAAAAGGATTTCCAGATACTTTCATAAAAAGATCGGCATAGGTCTTGCCCTACTTCTGATGTCAATGTGGTTATCTTGGGTCACAATCAGTGCAGCTGTGCTAAAAGGTTTGACTCTTTTCAATCCATTTCTTCTGATCATACTGAGAATGTTACTTGAAATTCCAAACCATCAGGATCCCCTGAGGACTAGTGCCCTGTTAAAATGTCCAAATGGCTACTTACCTTGCTTGCCATAATTGATGAATTCTTCATTTCAAACAAGGAATTCAATCATGCTGTAACTGTCCCTCTATTAAAGAAGTCCATTATTTGCCCCACAGATCTGGCAAATTTCCAGCCGATACCCAGCCTATCATACATTGCCAAAATCTTGCAACTGTTGGATTCCCACAAGCTGGCGAAGTATGTTGAACAATGCTGCATTCTGGATCCCTTCAAAGGTGCTTTCACCCGGGACTTGAAAAGGAGGTGGTGGTTACCACCATGGTTAATGACATTAGAACACTGGCAGATGGAGGAAAGACTGGTGCTTTAATCCTGCTTTAAGCCTGCTTGAACTCTTTGCGGCATTCAACACTGCTTAACAATGTCACTTTGAAATGGATCCGATGCTACTTGGATGGTGGCTCACACTCTGTTGTGCTAGGGTCTAAGAATCACAAACAAAAAGTAAAGGAGCAAGTCGCAGAGGTAGGAGCAGTCTGTGCAGTCGCTACCCTTTGCGAGCTCCTGTTTCAAAAACCTCTCAGTCTGTCTACCAGCTTCATTGTCTGTCGGTAGGAGGACCCATTAAGAACCAACCCTGGCCGCGAAGCGGCCGCGGATCGGCCGCAGAGCTAGTCGCAGAGGTAGGAGCAGTCTGTGCAGTCCGTGTCAGGACTGCAGGTTTAGCAGACATGCCTCCTCCTCTGGCGAATAACACCCCGGCTGATCTTTTACACGAAGCCGAAGAGGATAAAAGACGTCTAAGGAGCTCAAAGCCTCCTTTTGCAAGAAAAGACATGCTAGTGAGCCCCAACTCACAAAGAAGCCGCCTGCAGTCGGCACCGGCAAAGTTAAGCAAACAGAGCCTGGTGCACAGAGCTACCGAAATGGCCGATTCGGCTCCGTTTCTTTTAACCATTCACCCGCAAATCACAGGAGCACCAAAGGCTAAGGCAAACCACGCTCTGCTAGATGCAGACGATGAAGCTTTTCATACAAGCCTGCTCAAGGGCCAACGTTATGCGATAGTCACTCCCGCTACGAAAAACTGCCGGCAGGATTTGGCTGTCGACCCACCTCCCATACCAGAGACCAGAGGGCCCCTGGGGGGGGGAGCCCAGTCCCAGCCACACCGCCGGCCGCTACCTTGAGGAGCGAGGATATGAGCAGCGAGGTCGAGGATGCCGCGCTGACCTCCCTGTCCGTCGTGATCTCGCCGAAATTTTAACGAAGCGATGAGAGCCCTCCCCGATATTCGGAGAGCCCAATGGAACAAGCTTCAAACTCAGATACTTCAGCACCTACCTTCCCGTTGATCCATGGCGCCTCGGACCGGGACGACACCTTCCTCCGGGCCGAGCCACTGCCAGTGAGCCGCACGCAGCCCTGCGATGCTAGCATGGGGGGCGGGGCTCCAGCTGGTGGTCGAGCGCCCGGGAATTGTTGTGTACACACTGAGGACACATTAATCGTGCAGGATCCTCCACTTGTGTTAGGATCCACCAACACCCCAACGATCTCTGCCAAACTTACGCCTGCTGATGGCGCAGCTGACCGACCCCACATAACAAGAGTGAGGGAGTGTGATCTAGAGACGGAGCCGGACACCTTAAACGACGAGTCGAGCAAGACTCCACCAAACGAACTCCAGTGCCTAGACCACTCAAGCAACGACCCGCAAGCCCCCCGCAAAAGTACTCTCACCCCCAGGAGGGGGAGACCACTTAGAAAACCACAAATTGTTACACAAAAAAAGACTTTTGGGAAACCAATGCAACTAAATTCCTTGAAAGACTTCTTTACAAAACAGGGGAAAAGAACTCATGAGCACTTGGATGAACCTTCGGGCGCAAGGAATTCTAGAGGCAATCTTGGAGCCCGTGCCAGCAATAAAAATCTGTAAAACGGGTACCTGCAACCCGACAAGCCCCCAGAAAGCTCCACCACTAAGGACAGTCCCCCTGCAAAGCTAATACATTCCATATCCTTCATCAGAGAAGACTGCATTCAACTGAAGAAACCACCAGCCAAGGTTCTAGCTAAAGTCAACAAACAAGACAATCCCAAAATAAATATGGAAAACCCCTTACCAGCGATCTCACTTAGAAAGGAACCCTCGATGAAAGAAGGAGTAGGGGTGCTGCCAGATGCATATGAAGGATCCCTACGGCCAGTCTCAGGTGATAACAACTCCCAACCCCTGGTGATGGACCCTGAAAAAATAATTGACACCACCAGCCCACATCCTCAAGAAGGGACAAAAACTCTGGGCGAAACCGCAGTGCCATCTTGCAGGAGCAGCAGAAATCCTCCTAACCAGCCATCACCTTCACGGGGAGCTTTACAAGTTAGGCCGCCAAGTACTTCACACAGGCAAAAGAGCCTTGGAAATCACTGGCCAACGGCACAAAGGGACACCCCCACGAATAAACCTGACATGGTGACCATTATGTCAGCTATAACTATTGCGCTGGCCCCTTTCTGCAAGTTATATGAGGCCATAAATTACAACCTAAAAGATCACTCTACGGTGGTAGCGATGATGTACTCCAAACTGATATACCTAGAAGGGCACATTCAGGCAATGGAAAAAAAGATTCTTACAGCCAACAAAAACACTGACGGCCCCTCGCCTGCTGAAAATGAACCAGTTAACCGTAGAACACCCAAAGAACCAGGCAATAATAAAGGCAGCCCTACAACGATAACTTACACAGTCCAAAGCACCAAACGGATCATGAAAAACAGCAGTCAGCAGCAAAGACGGGCCCATTCTGGGATAACTTTAGCATCTTTAACTCCCAGAACGGCAACAACTCAGTCAGAAGCTCCACTTTACCAGATGTTTTCTTTTTCAAAGAAAGCTCACCGAGACCACGCACTACGAATCCAAAGGCCACTAAGGGTGAGATCAGCAAGAGGCAAAGCACCGATATGCCCAGTACCCCCAAGGACTCCATCGATAAGACCCAAAAGATTGGAAAATCACTGCCGATGGGGAAGCATACGGTTCTAAAACTACAGGACACGAAAGGAACCAAAATGAAGAGCGCCGAAAAAGATACTGCAGGGAAACCGCCAAATAAGATACGCAAACCAAGGACAAGGAAAAAAATGCTGCTCCCTAGGCCTGACCTAAAAAGGCTGTCAACTGAGAAACATACAATGACCCATGCTGCAAAATCCCCAAGGACAGTCGGGGAATTCCTAGCCGATACGTCATCAATGAATATCTCACAGCATCTAAACGCAGTCTCGGACGAAGACAAAGAGAGGTTAGTAAGGGCATATACACCAAAGAGAAACACTCAAACGCCCCAGATTGTAAAAGAAAAAGCTGAGAAGTTAGACAGTGCACAGAGATTGGGAAACTCTCAGGATGTCGCCTTAGTGAGCAAAAGAAAGCAGAAAGAAAAGGAGAGAAACAGAGGCCGGCGTGCCTCATCGGCAGACTCGACCATTGGTCACCATCAAAGTAAAAGAAAAACTAGACAAGATCCGGATAAGTACGAGACAGAAATCGCTAGGAAATATAACAACTGGGAGACTACAGGAAACAATAAATCCAGTCGACGCCAAAGGGGCCAGAACGAATTGAAGCAAAGGCCTGAAACCCCCAGAGATCGAGACACACGATATAGACAGGACTGAGGAACCCAGAGGATTTGGTGCTTAACAGAGGAACTGTGAGGAACATCTTCAGCAAAATCACCACTCTGAAAACCCTAAAAGCACAGGACTACGCCAGGGTAGAACCCTACCACAGAGGAACAACCGCCAAAGCCTACATTCATATAAGAGCGGCTGCCCTGCCCTACTCAATTAAAAAAGCACTAGACGAGCTGGCCCTATGCAGTTTCCATCTGTCAATACTAGCAAAATCTTGCCCCCGCACCGCCCACTCAGGATAACAGGCCGGCGCAAAAGTCCTGCAACATTCATTACCACTCTAAAACTGAAGATCTGTATAACACTACGAGAATTTCTCGACATAGAGTCAAGCCAGCAGAGCCTAAAGTTTTGGACAACAGAACAGCATCCCCTGCAACTAAGTCGGACAGTAAGGACTGAACACCTAGAAATCAGCCACGAAAAGAAACCCAGAAACACAGCCACACAAGACCCTTCAGAAAGGGGCTCAGAGAGAAGAACAAGTTACTTACGAACTGTAACGTTCTTTCGACTGGATGTTCCTCCCATGTATTTTTCATCTTATGATAAGACGTTATCTCCAGCTTCGCCGCTTCGGAAAAAATAATTCTCGGCAGAGGGCGCTGTGTTCGAGGTCGTGGCGTTGATTGTCCCTCGACGGACTCCGTATTCTGTCGATGTCACCGATGGTATAAATAGCTCGAGCCGCGCCCGTTGCTTCAGTTCTGTTTTTTCGATGAACATAGAGGAGGAACACCCAGGCGTGCCCCATGACTGATACATTCTTCATGAGAGGAAAGTGTAAGAAAACGTTAACTGTACTGCGGGGTAGGATGGGAGGGTCGATGAGGAATACGTGGGAGGAACATCCAGTCGAAAGAACGTTACAGTTGGTAAGTAACTTGTTCTTTGAATGGATTGTGTCCTCCCACATACTCCTCATCTTATGATAGACTCCCATAGCAGTGGCAATTTTGGAGGTGGGAGTACTAATTACAGTTTTCATGGACAGAATGTAGAACTGCCCTGGCAAATAACCCCTCATTGGAGGAGGCCGTATCCAAGCAGTAATGCTTGATGAAAGTATGCATTGTTTTCCAAGTTGCAGCTGAACAAATATCTGCTGCCGGGACTCCCCTCTTTAGAGCCGTAGAAGTAGCCATTCCCCTTGTAGAATGGGCTCGAAGCCCATCTGGTGTGTCTTTTCCTGCCAATCCGTAGCATTCAATTATGGCCAAAATGATCCAGCGGGATATGGTCTGTTTTGTTACTGATAAACCCAGTTTATGACCAGTATAACCCACAAACAGTTGGTCATCTTGTCGTAATTTAGACATCCTTGAGATGTAAAAACTAAGAGCCCTCTTGGGATCTAGTCTATGCAGTCTCTCCTCTTCTTTGCCCAAATGAGGAGGAGGATAAAATGTTGGTAATATTATTTTTTGTGACAAATGGAAGTCCGAAACTACCTTTGGTAAAAAGGAAGGTTTAACTTTAAGGACTACCTTATCCTTATAAAAAATAGTATATGGTGGTTTGCATGAGAGAGCCTGAAGTTCACTAACCCTGCGGGCTGATGATAGGGCCACAAGAAGGACAGTTTTTAATGTTAGAAGCCTCAATGGACAGGAGTGCAGAGGCTCAAAAGGTATGCAAGTCATAAATGTTAGTACTAAATTTAAATCCCAAGTTGGGACATGAAAAGGTACTGGAGGGTATACGTTAGTAAGCCCTTTTAAGAATTGAATGATTAATGGTATTTTGAAATATGAAACCTCTTCCGAGGTGCGCTTGAAAATGGACAGCGCAGCAAGGTATCCTTTGATTGTTCCTATCTGGAGCCCCAGATTGGCTAGATGTAATAGAAAAGAGAGCACTACTGTAGTGCCTCATTGAAAAGGGTCCACGTCGTTATCTTTGCACCAGTTACTAAACCTGTTCGAGCGACATCGGTACAAAGATTTTGTTGCTGGCCTTCTGGCCGAAAGCAAGACTTTCATTACATCATCCGGAAGATCCCAATCCTTGTATCTCAACCTCTCAGAAACCATGTGTGAAGGTTGAGTGTCTTGACCTCTGGATGGAGAACCCGACCTTCCTCTTGTGAGAGAAGATCCTCTCTTTGTGGAAGACGTATTGGAGGGCAGATGGACATGTCTAGAAGGTCCGGGTACCACGTCCTCCTGGCCCAATCCGGGGCAATTGAGAATCATGGTTTTCCTGAACTTTCTCAACCTCCTGATAACTTGAGGAATCACGGGGACTGGGGGAAACACGTACAGTAGTGGAAAATTCCACTCCACTACGAATGCGTCTCCCAGAGCTCCTCTTTGAGGAAATTCCCTTGAGCAGTACTGCTCGCACTTCCGATTGATTATGGTGGCAAACAGATCCATTTGCGGGGTTCCCCAAAGGGCGAAGATCTCTTGAAGGACTTCCTGAGCTAGCTCCCACTCGTGAGAGACTGTGCTCTGCCTGCTCAGAGCATCTGCCACCGTGTTCTGCTCTCCGGCTAGGTGAATTGCCGATAGAGAGATTCCTTCTCGTATTGCCCAGAACCAGAGCTGCATTGCCTCTCTGCACAGTGATAGAGACCCTACACCTCCTCTCTTGTCGATGTTGTACATGGCCACTGTGTTGTCCGTCATTATCAGGACATTCTTTCCCTGTACAGAGGGCAGAAAGGCCTTCAGCGTTAGTCTGATTACCCTCAGCTCCAAAAGGTTGATGTGTAGTTTGGACTCCGATGGAGACCAACGACTGCTGATTGTCAGATCGTTGGTGTGTGCTCCCCACCCCGTGAGTGAGGCGTCCGTCACTACTGCTATCTCTGGCCATGGTTGCCAAAAAGATTCTCCCTTGAGAATGTTGTCGTTGCAAGCCCACCATAGAAGATCCTGAGCAAATGCACTCGGGACTTGCAGAAGATCCGACATATTCCCTGAGAACTGGGACCACTGAGTTCTGCGTGCCCATTGAAGGGATCTCATTCTCAACCTGGCCTCTGGTACTAGGAAAATGCAGGATGCCATGAGGCCGAGCAACCTGAGAAAATCGAAGGCCGGTAGACGTTGGGCATTCTGGAACTTTGTTACCATCTGCAGAATGTGGAGAGCTCTCACCTCGGGGGTGAGGCTTTTCCCGAGGAAGTATCCAAGACTGCTCCGATAAACTGGAGCTTTTGGGATGGTATCATATGGGACTTCTTGAAATTGAGAGAGAAGCCCAATTTGTGGAGGAAGTGGCAGGTGATCGAAAGATATTCTTGAGCTTGTTTCAGAGAACTTACTCTGATCAACCAATCGTCCAGGTAGGGGTAGATGTGAATAACCCCTCTCCTGAGACTCGCTGCCACAACCGCCAACAGTTTGGTGAAAACCCTCGGGGCAGAGGTCAATCCGAATGGCAGAACTCGAAACTGATAATCAGAGTTGCCAATCGCGAACCTCAGGTACTTTCTGTGCTTTGGATTGATTGGCACATGAAAGTAAGCATCCTGAAGGTCTAATGATACCAACCAGTCTTGGAGTTGGAGAGCCTGAAGGATCTGAGAAAGGGTCACCATCTTGAACTTGTCCTTCCTGAGGAACTTGTTCAAGTTTCTTAAATCCAAGATGGGTCTCAATCCTCCATCCTTTTTTAGGATGAGAAAATATGGGGAGTACCAACCCCTGTTCCTCTCCGCTACAGGTACCTGTTCTATGGCACCTTTCTCTAGCAGGGTTAAAATTTCCTGCAACAGGAGCGGGTCTGGAATTTCTACGGAGTTGGCTCCCCGTGGATGATTCTGAGGCCTTTTTTGGAAGGGGAGACAGTAAAATTGAGCTACTGTTTCCAGTGCCCAAGCATCTGAGGTAATGCCCCGCCATTCCTTCAGATGCTGAGAGATCCTGCCTCCCACTGGTGTTTTGTGCAACAAGGTCTCAGAGGGATTTGGAGGCGGCTGCAGGAGTGGCTGAGCGTAAAGATGCCGCTCCTGAGGCTGATTTTGCACCTCTTCCTCGTGCACCATGAGGGAAATTTCTTTTGCCTCTTTGAGAAGCCTGTCCTCTTCCTCTACCAAATGAGGAGTAGTAACGAAAAGAACGACCCTCCAGGAAGATGAGCCGGAATAAGGTTTTTGAGGCTGGTGCATGGAGGCACTAAGCGATTTAGCTGACGCTTTCGAGGTCTGAAGTTTTTCTAGGCTTTCATCAGCCTTACTGCCAAACAGCCTCGAGCCATCAAAGGGCATGTTGAGGAGTCTGGCTTGCACGCCTGATGCAAACCTCGACTTCCTCAACCACGCAAATTTGCGTAGCACAATGCTTGTAGCCATGGATCTGCTGATACTATCAGCAGTTACCAGTCCAGACTGGAGACATTCCCCCATTGCCTCCTTCCCATCTTTGACTATATTCAGGAAGCCTTCCCTTTCCTCGCCTTGCCGAATATGATCAGCCGCCGCCGAAATACAGTCCCACAGGGTATGGGTAAAACTGGCCAGGGTACAGGTGACATTTGTCGATTTAAGGGCCATGCTGCCTGAAGTGAAAACTTTACGGGCCCAAGCATCAACTTTTTTATCCTCTCTATCCGGAGGGATAGTAGGATATGCAGTTTGTTTTGATGTGGATGCTGCCTGAATAACTAGACTTTCTGGAGTCGGATGCCTATTTAAATATTCAGGATCAGTACCAGCAGGTCTGTATTTCTTGGGGAAATTACTATTTGCAGCAGCAATGCTCTTTTCCCAGTTTTTCTCCACCATCCTCTGAAGAGCCCTGTGGAAGGGGAGAACTGGATCTTTTTGAGGACCTCTGACAATTATATCTGTCATGTCGTCCTGTTCCAAAACGGGTAAAGTGTTACCACAACCCATATACTCAATCACTCTGGTCATAAGACTCCTGTACCCTGAGTCTGCATGTTCTGCAGGATCAGGTCTGGCAAACTCTAATTCTGGGGAGGTGTCAATTCCACTAGCAGAATGTAGAGTGGCACTCAGGTCTCTCATTTTAGACTCTTGATCAATGAGTTCCTCAGGAACTTGTTTTGTGCCATATGAAACTCCGAAAGGAGTGACTTCATCTTCCTCTGAGCCAGATTCCTCATAAATTGAGGACATGAAAGTCTGACCTGGGCAAATGAGTAAATCTCCTTTCTTCCTCTACAATATGCGTCGAAGGAATGGAAAAATCCTTCGAAGTTGTCGAAGGAATCTTCGATGACTTTGAAGATGACTTCGATACAGGCGTCGAGGATGCTTTTGGCTTCGATGCCAAAACGATCGACGCCGATGGCGTCAATGAAGTCGTCGAAGCCTTCGACGACTTATGTTTTTTATGTGGCACCGGAGAGGTGCTCGACTCTCGAAGAGTCCTCGACGACTTGGCGTCGAATCGAGTTTTTCGAGTATCCTCGACACTACTGGCTTTTACCATAGTAGTTTTAGACTTCCCTTTGTCGTCCAATAGAGCGACTTTAGGGGTATGGCTCTTCCGAGGTTCATTCGAGGGGGTCGGACCGCATTCTCGTATACCTCCATCATCTTTTTACGAAATTCCTCCCATTTTCTGGGGGAATACGATTTTGTCGGACATCGAATTTCTTCGGTCGACTCAGAAGATGATGATGATGAGGTAGATTTATGTCTCCTCTTCATTTTTTTGGACGAGGAAGAAGAGTGTCTCGATCTACTCCTAGATCGAGATCTCTTGGAATGCCTATGATGATCCGATTCCTTCGAATCGATTGCTTTTTTATGTTTTTTGGATTTAGCCTTCTTAGAGGCTTCTCTCCCCACCGATAGTTTACCTCTCCTCTCACAAAGGGTCTTCTCGGTCATGGACTGGCAGGAACCACAGTCGTCGGTTCGATGACTTGAACCGAGACACCAGAGACAAACTTGGTGAGGATCCGTGATCAACATTTTTGATCCACAATCTACGCACTTCTTGAACCCAGTCTTGGGTGTCAAAGGAGTCGAAGAAGACGACATTTTCGTCACAGAAAATCTCAAGCGCGCCGTTCTCGAGAATGAAGCGATCGGAAAAAACGGAACTGAAGCAACGGGCGCGGCTCAAGCTATTTATACCATCGGTGACGTCGACAGAGTACGGAGTCCGTCGAGGGACAATCCACGCCACAACCTCGAGCACAGCGCCCTCTGCCAAGAATTTTTTTTCCGAAGCAGCGAAGCTGGAGATAACGACTTATCATAAAATGAGGAATACGTGGGAGGACACAATCCATTCAAAATAGCTGATTCACCTATAAGCAAACTCCCGGACAACTCGGACTGCTCCTCAATTAAATCCTCAAAAAGTCTGTGGCAAAAAAAGGCTGCTCTATCCAATGAAGCAATTGTGGGCTTGGTTACTGAAAACACTGGCGTCTCAGAACAAAAAATAGAAATTTGCTACCGATGGTATTAAGGTACAACCATCGGGGACGCTAGAAGATCCTTCATGGCCGTCTACAACCCTACACCTGGGCTCTTGGAACATGCGTGGCTACAAGCACCTGATGCAAAAAGGAGACGTTAACTTGAATGATTTTGACATCCTGTCCCTTCAAGAAACATGGCTTATCGAAATGCTACACCTTGATGGTGTTAACATAGTCATCTCCCCAGCAAAAAAAAATGCTCTGGGCCGTCCATCAGCAGGAATCCTACTGGCGGTTCAATCAGGTAGCGGAATCACCATTCAACGGACACTGTCTGCTTCCCTGAACTACCTGGCAGTGTTGACAAGCTGGACCGTGCCTGATCTCAAATACAACCAAGAAACCAAGTTAATCATCGTCTATTGGAACCCCCAAACCATAACTGATGATCGCTTCCTAAAAACTATCAAAAAGACAGTTGATTCGCTATATGCGGAGAACGATGTGGCTCATATCATAATTTGCAGTGATATGAATGCAAGGTGCCCCCGATCATGAGAAGCACTGAAATCAGAGACCACGGCAGCTGAAAAAAGAGGAGCACGATGGCTGGAGCTGATGGAGTGACAGGGCTGTTCCAACTTCGACCAAGCCTTTCCTAACTCCAACCATTGGCCGACATGGGAAAGAGACTGTTCAAGCGCAACTATTGATTACATATTCGCGTCTGAAAACCTGTTAAAACTGGCAACCTCTTTTGAAGTTTTAAAAACCGCTGCAAGCAACCATAATTTATTCAAAGCGACCTAGAGGATGGCAAGTCGAGAAGCACTGAGGAGTGAACGACAAATTGAGTGCAACACTCACGGGTCACGCCTAAAATTAATAGAGTCCAGAATAAAAGAACTAACACTCAACTACCATAAGCATCTGTCCTGCCATAAATCGCAAACGGAGATAGAACCAGACTTATCAGCCGTTATTGAGCCCTTATAAGGCCAAGTCAAGGGGAAAACCCAAACTGAGGGACACCCTCTGGTATCATTATGACAAACTGCTGGTAGAGAAAAGGGCCGTCTTGAGACGCTTAAGAAGAAAGATTAAAACATCTAACTCACCAGCAGCACAAGCAGAACTGAATAAAGAATCAAAGTCCTACAAAGCCTGGCTAAGACACCGACTAGCCACCCTTTACCAAGGAGATTCTGAAGAAATGATGAAAAAAAAGGGAGATAAGAACACCGGAGCCTTCAGGACCTTGATCAAGTCCTCAGGAGCACATTCCGAGCCTTCCATGTCGAATAGCGTGAGTGAAGACAATTGGATCGCTCACTTCACTGCACTCTTCAGTGGCCCAGTAGAGACGAATCAAGCAAATAACACCGAGTCCACCAGCAGCTGGATAGATTTAGCAAATAAACAGGACATTCAAGAAGTCATTCGCAAATTAAAAGCCTCGTGGGCCCCATGACCGGACGGGATAACGAATATCGACCTTAAAAACTTCCCTGAAGAATGGTCGACTTTCATCAGCATGGCTTTCAAAAAATGTCCAATTGACCAATTGCTACCAAGATCATGGACTACGGTGGCGGTGGTCCCAATCTTCAAAAAGAGATACAGGGCAAACCCACATAATTACAGACAAATCGCACTTCTAGATACGATTGGAAAAGTGTTTGCTTCGCTCCTACTGAAGGATTTCCAAACTTGGCTCAAAAACGCAACTCTGAACGATCCATTTCAAGCTGGATTCCGCAAAAACTCTGGAACGATTGTTAACATAATGATCCTGAGTACCCTCAAGAAAAAAATCCAAGAGGGGACGGCAAAGCTGTTTTTAGCATTCATAGACCTCACCCAAGCATTTGACATGGTAGATAGACCACTACTATGGGCTAAACTTTCGGCTGCCAATTGCCCACAGAAGATCCTGGAACCTATAAAAGCGCTTTACTCCGGAACATCGATGCATGTGAAGTTGAACAAAAATGGCACATTGTCAGGCGCAATCCCCATAAGAAGGGTGAAGCAGGGATGCCCCCTTGCTCCGGCACTGTTCATAGCCTTCCTAGGCGATTATAAAGAATCGACTACAGCCGTAAAAGGATTTTCACCAAAGATGGGAGAGATGCAGGTTCAAAGAATGCTTTACACTGATGATATCACCTTGGTGGATCAAACACCGATTGGCCTCAAGATTCAATTAACTAATTTAGCAGACTAAATAGAAATCAACAAGCTGAAAATCAACATCAAGAAAACTAAGATTATGGTTCTGGAGAGGAAAAAGAAAAAAACAACCAGGCTAATTACACTTCATGGGAAATAGAAAACTGTAAAATCGAAGTGGTGTCCGAATTCAAATATCTAGGGGTCATGTTGGACAGTTCTTGCTCAAAAGTGAGCATGCAAAGATACATTTGCACCAAAGCAAGAACATTAACGACCCAAGCACGTATGCTGGACAACAAATTCGGCCGCTTTTCTCTGATTCCCCTCATCAAATATTATAAAGCAAAAGTGGTCCCATGTCTACTATATGGCTCAGAAGCAATGCCAAAGATACCTGAGGAGATCTGGGAAAGGATTGAAGGTTTTTTCTGGAGGTCTGTGATGTCCCTCCCTAAATCAACCTCACTGCCGGCGATCAGAAGAGAGCTAGGCCTTATCTGCCCAAAAACCAGAGCAGATAACAGTAGCATGTCACTCTATAGGAACATATTATCACTGTAGACATTGACCTTATACAATTTGCTGAACACAGAAATCAAGGCAGGGAGATCGAAAATGCTATCATCCTGGGTGATTAAAAAAAGAGACCGGCTGGAGTCAATCGCATGTACACAAGTGGAACTACTTCAAAACCCTCTCAGAATCAAAAAAAAAAAACAGGATGAACTAGACTGGATCAACACATTAGAGAGGGGAGAAAAGAACAAACTGCTTAGACATCTGCCACTGCTGAATAGAAAAGTAAATGACTTGGCAGTGATCTACAGAAGGTTTCCTAACAAACCGTTCCAATAATTTTTCCTCAGAGCAAGACTGAACCTACTACCGACCAATGAAATCCTGCACATTAGAGGTTTGTTTAACACAAACTCTTGCAGGCTATGCAAAAAAGTTGAGGAAGTAGAATCAGTTTGCCACCTCCTGACGTCTTGTCCAGCAATGCAAAACATCAGGAAAATTGACCTATCCTCGATCCTAGAGAGTTACTCAGACCGCGAGGAAACAAACTGGTGGCCACGACTGATAAGTGGACAAAAAAACCTCCTGGGCGATTGCCACAATAAAAATCCTGCAAATCACCTTACTGAGAATAGAAAAAGCAAAAGAGCAGGAAGGACAGCCAGAAAGTGAAAACTGAAAATGGAATAACGAACTACATGCATGCTGAACAATAAAGAACACCTTCGTCTTAAAAACCAATACATTTTTGGTAAACACAAAAAAAGTACCTCCTGCAGTGTCTCTCCGGTCTCAGCTTTGTTGCCACTACTTTTAAACTTATATCTTCAGACATTGGCTAAACTATTACAATCATTTGGAAGGCCATGTTTAATTTATGAGGGGAGCATGTATATATTACTAAACTTAGATGGGTACAGAGATAATCAGTCTGTAAAATTCACCAACTGCATGGAAGAGGACCAAAGGTAAATGAATGTATAATGTCTGAAATGTAATTTAATGTGAGAAACCTGAGGGCATCCACAATCCTACTGCCCCTGGATCCTCTTCTCAGGTGGCCAGGGAAAGGCCATCACTCTTGGATTCCGACCTTGGAGGTGGAGAAGCGAGGGAGGATTACCTAGGTGGAGGGTCCTTGAGGATTGGGAAGAGGGTATGCACAGGCGAGACATGGTATTCCCCTTTGCCTTACGAGAACCAACTTAACTCCCCTCCGCCTTTGTACAACATCTCCCCTCATTCAACCTATTACAGTACTGGGACGAGGAAGAGGCTATTAGGAGTTGTGAACACTAGTAAGTAATTTCACCACTCTAGTACTGAGACTAGGAAGAGGCCTGCAGAGTATTGTAAAGGTCAGGCATGTCCCAAGCTCTCCTCTAATTATATTCAGGAAATTTCAGTTGGGAACTCACTCCTACAACCTGTCAAGTGGTTGCGGGTGTATTAGAAGGGAGGAGACCAGCAGCAAAGAGACCGGCAGGGTATCCTGTTCCTATGTAGGCAGCCATGGTGGGTCCTGCAGGAGAGCCAGGATGCCGGCAGATGACCCCAAGGAACTGTGGTGCCCAGGCCCAGGTGGGCCTGCAAGTAAGCCACAGGTGTAGGAGCCTCTGTGATCAGAGATATGCAGCTGGAGCTGCGAGCAAAGAAGTGGAAACAAAGTAGCCACTGGCATCAGCGGAAGAGCACCGGAGCTGCCGGCTGGAGCAGAGGAGCGCCTGAAGTGCAAGCGGGGCTTGCAGTTAATAGCAAGCCAGTAGGTGGAGCAGAAATGGAACAGCACAGCTGCCCGGAGGGCACACCACGAACCGGTGGGTGAAGACGAAAGTCACTCAAAACCGGGGCACTCCTGGGTGTCTGTGTAGAAGCGAGAGGAATGCCGAATGAACTGAATGATATGCGCAGAAGGAAACCAACCCAAAGCCACGGGTTGGGTGAAAAGTGAACCCGCAAAAGTAAACGATCACTAATATTGCATACCGAACTAAATTAACACTTTATGGGCAGAGTTACAACATGATGATAGATGAATGTGAAATTGTCCATTTGAAAGAAACGCAGGAGATAAGAGAGCAAGTGTGAAAGCTTGCTAGAGAACCTGGCAGAAAGGTGGGGAAGAAATAAAACCACAGTGAAGTGAACTTTATGCATGAATACAGTGTGGCAAGGCCAAAGACTGGCAAAGGATATGTGACAGGTTGCAGCAAAGTGAAGAGGCTGATCAGGAGAAGCCAAGTGAGGGCAAAGCTTTCACATAAAGCCAAGAAGCTGATCAGGAGAAAACAAGTGAGGGCAGAACCTTCACATACAGCAAAGAAGCTGATCAGAAGAAACCAAGTGAGTGTTAACATTCACATAGGGGCAGATACAGAAGAACCTGTGTGGGATAAAGAGTATAGGGTTTCTGGTTGCGTGACCTATAGTGGGTGGACCATGTGGTTTAACAACTGTGCCTAGACCAGGGAACACTTAATTGTGAAAGCCAAGGACATTGTTGAAGTAAACCAAGAAGAAGCAATTTGATTGAACTTCTAATCCAATCCAAAAAAAGTGTCAGGTTGGTCTGGAGATGTTTTGTACATTGAGAGACTGAGACCAAGTATACATTGGCAAGCTAAAGTATTGGGGAATGGAAACCTGAGACTTACTGAACTTTGGTGCTGTCTTGAGGACGGGAAACTCAAGACCCATTTCTTTAGAACTGTGTTATTTGAACTTGTGGAAAGGAACCCAGAGGATTTGTGGAACTGTCTTGAAATTGGGGAAGGGAACTCTGAGGATTTGTGGAACTGTCTTGAACTTGGGAAATGTAATCCCAAGACCTTTGTGGAACTTTCTTGAACTTGGAGAAGGATAGCTGAAAAGTTAGCTAGGAGCTGGAAGAAGCTGAGAACTTTATTTTAATCACAATCTTTTCATTGCTGACATCCCTACACATTGTTTAGCTTTAGTTGTGAGGGCAAAGATAGGTTGTGGATACAGACAGACTTGTAAGTTGAATTTTCTGACTCAGACTTTCCTTAGTTTTGTTCAGGTAGGGAAATCCTGCCTTAGTTTAGGACAAGTTAGGCCTTCATCCATCCTGACATTTGAGTTAACAAAGAGATTTTGTTTAAACTTTGAATCTGATGTCTGTGTCTTACTTCATGATGCCTTCACAGTAACCAAGACCAAAGTCAGCTTCATGGTTCTCAGGACATAAGATGCAATCCACTGCTTTGGCATGAAGATCCTGGATCCTACTGATGTCTACAGGGATCTTGCAGCAGTCACAATTATATGAATTCCTGCTGGACCGTCAACTGCCACTGATTCTAAGAATTAAAAGAATTCACACAAAATTCCTTCTTTCAATTAAAATTGCTAAAGAGGCTTGGGGTACTCATATTCCAAGTATTCTATCAGATAGCAAGGTGATGATAAGCAAGGATACAGTGTGTTCAAGTGAGTGATTTATAGGTGAGCTATATTATTGCCCGTCTTTACCGAAAAAGTTGGAAAGGATGGCACCAGGCATCTCTATGCCTTTTACTAATCGTGAAGTTCCAGAAGTATGTGAGGATATTTTGATTACATTATTTCGTTGGCATTAGGTGAGCCTAGCAAATCTCACACTCTGTACTTATACAGTCACACCTCATAATTCTGGGTAATGTATTGGCAGTGTTCCCAAAACTCTCATTTATTTATAGAAAGATCAACGTAAAATCCAAACAAAGGTGGTCTCCAGCTTTATGCAGGGGATGTGACCACAATGTTACACAATCACAAACATTTGGTCTGCAAAAACAAAACTGACCTGATTACATTCATTTCAGTATTTCTCACGCACAAGCACTAATTTCTATGATAAAATCTTTGTTTATGTATTTATATTTGAATTTGTTGCAGCACACTGAACCCTTGGGTATCTAGGCGCTAGTTACATTGTGAGACAGAAAATACACAAAATACTGACTAGAAAGAATAAAAAACTAAATGTACAGTGGGAGGGGAGTCATGGTGTTGTAAAGTCTTGGTTCGAGGTGTCACAGTTTATTGGGCGGTCACTCTCAACTCAGGGAGTTCCCCCCACCCCCTGATGAAGGTGCCGCACAGCAAACCGCTTAGCAGATTCATATTTGGTTAGGCCTCCAACCTGTATAACACCATTTACCAGATACCTTCTGTATCAACAATAAACGAGAAACCAGGCTGGCGTATGGAAATGACAATTTATATTTATTTATATTTCTACAACGAATCAGAAACAAATCACCAGAACAGCAGACACCAACTCTGTGGTGCAACACAATAATCACAATGGCAAATTACTGGCATCAATTGACTGACATGTATTTTTTAATAGACTTTCAGTTAACGCAACAAAAACAGGTTGAATTTGAAAACAGAAATCAAAACACACATAGGATTTCTTTGCATGCTAACAAATAGGAACTTTTAAACAACACCCAGTGATTGCTTGGGTTATCACAATGCTCTTCTCTACCAGCAACGCCCATCCCCAGGCATCAGTTATATATGAACCCGCAGTTTGAAGGCACAGTAAAGGGAGTTGGAATACAGTAGGAAAATAATTTTTGGTTTTATTAGAAAGGCAGGGGTAGGGAAAGGAACTCAATGGGAAAATTGTGTTGGGCTTTTTAGTTGAATAAAATGCAGGGCTTTGGGGGTTCTGATTTCAGATGCAAGTGAATACATGGGAGATTTTGATTTGCGCACTAACATTAACTTGAATGGCACAATATTAGGGATTCCTATTTTGGGATTATGGACAACCCTCTTCTGCAAGGTAGTTTGACTTTATTGACTATAATGGCTATAACACACTGGGTATGAAATTTGTTAGTTTCGAATTGTAACAAAACTCATCCAGTGATCTTTTCTTTATGGTAATTAATTGAATTAACTTTATGTGGTAAGGGTCTGCACAGTTTTGCCCCCTCTTGCCCACAATTAAATGGACAGGAAAAAGCAGGTAGTTCCCAACACAATTCAATTTAAATGGATAGGTTTTCTTTTTCCATGAGGAATTAATTGAATTATCTTTTTGGTCAAATATGGTCCGGGCTGCCCAGGGTTGCCCCACTCCACCCACTAATGGAAAGGGATTAAGGCAGGCAGCTCCCCCACACAATTATTAGCTTTGGGATATATCTACTTATGTGGTAGATCCCTTTTCTTAGCTCAAGAGGCAAGCCGGATTTCAGACCCTCTATCAGGAATAGGTAGGCAGCTCACATCGCTGGTCTCTATTCACAGCAAGGCCCCTCCAGCTAGATTTTATGCCTCTCTCTTAGATAGGGCTCCCAGCTTCCAGGCAAAAGTCCCCAGCAAGTATCCCACTGTCTCCTGTCTATCTGCTCTCCTGGGTGTCAGCCTTCCTTCTGTCAGCTCTCTGTTGTTGTCAGTCTGCTCTTCCCTCTTATTCCCTTCTGTCTATCTGTCCCCCTTTAGATCGAAAAATGATATTATATAGTGCTGCTGATGCTTACATATTATGAATATTCCCACGCTACGGACTGGACATCCCTTTTTCTCCCCCTCCCACTAATCTGCAAACTGCCAGCTGATATGATAAGGAGTTTAGAGGCCTGTATTATGGATAAGGTGGAAGGGGGAAGATGCATCATTTCAAAATTACATGTTTTGGGATTTTTTTCCACAAAATCTCACTACATGGCAACTACCTTCATAATATGCCACTCCACTATTCAAACATTAATTTCACATTCTATCAGTTCACAAACTTTCGAATTCCTCTGAATTATGAGAAGGTCAGGATCATTGTTTTCTTCCTAACTCAAATTCTGTACATCACAGACGATTAAGGGATACCTAGAACTTATGGGCATTCAGTGATCTTTAATATGAATACTGGATGAGCTCACTGTGACACACAATTCTCTTTTTATTCAAGAAAAGTGGGCCCAAATGTAATCAATAGCCATGCATATATATGGAAGGTCGTAGTTTCATATTCCCAAAAAAAGCCCCTCCTGAGTTTCATTTCTCCCCAATCACATGTGACCTGAACATCTGCTTCGCTCATGTTATTCCACCCTGCCATTAAGTGTCTTCAAAGGTCTCTGTTTGAAGCTAATGCAGTTAATGGGGAAGCCAGACCTTAAAGGTAATTTCTGCAGGCTGTTTTACCAGTACCCTCCACAATTCTGATCTACTCTTTATATTTCTTTCTATTTTAAGCTGAAAACGAAACCTGCTTATCGTGGTGGGCAGAGCCAAAGGTCTTGTGGTCAAAGTTTCAGGGGCACAGACCTTTCAGTTCAATGGGGCAAACAAGCTGCATACATTATTTTAACAGAATAGCATTTTAAATTGAAAAGATGTGTTCAGCATGACATTTTGTACTGCATCTGGTCCTGCTGTTTATAACTACAATACAATATTTAAACAGATATAAGTTCACTTTTGGGGTGTTATTCACCCATAGGCCCCAGTTAACATAGGAAACTATTGTTCACTTCTACAACAAGTAGGCCTTTCCATTTAAATGTCAGTTAATGTGTGGAAAGTAAGTGTCTTTCTCCAGGTCAAATGTAATATGTCACTTGGCTTCACTTTTTAAATGTAAGGTACAGCTTTTCAGTGTATCTTTTTCCATGTGTACTGCTGCAGTTCTGAATCTGTCAAAACTTACCTTTTCCCAGTTTACACATTGTCAACATCTGCAGCACCACATATCTTTTTGGAATTAATTGGACATAGTTAGCAATATTACAGTTATGAACCACACTCTCCTCCAGCTGAGTGCCTTCACATTTTGACAAAATTGAGGGAGTCCCATTTTCGTTCCCTCACTAGGCCTCAATTTGCAAAAGACGTGTTTTGGATTGGCCTGCATATTCCATTAGGTATCAACATCACCCAGCTTAATTATTATAATGGGGCCTTGCATGGCCTCACAATCTCTTTCACTCTGGGGCTGTATTTTCACCCCACAGAGGAGGAGAGGGCAGGAGGGGCCAGATTGTCTTAGTCTGTTAGCTCAGGGAGCTTTTAGGTGAAAATCCAAGTTTAAAGTTTTTTCTGAATGTCCAGTAGCAAGGTTCTTTCTCTGGGTGATGGGGAGATTGTTCCATAGCTTGGCAGCCATGATGGGCAAGCTCTATGCTCCGGCTGTCTTTCTAGTGAAGGGGGGGCACTCTGAGAGCAGATGGCTGTTTGTGAATCTTAGAGGGCAACTGGGTGTTTTTCTCCACCGGGCATGAAAGGTAGGCCGGGGCAGTGTTTGTGGTGCACTTGTGTGCGATGAAGAGGGTCTTCAATTTAATCTGTTCACGGATTGGGAGCCAGTGGGCGTCTTTCCTGGCTTTTGTGACGTGGTCATGCTTGGACACAACTAGGGCTGCTCGAAGGGCATTGTTTTGGATGGTTTGCAGCTTACACAAGTTATGTTGAGAGGTTCCTGCAAAGAGAGCGTTGTAGAAATACAGTTTGGCTATGGTGAGTGGGTTGGTAGTGGTGAGCAAAAGGCTTGCTGGCATTCGGCAGTTATACAGTCTAGGCAGCGGAGGAGGCAATGGGGTTGACCTGGCGAGAGAGGTCAAGGGTGGTGTCTAGGTAGATGACCAGGGTTTTGGCTGCGGAAGATGTGTGGATCCGGTTGCCGTCAATGTCAAATGCTTTGTAGGCTGAATAATATGTTGTGTATGTTGCCTGTCCGTGCAAAGGCCTAAATTAGTCAATCAAATGTCGTAAGCATGCCAATAATCCTTATTAGAGATTGAGTGCCAACATTGCCTGATGAATAGAATGTGATTTATTGGTTTGGCCCAACAAATCAACAGCCAACACGTGTTTCGACCGAGGGTCATTTTCAAGGCTATTTTGTTAATGGTCTGTGTTCCTTAATGTGGCTGGTATGTCGCTTAGAAATCTTTTACGCCAAACAATATGGTGCATATTCCCATTCGATTTGAGGGTCGTGATGCGCAATGCATGACCATAAAGTGATGTTTCAAATCTTAATTTTCTCTTACCTATGTGGTGATGGTAAGCAAGAATCAGAAATGCCCCTTGGCCTCTCTCTCACTAAACATCCAGTGTTAATGGCATGTAGATTGCCTATCAGGAACTTGTGACATCGGATCTTGTGCATGCAATAAAGGGTACCGATACCTTTCCATATAGTCACAGGTTAAATCCTGTGGTCCTCGAGATGTTGCAACATCTTGAGGACCACAAGGATTTAACCCGATGTCACAAGTTCCTGCAGGATCGCTGTGGACTCTACAGGTTACTGATGTTGATGTGGCAGCATGGTCATCCATGAAGACACGGGAGGATATGCCTTTTAGAAAGGATTTGATCCAGTCTGTTGCTGCTGGGGAGATGTTTGCTAATGTGGTGAGGTGGTTGCAGAGTGTCTGGTGGTCGTCGAGGTCGAATGCTGCTGATAGGTCCAGCATGAGGAGCAGGATGAGTTTGCCTGAGTCTTTGATGTCATCGAGCTGTTTTTCTAAGTCCAGTAAGGTGGTTTTGGTACTGTGCCTTTGTTGGAAGCCTGATTGTTGGATGCCCAGGATGTGGTTGTCTTCGAGGTATTGTTGGGCCTGGATATATACTGTGTGGCTGAGGATTTTATGGATGAAGTGTACGGTGTTGATGGGGTGGTAGTTAATGGGGATGGTAGGATTAAGGGATTTTCTTTTAGGCTTCTTTCAGGTTAGTTTTTTTATTTTTTTATTTATTTTCATTATTTTAAACAAACAAAACCAATAAACAATACAACTTTTCGGGACGTACATAATCAATATCAAAACCATCACATTATACAGTGTTATTCTCCGTCCTCTCCCCACCCACCCCATGAACTTGAGCCGGCTCTTCCGTGTCGTCTATGGGAGCGTTTCTGGGAACCACAGTGCTTGTAGACTCGTCTGAGTCTTCTATTTCATGGTTAACCTGGTGGGGGTTTGCCATAGAGGTCACTAATTGTCGCCAGGCTATCAGGGGGCCCACTTCCTCCTCGCCCCCCTGGTAATGGCTTCAAACCATACTACTGATTCTGCTTCCGTCCATCTCAGGAGGTCCGCCCACCATGTCTCCACCCTGGGTCTGTGGGCCGCCTTCTAACCCATTGCGATCCTGAGCTTGGCCAGGATGTAAGCCAGGTCTTTCATCTTGCTTATGTGCATTAGATTGTGTGGCTTGGGAAAAAGCCCGAGCATGCATGCCCAAGCCGACCCCACATCCAGCACCACTCCCCCACCGGCCACCTTAGTCTTTATTTCGTCCCAGAATCTGTGCACCTCAGGACAGGCCCAGAACATGTGTAGCAACCCCGCCTCCACCTCCCCACACCTGGGGCATTTCTGCGTGGCCGAGCCTCCAAACCTGCCTATTTTCCCGGGGGTCAGATAAGCCCTATGAGTGACATAAAACTGGATCTGTTGGAGTCTTGCATTCCGGCACACCTTTTTATGGTACCTTTGAGCTCTCTCCCATTGCCCCTCTGTCATGGGTCCTCCTACCTCTTCCTCCCAGTCCTGCCTCAGTTGAAGCAGTTCCTTCCCAGCCTTAGCTCTCAGGAGCTCGTATACCCTGGATATCTCGTGCCCGCCCTCCGAAACATCGTACATCGATTCCAGTGCGGCATCAGGTTCTTCCGCCAACACCGTCTCAGGCCACCTCTCCCTCACCCGTTTGTGAGTCTGGTGTAAGTTATATATCGGCCTCTATGCACCCCTGTCTCCTCCTGCAAACTCTGGAATTCTAATACCTCCCCCTCCTGCCATATATCCCCGAGGGTGGCCAAACCCACCGGTTCCCAGTATCTACGGACTACTTCAAGCAATTGGGAGTCGTTTCCACACAGCGCCACCAGCGGAACCTGCTTGGAGAGCGGATCCGGATCACCCACCGCTCTCCACGTCCTGCGCCAGACCTCCCGACCAGCTCCAATAGTTTCCCTCTTCCCACCAGTTTACTCTTTTGTAGCCATACCGTCTCTCTCAGAAAGTATGGAGCCAAGTCACCTTGCAGGTGTCTAGCTTCTGCCGAGTCCTCTGACAACAACCACCTGGTCACAAACAACAGCTGCCCCGCCAGATAATAAAGCTCAAAGTTCGGCAAGTTTATGCCCCCCCTGTCACACGAGTTCTGTAGTTTCCACAGGGCCACTCTGTTCCTGGAATTGCCCCATATGAAGCTCCTGCCCTTCTTTCAGGTTAGTTGGCACAGTTTTTGTTGCAAAGGATGAGTTGATGATGTATGTGATGATGGGTGTAAGCATCTCCGCACAGTTTTTGATGATGGGGCTGGACAGGTATCTCAATTGCATCGCTAGGGCTTGAGGACTTTGATTATGTTTGTGACTTCATATGATATAAGCAATTTATAACGTGCTTGTACACAAGTGTTTCTAGGTGCAACAATATATATATTAATTTCTGAATAAAACTAGACACTCTACACTTCTGCTACTTACCAACTTTTGCAGCTTTCACCAACCTGAGGATACAGATCCAGCTCCCAGTTTAGGCCCACAACATCACCCGCCATCTTGGTGGCCTGCTTACCGGCTTGGCCTCACCGCCATAAGCGGTCTGTTACTTTCCTTCTCCCTCCATGCTCCTTTGGTTCCTTGCCCTGCCCCCTTGTCCTACCCCTGCCCTTTCCCGATTGGTTTTTCAGCCAGGAAGATCTCTTAGCAGGGGTCCCCAGGGCAGCCTTAACAGGGTAGCTGGCGAAGAGCTAAAGGCAAAGGGCACTCCTTTGGCACCTCCAGAACTTATTTGCCTGTTCACCCTGAGCGCCCAGCCAAGCCATCTCCTGTCTACCCCAACAATAAGGTAAGGTGGGAGAGTTGGGAGCAAAGCCAATGCTGTACTTCGGTCATCTTACCACTATTTTTATTACTGTGCCTAGAATTTTGCCACTGTGTTCAAACTAGCTCCGCTCTGAAGTTTGCCACTGTTTAAATCCTGCTGCCCATTGAACTTGCCACTGTGTTCAAACTAGCTGCCCTCTGAAATTTAAATCTAGCTGCAATCTGAAGTTTGCCACTGGTTAAATCCTGCTACCTATTGAACGTGTCACGGTGTTGAAACTAGCTGACCTCAGAAGTTTAAATCTAGCTGCACTTTGATGTTTGCCACTGGTTAAATTCTGCTGTCCATTGAACCTTGCCACTGTGTTGAAATGTGCTGCGCTCTGAAGTTTGCCACTGTTTGAATCCTGCTGCCCATTGAATGTGTCTCTGTGTTGAAACTAGCTGCGCTCCGACGTTTTCCACTGTTTAAATCTTGCTTTCCCATTGAATTTGCCACTGTGTTGAAACTAGCTGTGCTCTGAAGTTTGCCACTGTTTAGATCATGTGTGCCCATTGAATCGTGCCAATGTGTTGAAACTAGCTGCCCTCTGAAGTTTCCCACTGTAACAATCCTGCTGTCCATTGAATTTGCCACTGTGTTGAACCTAGTTGCACTTGGTAAAGTGGCCCATTGTTGAACATGGGTGCGCTCTAGAGTCTGCCACTGTTTTAGATCCAGCTTCCCTCTGAATTTAGCCACACTAAAATTGTGCTGAATCAAGCAATGCTGCTGTTGAATTAAGTCTCCCTAGAACTGTAATAGGTTAGATAACACTGCTGCTGAAGTTATCCAGTTAGAAGTGTACTGAATCAGGTAGCACTGCTGTTGAAATTTAGCCACACTTGAATTTCACTGAATTTTGCCAGACCAGAACTGTAATGTTCTAGATACCGCTGCCTTGGATCTAGCCATTCTAGAATTGGACTGAACCAGCGAGGTAGATGACATTGTGTGTCGCAACACAACAACCACTGTACCCGACACCATGGAAGGAAGCAATCCAAGAGGGCACCCGCCCCTGGAATATACCTCAAGCCCAAATATAAAACCGAAGTGGAAAGAGCAAGCCATCACAACACTTTAACCACAGCAAAGCAGGCGCCACTGTGTGTTGGAGCACACCAATTTATTCCAAGACGATAAAAGTAACCAACCCAGCAGGGCACCCGCCCTTGGAACATATAACAAAACCAAACCCAAAACAGAGGCACAATAAAACAACCACAGCAAGACAAACACCACTGTATGTTGGAGCACACCGATTTAATCTAAGACCAGGAAAGTAACCAACCTCACAGGGAGTCTCACACTCCAGGGAACCCGAACCACTGCACAGCTCAGCTTCCAATCAATGAAAACCAAAACACAAAATACAACCACAAGAAAAGACAACGAAGAGAGGCAAACCACCACAGCCCGCAACAAGGCAGCCATCACTGTGCCACAACAAACCAAATTAAACAGAGAATAGGAAAGTAACTAATTCAGGAGGGAACTTTCCCCTGGAATATATTACAAACCCAAATCCAAAACAGAAGCACAATACAGTAACCACACCAAGGCAGATGGCACTGTGTGTCAGGGGCACACTGATTTAACCGGAGAGCAGGAAAGTAACCAACCCAGGATGACACCCGCCCCTGGAATATATTGCAAGCCAAACACAAAATGGGGGCTACAAACTACAAACAGAGTGAGGCAACCGCCACTGTATATTGCAGCACATTGACCCACCAATAACCTCAAGAAAGAAAACCAGCCAGGATGGCACATGCCCCTGGAATATACCACTAACCCGAATCCAAGACCAAGACACCTAGACTACAAACATGCCACGATACAAGAAGGACAAAGAAACAAGAATGGAAAACAGAACACAGAAGGAAATCTCACCCCCGTGGAATGAGAACCACCTACCAGAACTCGCAACACCTCAAAATCTCCACCAGCCACCACTAAATGGACTAAGGATACATACAAGACGAGAACAAAAACAGAATACATCTCCCGCTACCTCTCCACCTTTGAACCTGCCTCAACAGGAAACAAACAGCAGTCTCCTTTTCATCCACTTTGCTCTGCCTTCTCCAACCCCTTCTTGGGGGCCGCCAACAACACACAGAGGACTCATTAAGGCATTCCAGTAAATTGCACTTGGAAAGAATCCCAACAGTTGGCCGGGTATTGTCCTCATGTGGGCTTGGACGATGGGCAATGCATGGCACTTAGAATGCATCATGAGAACATCACTTGGATCATCTGGGAGGAGGGCAATCAAGCAAATAGATCCCTCGCTCGTGGTTGGCACTGCATGTAACTCCAAAGCACAGGAGGGTGGACAATGTCGCCAAATGTAATCATGAAATGAGGACCTTGTTTTGCACTAGAAGCACCTAGGGATGGCAATTTTTCAATCTAAAATCATCTGAGGGTGAGTATTATGCATTAAACTGGCAATTAGATCGTCTATTAAACACAGCACTGCTCCATGTACATAGATGGAACCCAGGATGTAGACATTGTTGTTTGTACAGCTAACCCATTCCTCCTCTCGCACACTGCACCTTCGCAACTTAACGGAAAGGCACAGGCTCACTCCACAAACGCTGCACTCACATATAACACAAACACTATTGCACAGTAACTCTGCCATAAGAATGAAGCTACTTTTAACGAGAACAATTCGAACTATAGCTTCCCACATAACTATATCCTTAAACATAATCCTCCCCCTTTATTTCATAGTATACCTCTGCTGCGTCCATACACACTGCATTCAGAAGTGGGTGATTAGCAGGGTCTTGGCCACCCTCACACAATGTTAATGGCTGAAATGCACACACGCCCTAAAAGTACTTCCCCGACATTTCTGGACTCCGGTCCCTCCGAGGGCATTTAACCAACAGCGCCTTGGGACCATAATTATGGTGAAAAACGCAATACAAATGACAAAATGAATAAATAAATGAAGTAAGGACCCAAAAGATCGTATAGTGGACCCTACCAGTCTGTCAAACTACACACCACAACACACAGAATCCAGCAACTCTAAAGACATTTTTTTCAGAAATATCCCAACAAGAATCAGAGCTAAGCTACAATCCCCAACCATTTACACCCCTTACATAACCAAATATTGGAAAAAAGACCAAACATACAATCGTACAACTCACTACTGCGAACCGGAACAAAGAAATCCATCACTCAATTGAATTGTTCTCAACGAAGAGACAGAGGCCCCAACTACACAATCAGCAAATAACAGCCCCTTCCAAGAGAGAACCGAAAACCTGACAAACATCACCCCGAATGCGATGCAGGAAAGGATTTACAACAATAAACAAGGAAAAGCACACACTCTACACTGCAACCTACTCAACGTAAGATCCATGGCCAAACAGAAAACAGACATTTATGACCTCAATGACGTGCTCTTCTTCACAGAAACTCGGCTATCAGTCATCTACAGAGCAATCGCCCCCAAGCCATACCAAACTTTAAACTAATACATTCTGACAGAGAAAACCGAAGAGGAGGAGGAATAGCAATAGCACACAAAGACCACATCTGTGCCACGCCACTCCCGGCAGCTGACATTGAAGATTGGGAATCACTCCTAATGAACATCAAACTCAATGACCAAGCCAACATACTGTTCCTCGCCAGACCGCCATCCGACAACTCTAGCTTTGCAACGAATCTCACTGGCGCTATTGCCAACCGCTCCACTTACCATGGTAACAGAATTGTTCCAGGAGATCTAACATCTGGTTCGAAAGAGAAAAGGAAAGCACAGCAAACTCCCTCAGTGCTCTACTGGAAACCCTGCACTTCAAACAAATAGTAAACACACCCACACACAGTGCCAGACACACTCTAGACGGATGCAATTTCTGATGGAATGGACTCTCAAACACCACCCCACCGGTACCAATCACATGGAGCGATCACTAAATGATCCCATTCACCGTCAAAATCCCAAACTGCATGATGACCACAAATGTAACACTCCCTGCTAATTACAAAATAAACTTTAAGAATCTCAACCTAAAAATACTAACAGAGCTAATGAAATCAACCAAACTAAAGATCTCCCAGATCTTCAGACTAAGCAGAAAAAAATTTAACACCTGGATCACAGAGGTCCTAGACCAATCAGCACCTGCAAAACTCTTTAACGCCAACGCAAAAGAGATGGCAGCAAGATGGTTCAAAGAACAACTGAGGGAACTCAAACAAACAAACTGCAAACTGGAAAAACAATGGAAAAATGACAGACCATTGGACAAAAACAAATACTGACGGCAGATCCAAATTTACAAATCACCAGTCCTGAAAGCAAAAAAAGCATATTACACTACAATAATTCAATTGGCAACACACCCACAAAAATAACTATTCAAAATCATCAAGGAAATCAAAACCCCAACATTGTGTAACAAATGCGTTGTACCATCGCAACCCCTATGTGACAACATCGCAAACTACCTCAGAACAAAAATTGAAGCAATTCAACAGACCATCGATGCAAGCCTCCCTACAAATAGCACAACTCCAGAACCACCAGAAACCAGCACACCACCAATCACCACTACTTTCGACCGCTTCAAACCTATAAACGAGGAAACCTTCAACAAACTAATAAAAGACACCACCCTCACCTGATCCCTGTGTGACTCATGACCTCTGGGCATCTTCAAAAAAATCCTCAACCACAGAACGCCAGCATCATACTTCTGGCTACTAATGAACCTATCCCTAAACATGGGAATAGTACCTAAATCCTTCAAATCAGCATCAAGCCTCTCCTATAAAACAAAACAAGAAATGCGGAAGACCCCACCAACTGAAGTCCCATATCGAACCTACCCTAACTAACCAACTAAGGAAATTTGAACCACATCTAAAAAATCCTACTCAACAACATGGAAAGCAACGGAATACTCAAGAGGAACGTAATCAGCACTTCTATCCAAATGGGACAATCTCAAAATAAATACAGACAACAGCACCCCTGCGGCCCTCATACTACCAGATATATCAGCCACCTTCGACACAATCAGACACACAACACTAATCCAGAAACTGGAGGAATGTGGCATAAAGATCTCTGCAGTACAATGGCTGAAATCATTCCTCACCAACCAAACTGAAAGTACATACTTGCTGCCATTCACATGTAATGCCAAAAACATCACCAGCGGCGTACCACAAGGATCAGGCCTTTCACCACTCCTTTTTAACATCAATATGTCCCCCTACTTAAACTCATTGAAACCCAGGGACTGGCCACCTACAACTACGCAGACGATACCCAACTCATATTCAGCATAACCGCAACTGAAGACTCCAACAACTCCCTGAACATATGCCTCACAGACATATACAAATGGATGACAAACAACATTCTCAAACTAAACCCGGCCCAAACAGAAATAATGATCTCCCCCTTGAAGACAATGCAACACACACATAGCTGAGCTTGCCACCATGCATGGGAACCCAACCAGAGAAATATTCAGTGATGAAAAACCTGGGAATAATCATGGACAACTGACTCTCACTAGAATCACAAGTCAAAGCAATAGCAAAGAAATGCTTCTACCTCCTGTGACTAATTAGAGTGATACTCCCCTACCTCACCTTCCCACACAGATCCCCCACAATCATCTCCTTGGTATTATCAAGACTAGACTACACAAACAGCCTCTAGCTTGGTATGCCAGAACGCCTCACCAAAAAACTCCAAAGCATCCACAATACTGTTGCAAGACTACTCTTGAGACTAAACAGAAGAGACTACATCACACCTGCCCTGAGACGCATACACTGGCTTCCAGTGAAGAAATGCATCTACTTTAAAGCCCTCTTCACCGCCCACATCACTACACGGCAGGGTTCTTCAAACTTCATTGGCCTAGGCACCCCCTGAGCAAAATTTGGGCAAGCTGGGCCCTCTAAAAATACCAAATGGACAATATATAGAAATGGCTATGAACTATTGCGCACTGTAACCGTACCCTAGTCCCTGGGCTCCCCCACCTGCTCCCATCACAGTCACTGGGCTCCCTCAACCCACTCCTACCCAGTCCCTGGGCTCTCCCCACCCCATCACAGACCCCAGGCTCTCCCCACCCTGCTCCCACCACTATCCGAGTGCTCCCGCCCATCCTGCTCCCACCACAGTCCCTGGGCTCCCCCACCCCATTCCCAACACAGTCCGAGGGCCAGTGGGAGCTGGTGATTTCTTTTAATGGAGGACCATAAATAATTCCCACAAAAATGCAATGCGACCGAGCGCAGCAAGGAAGCCCGAATCAATCAAGGGGGGTTCTGGCGGTAGAACCCTCCTTCCCCCCTCTACCCCCACTCATCACAATCAGATCAACTGACTCACTCATAACACAAGCACACCCGCATCCATACACATATTTAAATAAAAAATAAATGACCATAAACATACCTTCTGCAGGGGCCTGCACGTGGGTGCTGAAATGCCCCACTCCAGGTTGCTCTGTCCATATGTGCGAGGAGGTGCTGGAGCTCCTTCTCGCACATACAGACATGCAGTGCCCCAGCCAGCATGTCCAATGAGCTATGCAAGGCTGGTGAAGCAAAACGCCCCCAGCCTTGCATGGCTCAGTGAGCATATGCGGCTGGGGAACCGAACTGTCAAAGGCAAACAATGTTTCCCTTTGACAGTTCAGCCAGCCCAGGAGCTCTCCCTCAGCTGGAAAAAGCAGCTGCGGGACTGCTCAGTGTTTCACTGGGCTGGCTCCTCCGTAATGGGTGAGGGGGCCACTGGGTGGATGCCCCTTTTCCCGTTATGGATGAGACGCCAGGCTATGCAGCTAGTAGTTTTGACCATTGTTGCTGAATGAATATTCTTTAAATATCACAATGTGCTTACATTTTCAACAAAAAACACCCCCATGGGTACAATTCAAACAGCCTGTGACTAAAGGAATGAATATCCATTTGCAACTGCGGGGCGCTTTTTCATTGGTGCCTGAGACAGTATTATGGTCCAGTCCAACCATGTGAGCCACCCCTGCCCATTTCCTCCAATCTTAAAAACATTTTTTTTTAACATTTCATGCTGGGCTCTTGCGCCCCGCCTGGGATGCAGCCGCGCCCCTCCAAGGGGGCGAACCCCACAGTTTAAAGACCTCCGCTACACGGACAAGGAGCTGAATTTCTCCAAGCCAAAATCAATGGCTACCAACCATTAAGAACATCAAATCGAGCAACGACGTCCAAATAGAAACAAAACACTACGAGAAAAGGAAATTCAAATTCATAGGACCACATTCTCCCATTTGATAACCAAACTCTGGAAAATTACTGAAAACCTGGCTATTTAATTCACAGAGACAAGCTTAAAAATGCCTTCCCACCCACAAATGACACCCCATACCTAAGGCAAACATGGGACAGTATGGATCGTGGAACCAACAACAAAACAATTGCACACCCTGAGCCAAAACCAACTAACCATTACTCCTACTCCTGTCTCCTCGCCTGCAAACCTCCCATGTACTACAGACGCCCAAAGGACCAGCCATTCTACACACAAAAACCCACAAGCCACACACCTGCCACAGAAACAAAATAAACACTAACAACAAACAACCCAGACACTGGAAGTTACCCCTCCGGACACAACTAGCCCAGTGCACACTACAAAGCACACTCAGAAAGCCAACACACACAAACGCCAGTTTCTCCTGGTTCTGCAAGCACCAACAGAAGAGCACAACAGCTATCCTAACCCTCTTCTCCACTAACCAACCCTCCCACTTTCTTACAGAGCCAGTTGAGCGCATGGAGACCATGCAAATGGCAGCAGTGCGCGATATAGATGAACATAACATAACATAACAGTTAATATCTCAAAATATTTGACTTCACAAGAGCATCTCGATAGTACATGTAAAGTCACATTTGCAAATGTAAACCTTAACTTTCCCCAATGACACCCTCCATGTGCAGAATCAGAAAACGGCTGTATGCCTTACATTTCCTCTCATAAATGTGGTGCTGTGGGTTCCTAACATGTGTGTGCACCGGACGTACATATGAATGCTACCAATTTTGAATTCATTAAGCAATGTTATCTATTCAAAGTATGTACACAATATCTGCTCCCCACCTAACCTGGAAGAGTATTCAGGCTGCTTTGAGTGATATAAGTACCACTCTACACATGAGTCCCCACGTGCAATCCAGACCAAGATGTTGCATGGATTTTATATTTATAACTATTTTCTGTAATTAGAAAACAGTCCTCTAAGCTACAATCATCTACAAACCTTTTAATAACTATACCTCCCACTGGTGGCACATTTTCAATAATTTTCTGCCACTTTATGAAGCTTCATGACTGCTTCATAACCTGAATCATCTACTGTGCCATTAGAAATGCACAAATTCTGTTTTAATTGGGCTTACTTTTACAAAAACAAAACTGTACTTAAATTGCACAAAAGGGTGGTCAGGTTTACACTGCACACTCAATACAAAATACACTGAGCTTTATGGAAATGGATTTTACTTTGCACTTCATTGCAATGAAGAACACTGGGCCTCATCACGAGTTGGGCAGTATCCCCGGTGGTATTACCGCTGGGGCCATTAGCGTTACCGCCAAAACCCCAGCGCTATTAGCGCCAGATCATGTGTTTGGCGGAACGGTAAATCCACATTTCCCATTGGGCCCATTCGGGAATTTCCCATTCCCCATTGGGCCCAATGGGAAATTCTCGATGCTACTACCGCCAGCGGTATTATCGTGGTGGTAATAGCACTGAAAATCGGCAAAATCGCGGCAGATTTGCCCCCAGCTCAGAACTGGGGTAAATCCTGCCAAACCCGTGATATGGCGGACCCTTAAATGCGGCGGTAATAGCGTTACCTCCGCATTTAAGGGTTGCCGTCAAACTCGTGATGAAGCCCACTGTTTTACCCTACACTGCTCCTGTGTCGCTTATGAAACTAGCATCCCTTTTTTACTCCTAGACCTCCCGCTTTTCAAGGAAGTTACCAAAGACAGGACTATAAACTGATCACAATTTACGTTGGTGATTAATGTACTTACTTTAGATGTCGTTTCCCATTTTTTAAATCAGCCTGGACCCTCTCAGATTTAAAATCATCCCTCAATCAGCAAGGTCCCCAAGCTGCTCTGGACAGGCTTCCATATGGACTGCCCATATGGACTGCTCATCGCCTTAGAATAGGGATCCTTCTTTCTGCAGTCTCTATAGAATCCAAGTTATCCAGTTGGCACCTCCCTTCAATCCATATTCATCTCCTACTAATAATATTAATAATCATCCTCTTTATCTGTGTGCATTCTCCTTTATGATTAAAAAACAACCTCCCCGGGACCTATGATGCTGTTTATTTTTATTGGCTTGTCGGTTATTATACACTACCTTAGGATACACACCTACAATCTTTGTTTGATGGTTGTGAATTCTGACCTTCTTATCAGAAAAATTGTTTGGGGCTATCCTAATCCACATATTGTTGAAATCAATTTTGCTTTTCTCCTATACATTTTGTTAGGAATGTACTAAAAATCATTGAGATCTTTGCTACAAGATGCACAATTCAACAAGCTCTGCTGTGTAGATATCCTGTGTCCAGGAAATGCACATATTTAGAGCAGTATTCTGTTAGATGTGTTTTCTGTGTCGTTCTAGACACCCCCATTTCCAGAACTTTCTTTGGCTATCTGCAGGTTTTACTATATTTTTCAAAATCACCTTCATCCAGGGGTGGACTGGCCTATAGGGAACTCTGGAGATTTCCTGGTGGGCCTCTGCACCCTTGGCCTCTTTTGTGTGGTATTTCCAAATTTTGTCATGGAAAAAGCATTAAGCTTCTTGAAAATGTGTCATATGGGGCCACTTTGAACATTATTTCCAGGGCCTATTTTGGTCCCCAGTAATTATTTCCAGGGCCTCTTTTAGTTCCCAGTCCACCCCTGCCTTCATCTGTACCTGTTCTGAATTAGGTGCTGGCTTTGCAAGTTCCTCACACTCCCAGTCTGTATGTACCCACTCCGGCAAAGTTCTACATGCGGAGGGTATCAGTGCGTAGGTGCACTTTCTTGCAAGTAGTAGGTTATTCTGCATTCCCAGGAAGCAGCCCTGCAATTGCTTTCCTGCTAAACAACAATGGACTACTTGTTCCACCACGGCCAACTCTTAATTTACACCATGGTTATTTCTTGCACACTTCTTTTGACATTCTGCTTTATTAATATGTTAGGCATTAAAGCCACTATATATGTTCTCTAATCGGAGTCCTGGCACAGTAAAACGATTAAAATAAGCAAACCACTTGCTAGCATGAGGATCAGGAAATGTGGTTGTTGCATCAATCGGCTGTATCACTGATTTATATTGGCTAACAGTGTTTTGTGGTTTCAGAAGTTAACACGATTTCATGTGGTCTGGAACAACTGCTTCCATGTGTTAATATCCCTGCAATAATATTGCCATACAAAAATATCACCATATTTTTGCGGCGATATTAAGGCATGGAACCGGGGGGGGACACCCCCGCAACCCCTGCATTATTTTTATTGGAGCGGGGGATACTCCTGCAACCCCCGCTCCCAAAACCCCCAAAAATTATCCGCCACAAACAATATCGCCTATGGTCGTTCCAGACGACCATATATACAGCGATATTTTTGGTGGGGGTAATATGTAGTGATACCGACCAACTGGCCTCTAGGCAGCTTTTCTTCATTGTTTCTGTATGAAGATCCACTGGACTGGTTGAAAGGAGTGACAGTGTTCCTGGCACCTTCAGGACCGCCTCTTGAACGATATACTGTGTCATTCATCAACTGTGTGTTGCTCTGGTTCACGGGCACTGGTCTAGACCCTGGCAGATACATTGGCCTGCCAGTGAGTATCTCATGTGGACTCAAACATGTAATCCTGTTTACTCCGCCTTGCCTGCTCATTAGAGTGCTTGCTGTACACCTGGATTTTAAAACCAGTTTCTGCACATATTTATGCAATTTTACTTTTAAGGATACCATTTTGTCTTTCCAACAACTCTGCCAATTCTGGACGACAATGGTAATGGAGCTTTTGCTGTATTATTAGTTCTTTACACAGCTCCTATATCAATTTCCCTCTGAAGTGTGTGTCCTTACTGTTATTGATACTGGCTGTCACCCCAAACTTGGGGGTAAATAACATATCAACACCTTCACCGCAGCTTGTGTGTCTGTTTTATGGGCCTGATAAGCTTTAATCAAGAACATACCGACAATAACTAGCACACATTCCAGGTCTGCCTCTTTTAGCATGTTACTGAAATGGCAATGGGGTTGTATAAACTGCACATATGAAGCTGAGTGTGCCCCCTACTTCACGTTTGCTGATTTTCCTACATTTTGTTGCTGGCAAATCACACACTTGTGGACTAACTGCTCCTCTATTTGTGAAATACCTAGAGCATTCCATTCAATCCTGATCTGCGTTGTAATTCCCCCTTTCGCCACACCAAGAATCAGTCATGCAAAATAATATTGTTAGAGTTGTTTGGGTATCACTAAAGGTCCTCCACGCGACCACCCAATCTTAGTGCTCTGAAGGGAACATCCGGCTTTGCTCCATGCATTGTTTTCTGTATTTCTACTTAATGTTCAAGTGTAACATATGGTTGGTTTTCAGACTGTACTTGCCTTTATTGCATAATGTTCTCTGCCAAGGTTTCAAAGGAAAGGGCAATTTTATTGCAGCTTCATCTCAAAGTGCATTCCCGCGACAAATGTCATCTCTGGGGATTTGTAATTTCTGTAGGTAATATTCTACATGGCTTTTTAAAAATTAGGATTCTTTATTGGGGTCCCTGCATCTGTCAGGCGGCCTCTTTATTTCCACAGAATTACATAATTATGTACTATTCCAAACGCATAGCAGGAATCTGTAAAGCATATCTGCTTGTCCTTTGATATGGTACATGCACATGTAATTCTGCCACCTCTGCTGAGACGACCTCTGGTAACTCACTACATTTTATTACCGCAAATGCCGTACACACTGCATGAGCTGATTTAAATTCTCCCCTTTCATTTCTCACAGAAGAACAATCTACATGAAGCTCCTCGTCTAGGATTGTGTACTGGGTTTCCCTAAATCTATCCACGAGCATGCAAGTACTGTGACTGTTAGAATAAAATCATGTTCTTCACCATGTGGAAGGCATGGCAGTAACAATGATGGATTTAACACTGGGCAATGTGTCAGGGTAACATTTGCCGATTCAACAGTATCAATTCATATTTTGTGAGTCTTGATGTGGATAAATATTGGGTACCAGTTGTAAGCAATAATGCAGTGACTGTATGTGGTACTGCTACCACAAGGGATGATCATAACACAATATTTTCAAAGCTCTGTACTGCCAGTGCAGATGCAACTACAAACTGCAGGCAGGCCGGTGACCCGGATGCATGCTGCAGGATCTAGTTATGTGCTGTTGTATGCTATTGGGCAATGTTTATTATTTTTGTGCCTCTGTGTAAACAATGCTTGTGCACATCCTTCTTTTTTAAGACAAAACGAAATAAAAGGCTTTGTAAAATCAGGTCGGTGAGCTTCCTAATGCTAATTTCATTACTGCAAATGCTTTTTCTACATTCTCTGTCCTTCCTGGCAGTATCAGAGTGTTAAAATGTGTACTTTCCTGTAATGGCTTTACTATTGCTGCATAGCCTAGTATCCATTGGTAGCAGTATCCGGTAATACCTCAAAAGGGTCCCATTTCTTATGTTATGTTATTTGGTATTTCAAAAGCGCCTACTGATATTGGTATGTCCTCAAGGTGCTGTGAGGTTGAATGATGCCCTTTGGATGACCAAAGTCAGAGGATGGAGAAGTGATGCAAGGAGTTGTAAAATGCATGGTGGGTAGGGAGTGGTTGGGTCCCTAGCAGCAGCCATAATCATCAGGTGAGGGGATGGGTGCTGTGACAAATTGGCAAGGATTCAGAGGCTTCATAAGGGTCAGTCTATGTGGATGGCTGGACTGAATTTTTTTGCGTGGGAATCTGCTGTATTCTATGGAAGAGCCTTTCGGATCGGGGGTGATGCATTTTTAGGGTGGGTGTAGTCAAACAGTGCACATAGCAGATGGCTGTGACTGTGCAGACCGAACCCCCAGAGGGGCACGACTGTATTCCCTGGGATGCAGTGCATGATGGTCTGGATGAAGACGAGCTGAATCAGGTGTGGCAAAATACCACGGTGATGAGATGAACACAGCAAACAAACCGCCAGAAACACTGTGGGAAGAGGAAATGCGAGCTTGGCAAAAACACAACAGTAGCAAGATTCAAAACAGCAATCCCACCCCTGGAAACACTGTAGGAATAGAAAATGCAAATGTGGCAGAACACAATAGTGGCAAGATTCAGAACAACAACACCCGCCTCCTCCCCCCACCCAGAAACACTGTGGGAAGAGAAAACACAAGTGTGGCAAAACACAACAGTGGTGAGATTCAACACAGCAAACCCACCCCTGGAAACACTGTGGGAATAGAAAATGTAAGTGTGGCAGAACACAATAGTGGCAAGATTCAGAACAACAACCCCACTCCCCCTGGAAAAAATGTGGGAAGAGAAAACATGAGCGTGGCAAAACACAACAGTGGTGAGATTCAAAACAGCAAACCCACCCCCGGAAACACTGTAAGAAGAGAACATGCAAGTGTGGCAGAACACAACAATGGCGAGATACAGAACAGTAGACCCACCCCTGGAAACACTGTGGGAAGAGAAAATGCAAGTGTGGCAAAACACAACAGTGGCAAGACAAACAGCAAACTGTGACAGGTCAGAAATGTGAGGCAGACACATTTGTAAATAGTTTTTTTCAACTTTAGCCATTTTGTTAAATACACAGGTTGGATAAACGTATCACATACCCTACCGTGAAAAGGATTTCCCTTCCTAAAATAAATTAAAGGAAACACTCTGACCAAAGGATATCTGACCCTCACACTTTTACAACAAATAAAGCAAAAAGTAAATATATGGCAATTCAATTCAATAGCAATGTATAACATATGATCTGATTCCCAATAGGATCAATGTCTCTTCTCATAAACTGGGTGCGTTTCCTTCCCCAGATCGGAACAAGGGTTGTTCTGTACAGTTCAAAGTAAACAAGGAAATCTGGTTTAGCACAAAGATCCAATACAGTTCTTAAAGTTTGATATTCAATCACACAAAGTTCGGTTGCTTCATTAAAGTGTCTCAAGGAATCACAAGTTCCCACTCTTCCTGGAATAAGAACTGTCTCACATTTGTCTTCTCCAAGCAAGCAACAATACTTGTGTTTGTCAAGATAATTGTCACAATGTTCTGGCTTCAGAAAGAAAGAAACTATTCCCACTCCTCCTAGAGTAAGAACAGGTTTCACCTTGGTAGAAGCAGCACATGTCTTAGTCATGATGGTTTACTGAAATTTTAGTTTCAAAAGAAAGAACTGCTGTTTTTCTTCAACAAGCTTGAGCAATTCGTCTTCAAATATTGTGAGTCAACATGAATTGTTGTTCTAACCCACAGTTCAGCACTTTCATTAACTACTATGTGGCTCCTTCCTTTGCCAGGCTCTTTAAGGCAACAGGAATATACTCGCCTGTCAGTCTACTTCTTCAGCAACAAGAATAGAAAAGTGCTTCAGTGGTAATTTCCAACTTTAGAAAAACAACAACTTCATTAGGCTTCTTTAACACCAAACCAGATACAGGGAAAACAAGGAACCACATTAGTGTTCTTTAAGACTTCTGGGCAATTATGCTCCTCTCCCTCTGGATAACCTTCTTCAGAAGGCCTGGTTGCCACCTTTCTTTCCCTTCTGTACCAACAACCAAATAATGACCAACAGGTAGTCTCACTTTTCCTCTAACTTGGCCTTGGCAATGTTGGTTTCTATCACCTGAAGATCTGTATGCCATAGCACATAAGCAGTACATTTCACAATCATTAAGCAGCTCAATTTTCCTCTCTTGCCTTGAACAATGTTTGTTATACTGGTATTGCTGGTTGGTACTTTCTTGTTAGCTTTCAAACTGTTTACACTTTACCCTGGGGTTCTTGGGCTTTCCACACTCGCATGAGCTTATTTATGCAGTCACTTTGTTTTAACAAGTACCACTTCTGCTGGTTTTGTACAGTTCAGTATTTAACATTACTGCTACTGTTGCTTTCACTCGCGAGTAAAGCAGCCTGCCGTGAACACATGGACAGCGTTGGAGCGCTTTAGAGTCAGTTACAAGCTGTGGACTCACTGGGTAAGTTGCTCCATTATGCTTCACTCGGTGGTCGCAGGTCTTCGTTACTTGTGGCTCTTTGCGGTCGAGTCCACAGTTTCCTCTGGTCCTCCTCCACTCAGGCCACTGGTGATTGGAGCCTCCTTTACTCCTAAGAGGGACAGGCACAATCCTGACACCCGGAACCTCCAAAGAGGGAACACTTCCCTCGCTACTGCTGCTTCCCGCTGCAGGAACTCTGTACAACAGAATTCTTTCGGGCAAGCGTCTCCTCTTCACGCTTCCCACTGTGCGACCTCTGCAACAGGGAGAGTCATAGGCTAAGACTCTCTCAGGACCCGCCATCGCTTCTGGCATTTCTATGGTCCCGGCATCTTCTCTCGACACAGACTTCCCTCTCAGCTGCAAACTCGGCCTGCTCTGCTTCCTCTCCTTCTCTAATGCCTGCACCTGAGGGAGCTTTGTAAGCCTCAGTGCCCTTCAGGTGTAGGTCATTTACACTAATTAGGAGATCACTCCCACAGTAGTGTTCCTCTGCATCCCTATTCCTCGTCCCAGTACTGAAGGAATTATGGGACTTGAAGACCCTAGCAGCAAAGTTAGGTATTCTAACTCTTTCTATTTTGCAACAAGCCATCCAAAGATTAGGATTATGGGGAAAGTTAAACAGGGGAGTGTCCCTTTCCTCTTGTCATGTTTCCTCCCTCATGTCATCCTCCCACAGAATACCGCCCCATAGGGTCGGGATCAGAAAGTGTCTGTCTTCCCATGGCCACATGAGGAAGGTCCAAGGTCAAGGTTTGGGGGGAATCATTACTGATTCATCATAAAACCCACCCCTGGAAATGCTGTGCGGAGAGAAATTGCTAGTATGCCCGAACACAACAGTGGCGAGATCAAAGCAGCAGACCAACATTTGGAGCGTTCTGAGGTGGGGTCTGTATGTGAGGCTGAATATAAACAATGGCTAAATTCACTGTGACAAACCCACACCAGGAACCCTCTGAAAAGCACAATGCCAGTGTGGTAACTATGGCAGTAGTAAGAATCAATAATGACATAGTTTGACGTTGTTTGATTAACCGTTACTGGTCAGGGTATTTTTAAAATTGCTTTAATTCTTCATACTGCTTCCATCGGATATATAATGTCCTAAATAATGCTAATACCACTAAAGGGCCTTATGTGCATGCTTTGCAAGAGGGTGATGAGACCAACAGGCTCCATATGTATTATACCAATGTCAAAACTCCCAGGAATTTGATATCATTGAGATCCTTGTTAGGAGATTGTGAAAAGAGGGTTGGGCTTTCTGTGCACCCCTATCATAAACAGGTCCATGTAAGCTGGCACCAGGAATGGGCAAAAGTGAAAGGTTATGACTATCTGGATGTTGTGTGTGACAGAGTCATGTGTATGACCCTGTCATGGGGGAGTGGAATTGAGGGGGACTCCTGTCTGATGTTTTCCTGGAGCCATGTATGCTGCATAAACCTTTCTTTTATTTTTTATATTTTATATGGTTTATTACAAACCTTTAAAATATGTTTTCATTCAAACAGTTTTAACATCATGCAGTTAAATTTCCATTCAGAGGATTTATCACATTGCTACTCATTAACTGCATGCTCCTTTGTCTTTCAAATTTCATTTTCACAGTTATTCAGTCTCAAATTTAAAATAAAGGTTAAAGCAAAAGTTAATTTTTTTTCTGTTTCGTCAAACAGTACTTGCTACCAGTCATCAGCGTTTAGAAAAGGTCTTTTCATAATCAGTTCTCCCAGACAGTTAGTTCTGTCCTTCTGAAGGGCTGTGCAGAACAAGGTAAGATGTTTCAGGTTCTCCTCATGTAGTCCACAGAATCTACAACTCTTTGTCATTATTTTATTTTGCCACAGGCTTTTTCTCACTTGTGTCTTAAATAAATTCAGTCGAAATTTGAAGTACAGATCTCGCCGAATTGAGTCTGGGAACAGTTTTAAGTATTTTGGAATTTCATTAAATATCCGTTTTTCACTAGGCACATTTTTCATTAGCTTATGGTTTATCCTTTGAACTTCTGATGTGATCCAATCACATCTCCACAGAGGTTTTTCTTTTTACCAGATTTGGGTTGGTGTGGAGAGTTTCAATGTCAGTGCCAAGATCTTTCAAGGTCATTTTACAGCACTCTACCCATAATGTCAGCACATTTTGTTCATTGGCGTTTTCCATGTTTCGTAGGATCTCAAATTGTATGGGGGTGTTTATGCTAGTCACTTTGCAGTACAGATTTAGCATATTCCAACAGATTCTGGCATGAATTGATGTTAAGCCATGTTCATATTGGATGCAAGCTGTCGGAGTCCCTTGTGGTAGATGTAGCACTTTGGTCCAAAAGGTGTTTTCAAGAGTATTCCACACTTGATGGGAAGCACCTAAAGCGCACTCCGCTCCATATATGAGTGCTGGCACTGCTTTCTGTTTGTAAAACGCCAAAACCAGAAGAAGTGAGTATTGCCCATATTTTTTGTGAATAATAGATGCTTGGTTTACCAATTGTTACACCTTTCTCTAATCCAATGCCTATAAGCCTATGTCCTGGCTTAGTCTCTTTTTCTCTTCTTTCAGAGAAAACGATGACCAGCATGCACCAGACTCCTCATAAACATGGCATGGATCATGGAACCCAGGAGGCAGCATCATTCAGAGGAATAAAACTGAGGCTGCAAGTACCACAATGCACCTGGATACAACTGACAAAACCTGGCCTGGAGCAGGAGTCATAGGGCCTCATTACACGGACGGCGGTAAGGGTTAACGGTCACCGTTAATGGTACCGGTGACCGTTAACCCTTACCACCTTACTACGAGGTCCCTTTGCGGGTTGGAGACTTTAACGCCTGCTTTTTGCAGGCGTTAAAAATCCAACCCGCAAAGGTACCAGGGAGCTAATTACGGTACCACAATTTGCAGTGCCGTAATTAGCACCTTCCCCATTCCCATTATGCCCTATGGGGCAAAAATGGGAATGGGGAAGGGCAATGGGGGAAGGGGGAATTACCGCCCCACCAACCTCGGAATAGGGCGGTAATTCCCCTTTCCTCCAAGGCGGTGCCGGTATTTTACCGGCATGGACCAAGGTGCTAATAGCAATGGGGCATCAGCAGAAAAACTGAAACTGGCAAAGGACTCCATGGGAACAGGGGAGACACCTGAACACACCGTAAGCCCTCTTTGACAGATTCACCAAGGACAGAATAAATTCAGAGTGCAAATGCCCTTCTGACCACATGACTGACTAGAGTAAAATGGAGCGTAAAATGGAGGTGGGGCTAGAAGGCTTTTTGAAAACTTCCAGGGAAGTCATGACCCACAAGGGTATAACTCAGATAAAGAGTGGCCTGGGGGAGCACCTGATACAGGGAACCATTGAGAGCTCCTAAGCAGGGTGGGGAGATCTATAAAAAGCGAGCAGATTCAGTTAAGAGTAAAGGTTTTACGGGTGAGGTCAGAAGAGTAGGAGTTGATCAGGAGACCAGCAACTAAGGTGAAGCAGGTACGTGAAGACGGTTGGGAGTGCTTTGAGAGAGTAAAGGTGAGTTGTCGGGACTGAGAATGTGGTACCAATTTGGTTATATGTGAGTGAGTGAGAGATTAATTGAAGATAGTTTGGAGGGAGAGTAGGTAGGGGGAGCTAAGAGCCTTGGCACAACTTTCTTTTGTTTACAATATTATCTTGCTCCAGTCAGTCATCTCTATGAATGCAGTCTAAGCTGAACAAACATCGCACCATACACTATATCTTCAATGGGCAAGCTATTCTCTTGAGTCAAATATTGGTGTAACTTTGCAAGCACATTCTCTCTCATGACTTGAGTCATATCAGCCCATGAGGGATTATAGCACTGAATCACAGTCCTCAGCTCTTCAGTAAACTGCTCTGGTTCATCTCTCGCAATAGGGAATTTCTTTTACAAATCCCCAGCTGTCTATGAGGCATGGATCGTTACCCGGCTACCAGCCGTATCAGCAAGCACTCCTGGTAACTGTCTCAGTGGAGCTTGTAACCGTGCAGTTCCTTTGCTGTAAATTGCAACTGCGCAGGGATAGGAAGGGTCTGTGGTGCTCACTTCTTGCCAAGGCAGGCCCTGAATTTGGAATTGCATGTTTACACTAGCTGCATTCTGGGGTTGTGTTCACTTGATCGTTTGAGATTGTGCTTGAGTTTGTGTTGCTGTGTCATAGCCTCATGCTTCTGAATGCACCAATGATATTTTCTTCACCTCTTCATCCCAATCTTTGTCTTCCCTTTGTTTTCCGTGTTTTTTTGCTTGCTGTAGATATAATTTGTTATTGGGCCTGGTGAACTAGACCTTGTTCTTTTGTCGCGTCCTTTTCTCTGTTTTTATAGTCTGTCTAATTTATTTGTCACTCTTCCATTTGTGTCATCTAAGCCCACAATTCTTGTTTTCCCAACTCTCTTTTACCCCTCGTCAAAGCAATTAAGAAAAATCTCCCATCCTTGTAGCTTGATCTTTTCCTCCTTTGTGTTCTAAGGTGTCTCTTTAATTAAAGTGTTTTATTAAGCCACATGTTCTGTCTACTGGAGATTGTCGTCGCCCATCCCCTTTAGTTACGGAGATCCATTTTTCTTTACCTATTTATAGTCCGTGGTTGTTAATTTATGTATATAAAAGATGCTGCGATTCCCTGATTTGGAGCAATCAGCTCTTTAGATTGAGGTGTACCCATTTTGAACTGAGTTATTTTATTCACTCGTTATATTGCTATCTTTTTCAACTGGATAGCAATTTATTCCGACACACTAGATTTTATTTTCATTCGACGTCATAAGCAGGACCGTATTTAATTTTACCCGACAGTACTGCTGGCTCCTGCCCTCTTTCTCTCTAATTCTAACCGCAATCTCTAATTAACTCCCCACTTTAATTCTTGTATCCTCGCCACATTTACCAGTGCTGCTTTACACTATGTAGGCTTTCGCACAACCCAACGAGAAACACCAACTTTCAGGGGCAACTCTCCTTCAAAACCCCTTTATAGGTTCCAACTAGACCACTTACCTATGCTTTGTGTGCACACAAGTTCGAGGAAAAGCGGCCATCTACTTCTGTTATCATCTCGGCTGGGCATGGCGAATGTGAGGAATGACAACAATTCAGGGGCAAAAATTAAAGTTGCAAGCTACTTACCAGTCATAAAAAAGTCACTTGCCACCTCAATTCTATACATACACAGAGCACACTAGTTCTTACTCGCCAAGAGTCAAATATCACTAGGTAATGGCTAGCGGCAAGTGCAAATTTAGCACCCCGACAATTGACATATGCTGCTTATTACCAAATAATCCAACAAAGAAACCAGGCAGCACAGGTATAGACAAGTTTTATTTTCATACACCTATCCAGAAATGGGCAAGGAAACCGGTAAAGCATCACTGTTTCAAAAATAAGGCCCCCTTATACAATGAGCCATTTCTTACAGAAAATGCAGTTTGACACATTTAGTTGGTTACATGGACAATGGACTTTCTAACAGCACATCGTATGACCTTCGAGGGCATGGCTTTAGAGCACTATCTGAGCTCTATATTATTCTGCTCGACTATCTGATGCAGACCACTGCCTTTAGTGGATGTTTCCATCCTACATAAAACAGAATGATACTGCGCCTATTACCCATGTGACTCGTTTTCGATTGATGGCTTTGTGGTGTTGCTCTGTCCATGGCACAATGAAATCCACAAGTCAAACAGAAATAAAGTGCATTTGGCTTTGACACAGGCTATGTGAGATGACACTATGCCTCTGCACGAAGTTAGAGCCCACAGTTTCTAGTCAGTTCCCCCTGGACCTCCTGTGAGAAACCTGAAGATGTCTCGCCCTCTACTCCCCAGGGATCTGTCATCCAGGTGGCCAGGACACCGCCATTGCTTTTGGATCCAGTTCCTGGTGGTGGACTAGTGCGGAAGGATCACTTGGGTGAGGGGTCCTTGGGGAGTGGAATTGGGACACCGGATGGCAAACCGCGGTATCACCTTCCCTGTAACATCTTTACCTCATCCTACCAGGTAGGACACTTAGGAATTCAACCCCCCAACTCCCTTTCCCAACACAAACACTTTCTCACGGACAGCTCACTGTGAGAGAAAACAGACTAACACCTGAGCTGTATACCTGACATGCCCCAATACAATGGTTAGGCAGGGTCAGGCAATTACTGATCATTAATCACACCTCACTTCCATCACACTTCCCCACACGGATAAAAGGCAGAGCACAAAAGCACACTCTGAGCAAGGCAAAGCACACAAGGAAGCAGCAGTTCCAAGACGGCGAAAGATGGCAAGACCAAAGAGGATTGCAAAGAAGGCAGTGCCCCTGACCTTTTACACAAAAGACTGTTTCTTTCCTGAACCTTCGAGAATAAGAAATGTAAGACCACGAATCAAGGCTGGAGAATCCTGCATTGTGTGTCGGAAGTACCCAGGACTCTCCGGCATCGATAATCAAGTTGTGGAGAATCGTTTTCTACCGTGGTACTGTGCTTGGCTCCTACAACAAAGCAGCACTATTGAAGTCAGCGCAGTGGGTGAGTTGGGGAGACTGATACCAGACCGGTCTGTGTTGAAGCCAAGGTTGCAAGAGGCAACATTGTATTGTCAAAACTGAAGAGAACGGTGTAAGAAGCGTATGTGGCAAGCAACACGAGCAGAATTAAACCAGCAGATGAGTGATTGAACTTTGAAGCCAGATTCGATACCGTAGACAGAGTGGTCCAGCGCCATGTGGGTGCAAATTCGAACGTCTGTTAAGTATCCAACTGAAAGGTGGCAAATGTGACAAAGAATTGTGAAATCGAAGTGGTCCTGCAATGGGTCAAGCAAAAACCCTTTGCGCATTCGAATGTTTTCGATAGATGATGAAATCATGTAGGAAGTTGGTCCGAGCCCAGCAGAAGGAGATCAGCTAAAAGGCTTTTGGTTAAAGCAAGTTTGTGTAAAGTTAAAGGAATCTGAGCCTGACCGAGGGGGATCTGAGATCTGAGCACGACTGAGGGAATCTGAGATCTGAGCCCGACTGAGGGGGAATCCAGGGTGAACCGTGAGTCACCCGAGAAAGAATACTTTACGAGAAATCAAAAAAATAAATAAAGTACAAACGGTTTATAGTGATTCCTTCGAAAAAAAGTTTAGAATCACAAAACCCTCGAAAACAAAGTTTTGAAAAAAAAAGCTTTGACAATCTATATTTATCATGCAAAAATGCATTTCTTTCTAAACCAATCCATCGACAATAGACATGGACTGGTTTCAATTGAAATGCACTTTCACGTGTTAAAAGTAGCATTTCAATGCTTTTTTTGTAACTTTAAAACGTTACATGGTGCTGTTCAGTGCTGAGATTTCAGCACTGGCCAGCCCCTTGTAACGTTTTAAAGTTTTTGTGTATATTAGGGGTTCCCCATCAGCTGCCCTGTACCCCCATGCCACCCCCACACCCCAACCCTAACCCAAGCCCCAACCCTAACCCAAGCCCCAACCCTAGCCCTGGCCCAAACCCTAACCCTAACCCTAATGTAACCCTTAAACTAACCCAAACCCCAACTCTTACACTATTTTAACACTTAAACTAACCCTAGCCTCAACCCTAATTTAAACCCTAAACTAACCCAAGCCCCAACCCTAACCCTAGTTTAACACTTAAATTAACCGTAGCCCCAACCCTAACCCTAGCACCAACCCTAATCCTAATTTAACCCCTAAACTAAACCAAGCCCCAACCCAAACCCTAACCCTGGCCCCAGCCCTGCACTAATACTTGCCATTACATGTCGACGGCACCATCGAATTTGTTTCAACTAAATGGCCATTCAATGGAATGGCATTTCGACAAAAAGAATTTGAAGGTTTGCCATTCGAAACTTCTACATTCGTTGGAATGACCGGATACCAGTACAAACATTGTGTTGAAAGGATCTGAGCACGGCTGAGGGGGATCCGAGGTGAATGATGAATCGCCTGAGAAGTTGAGTACTTGTGATAATCTGAAAGTAAGGGAAAAGAACGTATTGTTTGTCTGTCACACCAGGCCTTCTGAATGAAGACACTTTGAAAGGCAAAGAGACTTGTGTATGGAAGGCTCTGATGCTAATGCTTGAACTATATCCTCGTGCTAGACAAGCCAGAGACTGTACTGGGCTCGAGTGTACCCCTTCGTCCAGTGCTGAAAACGTGGGGAAGGGAAGCCAACGGCCTAAACATCCTGACATATCATTTCGTGAACACTTCTTTCATTTTCGTAACATTGTTTCCCACACTATTTGTATTTAGAGGTAGGGATTGGCAATAGGTTTATTAGTATAGGCCCTTTTATTTTGACAAGAGACTACGAGGACTGCGTTATTATTATTTGATGGCCGTAGCTTGCTCCCATCTGTAGATTTAGGATTAGATAAGCGTTTTTTCAAACCCTTTTTGTAGTTCAATAAACAGCCTTCAACTTATGTCTGTCTTACTGTTGATACCATGCCTTCCTTACAGTCTGTTCTGACCACTCACTGACGCTTCAAAGACAATCAGACTGTAGAACCACTCAATTTTATAGGGGATTATGCTACAATGCAGTTGTAAATGCACTATGAACTAACAACTGACCAAAACAACCACACACATCACAACCACATCATTACCATGGCAGGTACCATTCAAATGTGCATTTTGTCTGCACCAGTCACTGCTAATTAGACATTGGTGCCCACTACCGTTCCTTGAGGAGATGGACAGGTGCTGCCATACAAGTAAGTTTGGATTTAGTATACAAATGTTTATATCACAAAACAAATATACATAACTGTGGACAACCGTACACAAATATATTTATCCATTTTCCATTCCTCTGTCCATTCCTCTGTGCTGGAGGTGAGTCTGTGCCGTTGGAATGGCCCCATATAATTTCCGGAGGTTGATCTCCCATCATTCATTCTTTTAAATAAACAAAAACTCAAAAAGCCCAGGCGAGTGCACTCTCCCTGTGCGGATGGTCGAATTCCTCACATGCCTCCCAGACTCAACATGAGAATCACAACCCTACTGAGGGTCTGGTTCGTCATCAAGCCGAAAGTATTGGCTGAGGCCATCTGCATTTTTCCATTCTTGGAGCCTGGCTTGTGCTGGATGTCCATATCTAATCCCTGTAGGGATATGGCCCACTGCAAAAGCTTAGAGTTCTCCCCCTTGCAAGGCCATTAACCATCACAGAGGCCTGTGGTCAGTCTGGATCGTAAAGTGAGACCTAAAGATGTAGGGTTTCAGCTTCTTTTCGGCTCATATAACCGCATATGCTTTTTTTTCTACGACAGCCCAGTTCCTTTCCCTTTTTGTCAACTGCCCGCAAATGTAGTTGATAGGTTGCTCTACCCCTTTAGAGTTCAGCTGCGCTAACGCCAATCCTAAAATCACAGGCGTCTGTCTGGATAATGAATTCCTGACCATAGTCTGGCACTTTTAGAACTGGGGTCCCGCACAATCCATCCTTCAAATCCTGAAAGGAGGTTTGATAGGCGGGGGTCCGAGTTATCTTTTTTGACATCTTTTTGGATGTTACATCATTCAGGGGCATGGCAATGGTCCCATACCCTCTGATGAACGCCCGGTAGTACTCGGTGAGACCTAGATGGCACTTCATGGCTTTCATAGACAGGCCTGCATTCTACAGCACCTGAAGCACTTGCTTCAGGAGGGAGACATGATTCTCCCCGGTGTGGCTGAATATGGCAATGTCGTCTAGATAGGCGACGCTGAAGTTTTCCAGTCTGGACAAAACCCTGTTAACCATCCTCTGAAAAGTGGCAGGGGCATTCTTCAATCTGAAGGGCATCACAGTGAACTGATAATGTCCTTCCAGGGTTGAGAATGCCGACCTCTCTTTCGCTTTGTCTGTCAAGCCAACCTGCCAATACCCCGCTTTGAGGTCAAAGGTACTCATGTACTTGGCAGCGCCGAGCTTGTCAATGAGCTCATCTGCCCGAGGAATGGGGTGAGCATCTGTCTTCATGACAGTAATGAGCCCCCTGTAGTCCACACAAAAGCAAACTTCAGTTTTTTCACTGCTGGTCTTTTTAGGGACCAGTACCACTGGGCTAGCCCAGGGGCTGTGGGATGGCTCTATCACTCATAGGGACGACATCTTGGAAACATCCTCCTTGATGGTGCCCCTGATCTTATCGGACATCCAGTGAATTCTACTCTACACCGGCTTACTGTCTCCAGTGTCCACATCATGGGTGAACCAATATAGGCGACTGGGAGTCCGCGAAAACAGAACGGCAAACTGTTGTAGTAAACAGCGACAGTCTGTCAGTTGCTGCTTTGACAGGTCTGTTGCAAGGTGGACACCATCAACTGACCCATCTGTTGCTTCAGGGTGCAGGAGGTCTGGGAGGGGATCAGTCTCCTCCTCAGTCTCTCCATCAATCACTAAAGCCAGGACCAAGTCATCCCGGCTATGATGGGGTTTTAGCCGGTTGACAGGAAAGACCCTGCACATCTGTTTAGGTCCTTTCCCATCAATGAGATAATTCACCTCACTGACCTTTTCCAGCACGCAGTAAGGCCCATTCCACTTGTCCTGAGGTTTGATCCGACTTTCTCCTCAGGTGCTCTTCCAAGACGCCTATCATGCCTTTCAGGGTCTTGTTGAACTGCTCAACAAGCCCATTGGTTTGTGGATGAAAGGAGGTAGAGAACAGGTAGGTGACTCCACACTATTCCCACATAGCCTTCATATATGCTGATATAAAGTTTGATCACCTGTCAGAAATGACTTCCTTGGGAAATTCAACACGGGAGAATATCCCAATAAGAGCCTGCGCAACCACGGGGGCTTTGATGCTCCTCAGAGGGGCAGCCTCAGGGTATCTTGTGGCATGTTCCACCACCACCAAGTTATATCGGTTCCCTGAGCTGGTTTGAGGATCCAAAAGACCCACAATACCCTGCCTATGCTCTCGAAAGACTGCCCAACCACGGTTAGTGGAATTAAGGGGGCCTTTGTGGCACCACCTGACTTGCCAGAAGCTTGACAAGTCAGGCAGGACCGGACACATTCCTTACCTTTTATGCTGAACTGGGGCCAGTAAAAGTGCACAGACAACCGGTCCGATGTCTTAGTCACTCCCAAGTGGCCCACTAAAGGAATTTGGTGAGCCAAATTCAAAAGGAACTTTCTGTGGCATTGGGGAGCAACCAACCTTCTGGTGTCCTTGTCCTAGGAATCCTTTGGCTCACTGTACAGGGGTACATCTTCCCAGTACACTTTGAACAGTCCAGGGGCCTCACGCTTAGCCTGCTCCTCTGCCTGCTTCCGCAGACCCACCAGAGTGGGACACTCTTTCTGCGCTATGTAGAAGTCAGTCTGATGTGGGCCCCCACCTGATGCGAATTTATCCAGCTTGGGCAGACCCTTCAGATCTGTGCCCACCTGGTTGTCCACCTCGGGTTTCTGCGCTACACCAGGCAACTCTGAAGTTACGGGTCCCCTGCTACCAAAGTACGGTCTTCCGTGACTACTAGCCCCTCTCCGGCAGGAGTAGGCAACTCAGGTGTCTGTTGAACTGGACTAGTGGCTACCAGCCAAGACGGTCCTTCCAACAAGCCCTCTGGAAGCTCTCCGGTCCTAAAGCTTTCAGAGCGTTCAATCTGGTGTTCTCTTTTGCCCTCAGTCGTGTAGCCGCTGCGACTATTTTGGGATCAGTAAGATCATTACCCAACAGACATGGGACAGAGATGGAGTCTTTCACTGGTACACGGCACTGGGTCGTTACACCTCGCCAGCTAATCTCTGCAATCACCAAGGGGCACTTACTCTTACCATCAAATCCACTTACGCACAACTGAGGCCCATCAATATACTGGCCTGGCTGTACCCACTGCCGCGTGACAGAGGTGACACTAGCTGCAGTGTCTCGGACCGCAGGAGTTTTATGCCCATTGATGTACAGGTGCTCTAGATAGATTTGAGTATTATTGGGAACTCGGGTCTCTTCTGGAGATCCAGTACAGTTCCCACTCAGTGTAACCAATCCACATTCGGCCACACCCTGGACTAGTGGGAAATCCTCCTCTGAGAGGCCCACACTAATAATGGCCTCTTCCATGAGTCCAACATTCAATATGGGTTGCTTGGGTAAGCCCTTGCAAGCAGGGTCCCCTTTACTATGGCCCAGCTCCTTACACAGGAAACAACCTTTGGGTTGTGACAACGCAAGTGTCCCAGTGTTAGGGGTGCCCACACTCTTCTTTTCAGTGAGCACGGCTGAACTAGAGTTTGGGGGTTTCCCTTCACTCTTTTGGGGACCTGACTTTGAATAGGATTGGGTTGGACCTGTGTCCTTCCCATCCTTGTTTCCTTTTTTGTCCACCGATTTCTCTTCCGGTTTGGGTGTACTCAAGTACTCACAAACCTGTCAGCAGCCTTTGCAAGCTCCCTAGGATCTATGATAGTCTTGTCCACTAGATGCTGGTGTAGGTCAAACTCACAATTCTTCAACACATGCTCACACACAATCAAATTGTACATCCCTTTAAATGTGTAAACTTTGTTACCAGTCATCCACCCGCTCAGATATTTCAACAAGTGTGTGAACGCTTCAAATGTCTGCCCACATTTCTTTCCAAGCTCTCTGCAGCTCTTTAGATACAGTTCTGGGGTTTTACAGAACTTCCTGAGGAGGGCTGCCTTCATGCTCTCATAAACGGGCCTTTCCTCAGGATTTAACTGAAGAATTGCCTCAGTCCCTGGTGTCGGTAAGCGACTCATCAGGGCTGCACCCCAGAGTACCTCATCCACCTCCTGCAGCTGGAATGCCAGCTTGAGTGCTTCAAACCAGTCAAAGATATCCTTTCCCACCTCATAAGCTTGTACTAAATCTTTGGGCATGTGCCGTATCCCGGGCACTCTGGTTTGAGCCACTACTGCTGTTCTCACTAGAGACGGACCTGTTGGCCTCTTTCTGCTCTTCAAGCACCAGATTGCGTAGCTCTATGGGGACCTTGTCCCACTGTTTCTGTTCATCTAGCGCTAGTATCCTTTCCTTAAGCAGGAGTTTCCTAGCTGCTACCTCATTTACAGCTGGAACAATTACTGGGCCACTTAGAGACTGTGCTGAGGCCTTGGACCTGCGGGTTGCCGCAGTAGCCCCTATCCTCACTTACACTCTCGGGTGTTGGGAAACCACACTTGCCCCCCGGCAGGATGATTGATGAGAAACACTGCTCATGCGGTCGTCTTCATCATTTACCCCCTCTGGAAGGTCTTGTCTGTTCAGGTACACTTGGCCATTCCCGTCCCCTGGGGTCTTCTCTCCAACCGCCCTCGCTTCCACCCAAGCTTGGAGGCTGGACAGCAACTCATGTTTATTAACCTTAGTGCTGTGGGGAAGTCCCCTCTCTTGACATAAGACACGCAGGACATCCCTGGTCATGCTGTTTATAGTCTCCATGTCAAGCTTAATGACTATTACTGTTACCTAGAAGTGACAAAACGTTGCCTGCAACAGTACTTTTATCGTTGGGAGACTAAGCTGTGCGCAAGGCTCCAACTGATCCCACCGCTGCCACCAATGTGACTAATCAACTTCTGGGGCAGCAGTGGTCCAGGGATCAACCCCACACCTCTAGTACACCAGAAGGGACCTGAACTGATTGGAATACAAGTAAATTATAAGACCTCCTTGCCCAATTTTGGTAATGTGGACGGAACGGCAGTCTTATCTCCACAAGGTCATAGATCGTTGGTTAGTTGCAACACAGCGAAAATACAATTATTACCCAATGATAATAAAAGGTCTGAGCAGTCAAAGTTTGTATACAAATATCTACTGTATTATTACTACAACAGATAGTTCTAGCACACTACAATTACAACCCACACTGTAAAGGAACACAGAGGACAGACAGTTTCACAAAGGAAAGGGATGCACTCTGGATACTGACAGGAGAGTAGTTGGTCATCTGTCTTATAGTTCAAGATTATTTGGTTTCAACACCAAAGGCCAAATGGTTGTGCATGTTTCTAGGGGCATTCAGAGACGGACCAGAGGGCAGAACCACAATGTACCTGGTGCTGAAGAAGTTATTGGAGCTCGACAGCGGTCTGGCGGTTCCAGGGTGCTTCGAAGCCCATGAGACAGAGTTAGTGGCAGGAGACAGCTGCGGATACCAGGCGGCAAGCAGTATGGCAAGCGAGGCTGGACGGATATCTGCAGGCTGTCCGGCGCAGCGGCTCGTGGCCAAGAATTGTTGTCTCTGCTGGTTGGCAGATCTGGAATGCTGGTCGAGGCGTCTCGGAAGGCTCTGGTGACTGCGGCGTGACAACAGCCAGCGGTGCAGCCAGATGCGATTCGAGTACTCGACTGGCTCGAAATTGTCCTTAAAAAGATAGACGCTGGGTGATGCTTGTGTGGCACTCCTCCTAGCTTCTTCGCAGGGCTTGTGTCCTTTCAAGGAGGACGGCCCAAAGCTCAGGATGGGGTTAGCAGGCATGGCCTTGTCCTTTGTCCAGAGACTCTCTGGCACTTCCCACCTAGGAAGCTTGCTGTCAGAACCAAGCAGGGCACGCTGTGTGCTGGCTGGGTACCAGTTCTGGAGCTGCTTGACAGGTCCTTTGATTCCGGTATCTCCCTTTGTTCCCTGGGAGATGTTTAGGGGAGGGATTTTGCTTCCCTGTTGGAGCTCCTTCACTGGCAGAAGAGTAAGGTGACCGTACATTCAGCTCAGGTCCAAATGAGTCCTTCTTCTTACGCCTTGCAAAGTCTTCAGATGTTCTGATCAGTGAGTGGTTCAGCCCTCTTTTAAAGCCAAACAGGCCCCAGTGATTGGTGCAGGCTAAGCCCACCTTAATGAACCAATCCTGGGTCCCCACCAACAATCTTCAGCGATGCTTCAGGTCAGAATCAAAGCACTTGGCAGCAGATAGGGAGAGAATGACAACATATACTTCTAAGTCCCACTCATCTTCTTTTCTGCTGTACATGTTATGTTATGTTGTTATTTGATTTGTAATGCGCACCTGGTACCCGAAGGCTGATGGGCGCAGACACAGAACAAAACTACACATACAGCAGAACTATAAGCTGCCCGTTGTTACTACTAGCACGGCTCTAAGCAAAGAGCAATGTTTTCAGCTTTTTTTTAAAAAGTTCTGTTGAGACCAACGTTCTTATTGAAGTTGGGAGGGCATTCCAGGCAGTGGGGGCCTCTACTTCAAAATACACTTGCCTTGTCTTGTTGGTCTTGTGCCGGGGAACAGTGAGTTTATTTAGTTGTCCGATCTCAGTGACCTTCCCTTGTCTTTCACGATTATGGCTTCCTTCAGATATGATGGCATTGGACCAACAATACATTTTTGAGTTATCAGAAGGAGCCTGAACCGAATTCTTTCTCCAACCGGTAGCCAGTGGAGGCTCCTTCTGGCCTCAGAGACATGATCTCTTTTTTTCAGGCCCTTCACTACTCTTACTGCCCCATTATGGATTACCTGAAGACGATGGATCTCTGTCTGGGGGATACCCATCAAGAGACTGCAGCCATAATCTAATTTTGAGCCAATAATGGCTCTAGCCAGAGTTTCAGAATTTTTTTCAGAGATGAACGGGCGAAGATGGTGGAAAAGTTTAAGAAAGTAGGAGGCTGATGAGACAAGGGTATTCACCTGTGCCTTCATGTTTAGATGTCTATCCAGACATATGCCCAAAGTCTTAACCTTGGACAGAGTTTTATTTATTTATTTATTTATTTTTACATTTGTAAAGCGCCACGCAGCCCAGAGGCATTGGGGCGCTGTTGCAAGAAAATTACTTTGTTGCAGTGCAGGGAGGGGTAGATCGAGGGTGTTACAGCGAGATCGTATTTACCCCTAGCCTGGGAAAAAGGAAGTTTTGCCTTTACAGAGGTTATGCAGTTGACCGTGCCCAAATGGGGTTTATACAAACAGCATAGTTTTTTTTGCTTTCCTGAAGCCCAGGTGGGATTTGATGCCTCTGATCTCGGCGGGTAATAGGTTCCAGTTGGTGGCGGCGAGGACTGGGAAGCTAGCGCCACCTGCTCTGGTTCTGACGCTTTTTGGAATTGCTAGGCGGTTAGTGTGGCTAGAACTGGTTGGTCTGTTAGAGGGGGGACCAGAGAATCTCTGAGCAAGGTAGCGCGGTGCTGTGTCGTGTCGACATTTGTGGGCGAGTGCCAGTGATTTGAAAAGGATCCGTTCCTTGACCGGAACCCAGTGGACGGATTTTCTGGTGGCTGAGATGTGGTCTTTTTTTGAAATTCCCGTGGCTGCTCTGAGGGCATTGTTCTGCACTGTTTGAAGTTTTTTAATGTTTTTGGCTGAAGTGCCTAGTAGGAGTGCATTGCAGTAGTCTAGGTGGGAGCCTATGATAGCTCCTGCGATGGTGAAGGAGTTTTCCTGTGAAAGGAAGGGCCTTGCAGCAGTGATAAGTTTTGAGTGGTAAGCTGCTGCTGAAGAGATTTCGTTGACCTGTCTGTCCATGGTGAGGTTTGAGTCCAGGTAGACTCCAAGGGTTTTGACTGCTTTGGAGACCGAGATGCGGCAATTGTCGATGATGAAGTAGTCATATTGGGGCCCCATTTTATTGATTGTGGCTGGTGATCCGATGATGAGTAGCTCTGTTTTTTCGCTGTTGAGGCAGAGACAGTTTTTAGCCATCCAGGTTTGGATGGTGGAGTAAATGGAGATGAGGGTTTTTTGGTCGGCTTCGTAGTCTCCGGTGAGAGGGATGAGGACTTGAGTGTCGTCTGCATAGTTGGTGTAGGTGATGCCCATTGCATCGAGGTATTTGAATAATGACCTTGTGAAAAGGTTGTACAGTGTGGGAGATTTGCAGGACCCCTGCGGGACACTGGATTCAATTAAATGTGGCAGGGCGCAGGCTGTGTCCGAGAAGACTTTAATTTCTCTGCCCCTAAGGAAGTATGCTATCCAGGCGGTGGCTTCTGCTGAGAAGTTGCCCACTGTAGAGAGGTGGTGGCAGAGGGTGTCATGATTGACCAGGTCAAATGGCGCCGAGAGGTCGAGTAGAAGTAGGAGAGCTGGTTTGCCTACGTCTCTTAGGTCATCGATTTGGTTCTTAAGGTCCAGTAGTGCTGTTTCTGTGCCATGGTTTGGGCGGATGCCAGATTGCCGGAGACCAAGTAGGTGATGAGCTTCTAGGTAGTTCTGAACTTGGATTTATGCAGCTTTATCCAGGATCTTGAGAAGGAAGGGAACTGTTGTGATGGGTCTATAGTTTCCTGGGACCTTAGGGTCTAGTGAAGGTTTTTTTCAATAATGGGCGGACCCAGGCTTCTTTGAGGCAGGATGGCACTTGGTTGGATTTGAACGAGGCATTGATGAAGGCTGTGAAGAATGGTACCAGTGAGGGGGCGCTGTCCTTGATGAGCTGGGCTGGACATGAGTCGCCTTTGCAATTGGAGGGTTTAATGGAGTTGAGTATGGTTAGGACTTCCCCTTCTGTCATCTCCTGGAACGAGAAGGCTGGGATTCCGGCTGGGCCGGTGTTCTGGTGTAGGTTGGATAGTTGCGATAGGGCTTTTTGGTGACTGATGATTTTTTCTTGCAGAGTATTCAGTTTGTTGAGCATGGCTTCTTGGATGTCATTACACCATTCTTTGTCTTTATTCATGGGGTTTGAGGGGGGAGTTGGGGACTCCAATTCTCTGAAGATTGCGAAGATTTCCCTGGATCCTGATTTAGCGTTGGCGATCCTGGTATTGAAGGAGTTGGCTTTGGCAGCAATGATGGCGGATTTGTATAGTTTGGCGATGTCTTTAAATGCTTGTCTGGTGGTGTCATTGGGGTTAGTTTGCCAGGCTGTGAGAGCCAATCGTTTTTGTGAGTGTATTTTCAGGAGATCCTGAGTGAACCAAGAGTTGTTTTCTTTGTGGGTTTTGCTTTCCTGTGTTCCAAGGGAGCAATGGTGTCTATGGCCTTGGTAATAATGGCATTGTAGGATGCTGCAAGAGTCTCAGGGTTGTTGGAGAAAGGGTGTTTGAGTTCGGGAACCAAGAGGTGGGGAAGTAGTCTTTCCTTGGTTAGTTGCTTGGCGCTCCTGGTGAGGGCGGGCAACAGAGCTTCGTGGGCGGTGGGTGGAGTTCTGGAGTAGTGGATATTGAAGTGGATAATGGAGTGGTCCGACCAGGGAGTGGGAGAGATGATGGGTGTCGATACCTGACAGTTGTGTTGGGCGATCCAATCCAAGATGCGGCCTTTGTTGTGTGTTGGTTTTAGCACTTCTTGTTTGAATCCCAGTTTAATAACACAATTGTCCAGGTTAATATTCTTATATTCCGCTCCTAATTTATCCAATTTGCTTGGAGAACCTACAAGGAGGAGCTCAGTTTTGGCACTGTTCAGGGCTAAACCGTTGGACACTATCCAATTTTGAATCTTCGAGTAGATAACATTAATGAAAACTTCATATTTTTTTATGTATTCCTGAGATAGGTAGGATGCATTGCGTGTCATCCGCATAATTGGCAAACACGATCTCTTCCTCTTCCAGCATCTGGAAGAAGGGTATCATGAAGATGTTATAAAAACACGGAAACAAGCATGCTCCCTGAGGAACTCCATATAATAAGAGCATGGGATCAGCTTCTGCTAATTCACTGGCAACTCTGATTTGCGGTGTCCAGTCATAATTTCGAAAAAATAATTTCGAAAGTAAAAAAAGTCGAATCAAAAATGTCGAAAAAAAAAAATGTCGAATTGTTTTTTTTTCGATATTTTTTTTGGCTCTAGTTTCTGTGAAAAAATAGGTAAAAATTAAAAAAAAGGGGGGTTGGGGGGGAACCCCCCCATTTCGAAAAAAAACGTCATTAAAAAAAAATTCGACATTTTTTTTTCGACTTTTTGACTTTCGAATATTTTGTATTCGAAATTATGTCTATGAACCCTGATTTGCCTATCCTTTAGGAAGGATGATATCCATTGAATGGCCTCTTCAGAAAAAGACGCATTCTCTCTTAACCTGGTGGACAGAATCAAATGGTCCACCAGGTCAAAGGCCGTGGAAAGATACAAACTCATCAATAAGGCAATCTAACCTTTATCCATACCCTGAATAAAATGGGATTTAAGGGCAAGAAGCGCTGTTTCCGTGCCGTGATTGGCATGGAACCCTGATTGATAGTTATGTAGAATTTGGTTCAGATCCAGATATAAGGAAATCTGATTATACGCCAACCAATCAAGTATCTTAAGGAGAAAGGCAGTATTGGTAATAGGCCTGTAACTAGCAGGGGTAAGCGGAAATAGATTGGGCTTTTTTAATAAAGGTGTAATCCATGCATTTTTCAGATTAGCAGGCACTGCCTTTGATTCAAATGAGGCATTAACAAATTTAGTAAGAGCTGGTATTAAAGTAGGTAGGCATTCCTTAATTATGATGGCCGAGCAAGGATCGCCTTTACAACTTGTGCTCTTGAGTTGACTAATAGTTTTTGCTAATTCCTCTTCTGATATGGGCGAAAAACTAAATATAGGTTGATTTTTGTCTTTAGCTGTGGAGTTAGTTAGGAAGACATCAAAGTGTCTTCCTAATTAACTGAGCCCTATGCAGCGCTTGGTCAGGTGGGCCTCCTTTGAAGTAGGGGGTTGCAGGCAGATTTTGGTCTCCTACAATTGACATACTTCCCTGCTCTGAAAGGAGTGGTTCCAGCCATGACATTCACTGCCCTTTCATACCAAGAAGCGGTGTTAGTACCAGGTTGACACACTGCATTACAAAGAGGTGTTGGTCTCTGGTCTCCATTGTCACTTCCTGCACCCAGGCCTTCCCTGAGGCCTGCTAATTAACATTCTTCAATATTCACCACCACCAGCAAGGTGTAACAATGGCGATGCAAATCCATGGGGCCTTGAAACGCTAATCAGGCTGCCCACAGCCAGAGGCTTTTGATGTACCCACAGCTGTCAGGTTTCAGCTACACATGACAGCGGAGAGCGGTGCTGGTAAGCTGTGTCCTCCCAGAGTACAAGACTATTTTTCTGCTGTGCGGGGAGCGTGGAAAATATGTGCGGGAATGGCCCCACATATTTTCCAGAGGTTGATCTCCCATCATTCATTCTTTTAAATAAGCAGAAAAATCAAAAAGCCCAGGCGAGCGCACTCTCCCAGTGCGGATGGTCGAATTCCTCACACTCCCCTCCTTCCACACTGCTCCTGCGTTCCCCTGTGGTTCCTTGCTTGTTGCATCCTGTGTACTTCTTTCTGTGTGAACTCTCCTTTCAGCTGCCACCAGTGGTGCTCAGCTTTGGGCTGTTCTTCTCTCCTCCCTCACACTCCCTGCTTGCCCCTCGCACCCTCCATCATGATCTAAATCCCTCCCACCTTCTCAAACTGCTACTCTATCTCCTATCCTATCCCTCTCACTAAGACTGGTAGGAAAATGCTCAAGAGGGATAGGCTGGTCTCCCATCCTGGCCTCCCTATCACTGAAACCCACTTCAGTGCTTCCTCCAGACAGACCCTAACCGACATCCTCTTTGTCCATCCCTCTCCAAACCTATAGACCCCTCATATGGTCTTGGCTCTCTCCCCTATCCCTTCCTCACCCATTTATGGTCGCACTCGGTGGGAGGTCCTCTTAGCATCCTCCACTCCTCCAAGACCATCATTAATGTCTATATGAATGGCACAGTCTTTGACCAGGGCCTTCAGCCCAATCTCCTCCTTTTAGATACTTCTGCCGGTACTCCTACTAGTACCGATCTGGCTGCTCTGCCACCTCCTTCTTTCGCTGCCTCTCTGCCACCCTCCTCTTGCTCTCTGACTACCATGCCACCTCCTGCTACCACCTCTGTCCAATCTTGGGCCCCTCTACCACCTCTGCTGGGTGTACCTTAAGCCTGTACCCTACCCTGGAAGTCTTTCAAATGTGGCAACCTGCTCCATGTCGCTACTTTAAACTCTTGTTCTGCTGTCAAATACTCCTCTGACATCTGCCACCTCCTCGAAGAATTTGACCTGGATGTCTTTGCTCTCACTGAGACATGGTTCATGGCCAGCTCTGTCATTAGTTTTGACACTCTCCTTTCTGATGACTACAAGATCCTCTCCGAGCCCAGAACCAACCGTCCCAGACGTGGAGTTGCACTGATCTTTCCAGAGTGGGTCCCTGCTTCAGTTATTCCTATGCAGGCCTACTCCTCCTTTGAATGCCTGGTCTGCAGGCTCTCTATCTCTCCTGGCCTCTCCCTGACTGTGGCCACCAACTACAGGCCACTAGGCCAGATTACCCTCTTTCTCTAAGAATGGGCTGACTTCTCTTCTCTCCTTTCCTCTACTCTTAACTTCTCCTCAGAGTGTCGTAAATCTCCCCCCGTCTCACCTGGGATCGCTTCTTGCTCTGTTCCGCGGGAGGATTCCTCTTGTGGACAGATTGGGTCTTGTATAGGCTCCCTCGAGCCTCGTCCGGCTGCAGAGCGCGTTCAGAGTTCCGGGAAGGCCGCTGTTCCAGGATGTCCAGGAAAATAGGTAGCGGTCGCTAAGAATGGGGATTCCAGGAGCAGATTAGAGGAAAGGGGTGAAGGAAGGAAGAAGGAACCAAGATCTAGGAATAATGGATTCGCCGAACAGCACACACACGTCAAGTCACTACCTAATGATAGCGTTGAGACGCGCCGGGCCGCGGGGCGTGGCCAATTTATAGAACGTGCTGTGTGCGACGTGGAAGCTGGTGCGAGGCAAGTCGCTTGTTGCGCCCATGTTGGGAGTAACAAAGAATACAAGCCCCGGCGCGATAAGGACCAGGAAGTCCAGAAGGGGCAAGTTCTATGGGTCATGACCCAGAGAGATCAACATCCACCTGGATGCTTCCAATTGCTCCTCTGCGCTCTTCCGCAACCTCTGCAACACACTCTCTCTCTCCATACTACCCACTTGTCCGACACACTCTGCCTGTATCAACTTGGATGTTCTTATCTCCTCTGACATCTCCCTCTCTAACCCTCTCACCACTCCTCTCTCTTGTACTGACCACGTTCTGCTTTCCTCTCACCTGAAACTCTCTGTCCCTCAGGCAAAGCCCACTCCACCACGGCTATCTACCTTCTCTGTCATTTGGTCCATGAAGCGTGTGTTTGTGGATGCCTTTGCCTCTACTTTCTATGCTCCTCCTACTCTTACAGCTGACTCACACTCTGACATGGCCCTCTCTAACCTGCATCTTTCCATCTCCAACACTCTGAACATCCTTGCTCCTGTCATGAGAATCAATCTGAAGCCTACCTCCAAGTTCAACTCTTGGTATGACTCAGACTTAGCCGCCTGGAAAAGCAAGTGTAGGGTGGCTGAGAGGAAGTGGAGGGCTTTGGACGCTTCCTCTGACAAACTGCCATGCCGCCTGCTCCAAAAGCAATAATGACTCTCTGCCCTGTCCAAGAAGAGAGTCCACATCCAAGTCTGTGTTTCTGCGGCCTCTAAAAACACGGCTGAACTCTTTGAAATCTGGAAGGAGGTTGCTAATCCTGTTTCAGTCTCCACCTCTCCTGCTCCCTCCCAGGCCCTCTGTACGACTTTAGCTTCTCACTCCACCACTAAAACTCAGGACATACTGCCTTCACTCTCCTCTTCCTCTCCCTCTCTCTGCCCCCCTTTGGCCGCATCCCCCACTCCTCCTCCTTTCTTCTCTTTCTCTCTGACAACACCTGACAATGTTTCTAGAGAAGTCCAATCTATGAAAGTGTTGTCCAAACAGATGATCCCCTGCTCCTCCAGAACCATCAAGAACCACATTGACACCATCACTCCAGCCTTGGCCGATATCTGCAACCATTGCTTCGCCACAGGATCTTTCCCCTCTCCCCTCAAGCACTCCCTTGTGCACCCCCTCCTGAAACAACCTCTGCCAATCCTACCTGTCAGGCAAACTATTGCCCAATCTCTGTCACTCCTTTCCTTGGCAAATTCCTGGAAAAGCTGGCCATCTCCCAGCTTACTCTCCGTAATGAATCTGGTGTTTGTCTCCATGACCATCAATCTGGCTTCAGAGCAGCCAGAGGCACTGAAACTGCTCTCCTGAACACCTCTGACGATCTGCTCTCTAATCTTGACTCCAGCCTTCCTTCTGTCCTCATCCTCCTTGACTTTTCCTCTGCTTTTGACACGATTAATCACGCCATCCTGATAAATCGATTCTGTGAGAACCTGGGCATCACGGATGAGGCCAAGGAATGGTTGAGCTCCTTCTTCCTGGACCGACCCTCCCAGGTCCAACTTGGGTCCTTTCTCTCCACCGCCTCTCTCTCCACATGTTGTGTTCCCAAGGGCTCTATCCTCTTACCCTGGCTCTTCAATGTCTACTTGGCCCCATTGTCCCACCTAATCTCTACCTTCTCCTGTAACTTTCAGTGTTATGTGGATGATGCTCTCTTTCAGAATACCCTCAGACTCCTCTCCTCTCTCGTTTATTCCTGTCTATCTATAATTCAGGATTTGTGCTCTTCCAACGACCTATGCCTTAATGCCAGTAAGATGGAGATCCTTCTCATTGGGACCCCTCCTCCCACTTTCCCCCTCTCACTCTGGCCACCCTCCTTGGGCCCTCTTCCTTCGCCTTCCGGTGAGGCAAAAAACCTTGGTGTCATCTTCCACTTCACTCTCCTTCTCCCCTCACATTACGGACCTTGCCAAGAAGGTCCACTGCCAGCTGCACCTCCTCAGTGGTATTCTTCCTGTTCTCACCTTCCCCCAGAAGCTCACTGTTTCCAGAGCCCTGGGACTCTCCAAACTGGGCTACTGCAACAGCATCTTTCTTAATCTGCCTTCCACTACTTTCCGCCTGTGGAGCTAATCCTTAGCCTCAAGCCCAGGGACTGTATCTGTCCAGCCCTGAAATCTCCTGGGGGCTGCAAGGATAAAGTTCAAGACGCTCTGACCATCCACAAGGCTTTCTGGGGCAGGGGCCCACACTACATCCAACTATCTATTCCAAAATACCTTCCTTCTCAAGCCCTTCGCTCAGCTACCTCCAACTCCCAGAGAGTCAGACACTTCTAACGGAAGAGCGTGGGGTGGGGGTTAGATCTCTCTCCTCTGCAGATGCCTCCCTCTGGAATGGCCTCCCTGCCTCTCTCAAACTTGAGTCAGACCACCTGAAGTTCCAGAAGAAGCACAAGACCTTCCTGTTCTGTGTTTTCTCTCTTTCCCTCCCATGCTGACATACCTGTCTGCTGCGCCGACTGGTTGCTTGGTACCCTCAGAGTCACACAAGGTACCAGGCTCCTCCATGATAAGTCTCCCCTGCACTTCCTCCGGGTTTACCGTGCACTTGGGGGCTATGACTGTAACCTATACAGAGCCGGCCTTAGGGGGGTCGAGCCGGGTGATTGCCCGGGGCGCCATGCCCCCAGGGCACCATTAGCCCCAACACACCAGCTCGGGGGAGTCTTTCAAGGGCTCCTCTGAGCTGGAGTTGTGGGAGAAGGCGTGGCAGGCAGCCTTTTACTGTAAAGTGTGCCCGTGGCAGCGGGTGCATTTAAATGCGCCCATCCGCCGCGGGGACTTTTCATAAGAAAAGGTGCCATTAGCCTCCCCACCATGCCGGCTCGGGGGAGTCTTTCAAGGGGTCCCCCGAGCTGGCGTAGTGTAGTGGTAGGCGCATCATTGCCATTGAATGCAACCGCAGCGGCTGGCTCATTCAATGACAATGGGGTGCTAACGCGCCCTATTTAACCTCCTCGCAGAGGCTAAAAAAATAAAACTAAAAAAAAAGTTGCCCATCCTGGCCCCACCCCTTCCGCCCCACCCCGTTAACCAGCGGCGCGCGGTGGGTGCTATTTCGCCTAGGGCACTGCTGCCCTTAAGGCGGGCCCTGAACCTATACAGTCCCCTGCCCCCTTGCACGCACCCAGAGCTGCACTTATTCAGAGCAATGCTCCGCTGATTGCACTTCCCCCTGCACTTTGCGCTGTCACACTTGCAGGATCTGAATGACACATGGCCTAGTAGGATCGTTTGTCTTGTTCCCCGTTTCCCTCCATTGTAACATTTGTGTACAGGCACGTTATAATGACGTATCATATCCATGCTTGTTGCTGAATAAAATCAGGTTTCATAGAGGGGCTATGGCCAGGTTTCGGTTGTTTGGGTGTAAGATGCAGCGCGAGATAAAAGCAAATCCCTCTTCCGTGAAAATCAGACTCACGATTTCTTACACCATAGGTTCCACCTGCCAACAGCAACAAAAGAAGGCTCGCGCGGCGGTCCCGAGACTTTTTCATTCGGACAGTTGGTCTAAGTGAGTGCGGCTGGCATGAGAAGAAGGTGAAGTGGCTCACGCTGCTACTTTACCTTTCGGCCGAGCCCACGTGCTGACACGGAAAAGAGGAGGTTCTCTGATGGGCGCCCGGTGTTCCCTAGTACTCTCTAATTAGTTGCTGACAGGAGGAGGTGCTCAGGCGCTGCTTCTCCGCCCCCTTACACGTTCTGCTAGTATGACAGCGCGGGGCACGAGCCTGGTAGGAGGCTGGCTGGAGATCCCGCCCTCTGTTGTGATTGGACAGGGGCCGCGTGGCTCCCAGGAGGTCCGTTTACACGCCCGCCCTCCTCTGCGGTGGTTGGTCCGGGGCGCGTGCTGGGGCTGGTGGCTCGAGCGGCCTCGCCCCCTGCTTGTGAGGAACGGGCTATCGCTCCATTTCAGTGTGTACAGACTGTCAGCGCGCACTGCCTGCGCTGGAGGATGTGGGGCAGAGCGGAGTTGCCGCAGCTACTGTGCCCAGGTAAGAACATGCAGCCCACAGGTGAGAGGTAGCTGAGAACCAGCGACCCTTCAGAGTCTGCCAACTGTCCGGCGTGACGTCATGAGATCTGCCGGCGCTACTGTGACGTAACGACCACAGTTCTGTGCCGTGTTTCCTCAAAACGACGTGTGTTGCTGCGATCCCATCAAAATGACCTGTCGTATTCCTGTGTCGAAACGATATTGTGTTTTAATTCGAATTAGCACTGCTGTCTCCGTAATGCTATCGGAGCAAGCACTGCTTCTCTGATGTCATCAGACCGTTTTTGTCATAAAAACTGAACTTGGTGTTCTGGTATCAGCTTGATATTACCATCCTTGCTTATGTCACAGCTCAGTTCAACATAGCACTGCTTTTGTGGTGTCACGGGCACTGGCTGCGGTGCAGTGATAGCAGTATGTCATTGCTGATACCATGCTATTAGAGTGAGCAGTGCTGTTGTGACATCATCAGAACTGAATCTGCTTCTCTGTTCCACCCGAATTGTAAGTGCTGCTGTGATGTCATAACTTGAAGTAGGATTGTGATACCCGAAGTCGGATTGTGATAACCGAACAATTGGCTTAACTGCTGGGATGAGATCAGGAGGAATTCGTCTATGACGTCACCAGAACTAGGAATGTGACCTTGATATTATCAGAACGTGCTAGCAGCATGATCTCACAAATGGCGGTGGTAATATGTGTTGAGACCTACCTGTGCTGTTGTGATGTTGCAACAGCACAGTCATATGCACTAGTAGTTCTTTCATGCCCTGTAAGCAGTCTGCACTGTCTAACAAGATGCCCCCTGAGCTGGCGATGCTTTTGTGATGTCATCAAACATGTCTTTGCTATGGTGTGAAATAAAACTGACTATCCGTGTGCCACCTTAGAGTGTTGTTTTGCCCTCAGCTCTTTGATATAGCAGGTATACATTTTATATTAATCGAATATGGGTCACCACATCACAATTTGTCAGAGTTTGCTATATAACTGTAGACATCAGATCTAGTGAGGCTTGTGAGGGACATACAAGCTGGCCAGACTTGTCGACAATACCACAGCTAGTGCTAGAACTGATGACATTACATCAAGTGAGACTTGGTGATGACATCACAGCTGGCCAGAATGGACGAGAAGACCACAGCTAGTGCTAACACTGATGCTATTACATCCAGTGAGACTTGGTGATGACCTCACAGCAAGCCAGAGTGTCTGAGGATACGACAACTAGTGCTATAACTGATTACATCACATTTATTGAGACTTGGCGATGACATCACAGCTGATCAGAGTTGGTGGTGATACAACAGCTTGTGATAGAACTGGTGACCTCTCATCTAGTCAGACATGTTGCTGGCATCACCGTTTGTCAGAGTTGCTGATGATTCCCCAACTAGTGCTAGATCTGATGACATCTCATTTAGTTAGACTTGCTGATGCCATTACAGCTGATCAGAATTGGTGACGCTGCAACAGCTAGTGATAGAACTGCTGACATATCATCTAGTGATACATATTGCTGGCATCACAGTTTGTCAAAGTTGGTGATGATACCACAGATAGCTATGGAACTGATGACATCACATGTAGTGTGACTTATTAATGCCATTATAGCTGGCTAGCGTTAGTGGTGATACCACAGCTACTGCTAAACTGATGACATCGCATTCAGGGAGCCCTGGCTATTAAATCAAATCTGATCAGTGTTTTGTGATGATACTATAGCATGATAGAACTGATGACATCACATCTAGAGAAACTTGGAAATGACATCACGTCTGTTCAGAGTTTGTAAAGATAGGCTAGCCGGTAATAGAATGAATTAAATCACATCTAGGGAGACTTTGTGATGACATCACAGCTGGTAAGAGTTTGCGATGATACCGTAGTTAGTGATAGAACTGATGATATCACATCTAGGGAGACGTGATGATGACATCACACCCGTTCAGCTATTGAGATGTTTCCATAGCTAGCGATATAATTGTTGACATGATTTCTAGAGAGATGTGTCGTTCACATGATACCTGATCAGAGTGTTGGATGATATCATAGCTACTGATGGAACTAATGACATCATATCTAGGAAGACATGGCAATGGCATCACACCTGGTCACATTTTGCATTGATACCCCAGCTGGAGATGAACTACCCACATCAAATCTAGTGATTCTTGGCGTTAACATCACGGTTCGTCACACTTTGCGATGATACCATAGTTAGTGATAGAAATGATGACTTCACATCTAGGGAGATGACCTGATGACATCACCGTTTGTCACATTTTGAAATGATACCACAACTAGCGATGGAAGTGATGACATCACAGCTAGTGAGACTTGGTGATAAATCACAGCTGGTCATAGTTGGTGATAATATAACATCTAGTGCTAGAACTGATGACATTACATCTAGTGAGACTTGGCGATTACATCACAGCTGATCAGAGTTGCTGATGATTCCCCAACTAGTGCTAGATCTGATGACATCACATTTAGTGAGACTTGCTGATGCCATCACAGCTGATCAGAGTTGGCGACGATGCAACAGTTAGTGATAGATCTGCTGACATATCATCTAGTGATACATATTGCTGGCATCAAAGTTTGTCAAAGTTGGTGATGATACCACAGCTAGCTATGGAACTGATGATATCACATCTAGTGAGACACATTAATGCCATCACAGCTGGCTAACGTTAGTGGTGATACCACAGCTACTGCTAAACTGATAACATCACATTTAGGGAGATCTGGCTATTAAATGAAATCTGATCAGTGTTTGTGTTGATACTATAGCATGATAGAACTGTTGACATCACATCTAGGGAGACCGGTTGATGACATCACACCCGTTCAGCTATTGAGATGTTTCCATAGCGAGCAATAGAATTGTTGACATCACATGTAGAGAGATTTGGCGAATACGTGACACCTGATCAGAGGTTTTTCGATATCATTGCTACTGATGGAACTGATGACATCATATCTAGGGAGTGATATAAGTAATGACATCACAGCTAGTGAGACTTGGTGATAAATCACAGCTGGCCAGGGATGGTGATAATACCACATCTAGTGATAGAACTGATAACATGACATCTAGTAAGACTTGTTTCTGACATCACAGTTTGTCAGAGTTGGTGATGACACCGCAGCTAGTGACGCAGCTGATGACATCACATCTGGTGACACTTGCTAATGACATCACAGCTGGTAAGAGTAAGTGGTGATACCATAGCATGATAGAACTGATGACATTACATCTAGGGAGACTTGGCAATGGCATCACAGCTGGTCAGATTTTGCAATGAAAGCATAGCTAGTGATAGAGCTGATGGATTACATGTAGGGAGACTTGCCAATGACATCACACCTCACTTGGTAAGTGTTTGCGATGATACCATAGGTATTTGTTGAACTGATGACCTCACCTCAAGTGAGTCTTGACAATCATTGCAGTTTGTCAAGGCCTCCTGATGATACCACAGCTAGTGGTAAAATGACCACTTTACATCCAGAGATACTTGGCAATTACAACACACGTGGTCTTATTTTGCGATGATACCATAGCTAGTGACAGATCTGGAGATTTCATCTCTAGAGAGACTTGGCGATAGCATCACACCTGGTCAGAGTTTGCAATGATGCCATAGCTACTGAGAGAACTGGTGACATCATATATTGGAAGACTTGATAGTGACATAACACAAGGTCAGAGTTCACAATGAAAAAACACACACACACGCACGCACGCACGCGCTCGCGCGCTTAGGATAATGGGGTGACACCATATGTGGCCAATCATGGCCACTCCCTGGACAAGCCTCTATGATCCACACTGAGAGGGAGTAGGAGAGAATGGGATATGGTTGTCTCATGGAGCTTTGTGTTGGTGCTTTCTTTCCTCCTCGCCGGACTTCCTGTTCATCTTGCTTTGTTTACTTGCACGTGCTGACAACTACATAACTTTATGGGACTCTCGTGTAGCCGCTTATGAGTGGGAGATATTCAAAAAATGCAGATAAAAGATGTAAACGATCAAGAAATATGCCACAAAGTAATGTATATTTTTCATAATTATCAAGATCTGTTAGGGAAATAAGGGACATTTTCGTGGAAGCGTGCAGTGATGACACTGAACGGGTATCTAGTTTAAGGTCCACTTCGTTTTGTTGGCAAACCCACTAATTGCAAACTCGTGCTCTGTATATAATAGCTGGTTGAGGAGATCAACTAGGCTAAGCACCACATTCAAAATATTCCCTGGCGGGCTGGTGCTAAGATAAAGCTATTCTAGGCAGCTGCCTAGGACCCACCAGTAGAGTGGCACCAGGGACATCCCTTTGCCTTAAAAACATCAAATATTGCTCTCAAAAGAGGGTAGAAAATGGCCCTTTAATGTGCAAAACACAAGAGGTGATGGCTGGAAGGTTTAGAATTCATCTTAACCTCTGGCATTGCTCTTGGCAACACCCCATCGTTCTTCACCTGCCAGACATTTACAGAAGGGGAAAGACCATATGCAAATCAGGCTTAGTCCCACCCCAAAAGGGCCCATCCAGCACGGACTACTAGGTCACATCCCTTCTGCGAGAGACCACAAGCATCCCCAGACCCAGGAGATGTGGTGCCATCACAATGGCTTTGGTTTCACTTCCGAACCCAGCTCAACATTACCAAGCTAATGTGAGTATCTGAGCACAGTGATGTCAACATCTGGTAAATGGTGAAAGCCAAGCGAATGGCTACATAATTCCCATACACAAGCTGAAACTATTGGCTTTGTTGATGCTTTGTTTTATACCGCACCAAATACTAGCATTTAGCCTGTTTTCTAAATGCTCAAAATTGTGGCAGTTACTGTATAAAAAGGGAGGGAGATGAAAAGATTTGTCCTGGACCACACAACTTGAATAAGAACTCCCGTGTCCCAGATTGCACAGCCGCTAACATAACCTCTTTTTTGCCCATAAATGTATTTACAGGCAGTTCAGAGGGAGATCCTCTGCCCGCAGTAGGCATACTTGGGTGGGCCTGATCCCACGACCCCCGAGATTAGACACGACTGCCTGACAACAAGGCTGGCCGGCCACTAACAGCTTCAATCCATGTAGAAGAAATGCTATTTATTTTATTGTGCTTCGAAGAGCCATAAGCTGTTTGAAAATGAAGCAGGAAGGCTGTGGGCGTGACCAATGGTGGGCAACCTAGGTCCATGATACAACCGAAGGAAGAACAGGTGAGGATGTCAGAGGGGAACAAAAAGAGGATAAGTTAAAGATGACCATTTGCAATGTTAATCAGCGGCCACAGTGGATGTGCTTCAAGTTCATTAACATAAGTGCATTAGCCATACAGGTAGGTGGGTTGATCCTCTATCTGTGTGGACTTTATTATGACTGGTTTCGTTGGTGTTGACCTTTTGTGCTGGTGTTATGTCCATACGCCTGTATGTAAGCAGAGAACTTGCTTTTGTGGATTGTGGGACATTTCCTGACAGGCCGGCACTTCTGAAGGGCCGTTAGGAGTAGGCGGTCTTGTGGTAACTCTGTCCAGGCCTTTAAGGCTTCTAGAGGGCGTAGCTGTTTGGGGCTTCTCTCCCAGGTTACCCACAGGCTATACAGTATGTGCCACCTGGCATCACCTGTGTGCAAGCATACTACGGTAGGAAGGGATTAACAAGCGTTTGAGGAGGAAAGTAGATGCCACTGGTACACAAGGAGTCTGTGCCTTCTACAAGATGATCTAGGCCACACATGAGGTGTGGCGAACCTTTGATGTATACAATGTCAATACTTGGAACAATAACGTTGTGCTAACATAACTACATCGAGCATGCCCATGCAAATCTCGTTCCACTTCCCACAGACACACGTGGTATGTATGTCTCTAGGCATGCAGCCAACATCAGATGGTACTAATGCCTTGGAACACTGTATGTATTATATATGTTTAATCACGGTAAAATGATGGGGTTGTGTCGTTCTCGTTTCTTGAACATAGATTGTTTTTTAAGTTCTCTGATTCTTGCAGTTGCCGAATTCACATGCTTCCTGCGGCACGTGCATGTCGTTACCAACTACCTGAAGATAGACACCGGTGGGTGCTCCAAAGAGTAGACACATAAGTAGATCTGTTGTGTCCGAGGCAGTGTTTCGATGCATTTTCAATCAATACAACCCTTCCTTTCTTTCTATTTCCCCAGTATTCTGTTCCGCCAGATAAGATCTCTACTGCGATGCACTGGAGCAATTCCACTTGTCTGGCCTTCTCAATTCAGTACCAGAGTCTCAGCCCCACCTCGGTGCTGATGCGCCCGGCCTCTACTTTATTATTTTTGGGTATGTTGCATTGCCTACCTCTAGGCTGTTCATTCAGTCTTTGATTTCAAATAAACCCTGCTCCATTCATCCGAGAAGCAGAGGAAGCTTGACCTGCAAAAGCTGCAGTTCCTCGTTGTTGGTGGAAATCCTGCAATTCGAAATCTGCAGTGCTGTTATGTCACGCTTACGTGTCCAAGGACTGAAATCAGTAATTGTTATGCAATATTGTGATGATAATACTAGACAGGTTCCTTTGGAGCACAGAGAAACCACTGGTATTCATTGGGTGAGCAGGGATGTAGAGGCATGGGCAATACATTTGCATTCGTTTTGTTATGGTTATATCGTTAAATGTGGTGGTGGTGTTACAGACTAGTTGTGTGTAAGGCACGAGTAAACCCTCCGCTGCATCGCCTTTATGTTATTTTCCTATTTTCCATAACTTTGGTCGAGTGTAGTGCTTTCCATTGTTTTTTTGTTCTACTTGGGCCAAGAATCGCCCGATTTCAGTATGGAAGTTACGTTTCAGGATATATTGAGTGTCTTTCGCTTTAAGTGCCAGCGGCAACACTTTTAATGAAACGAGAGGGGTCCCCTCAAGGGCCTCAAACTAGCAAATCACCTTCAAACTATGTGAGGTCATAGTTTGTCTCTCGTTTGCCAAGCTCAGGAAAACCTATGTTTCTAGGCATCTGTACCTTCCTCACCCTGGCAAGTTGCAAGACTAGTCACCACAGGTCAGTGCTCAATGGAAATTCAAGCCTACTACTAGGAACTGTTTGCACCTCATTGGCTTCCTGTAGTTATCACCCAAGTGAAGACAATAGAAGCTAGGCTCACTTTGTTACAAAGAGTGTTGGCAAAATAGGCTAAGGATTGTTCATTTGAAATTATGGTAACCTGCCCAGACCGCGAGATTACACCAGAGGAAATGGAAAGTGGGCCCACTATATAATTCACAATTATGAATTGGGTATGATTTCAAAGATTGCACCAGAATAATATGAATGGAAATTACAACATGCCTGACGTCTGGAAAATGCTTGGATGATTACATATTTGTCATCACCTGAGACATATATGCACTTGTTTTGAACACGAAGTGTCATCTCCTGGAACCCCCTTTAAGTGCTGTCTGCTAAGGGCCCATTAAACATTAGTGAGCCTGCAAAGCCTTCTCCATGCAGAGTCCTATGCTGCAAGCCACCACCTTTCACATTTTTGGGGATCCTGGTATCTTTGTAGTGTCTGAGAGCTTAAGGCCGTTGCCTAAAATGGTCTCTTGGTAGATGCACTCACAAGGACCACCTGTTTTTGTGGAGAAAGCCCTGTTTTCTGGGTGCGATTCTGCCGCCTTGCTCCTAGAAGCCAAACTTGAGCCATAGGCCCCTACCCGTGACTGTAGAGCTGTAGTGCATGCCATTTGGAATGAACACTTATTGTGTCCTGAGGATTCCCTGCAACCTCGTGCGAGGCCCATGAGCTGCCTTTCTTTTTGTGATCATTCACTGATTTTGTTGCTGAATCTACCTAAACTGCAGCAAATCCCTTGAGAACCTGTGAGTGAATGGTTGGCTTTTTCATTGACTGTCACTGTGAAATGCTGGGACTCTGGACTGCGACTACTCCGCCTTGATACAAGATCCGACTCTCTGTGAAAGTATTCCGCATCTGGACCATAGTTTCCAGCTTGGTGTCAAGATTTGCTAGAGAAGAGCCTGATCATTGGCCAGAGGAAGATCTTATCAACCGCTATTGCTCTGATACTGTATTATTACTATTACTTTTGCTAATGTTTTAAGACTGCTTAATTGTTAACTGTTTTATGTCTTTTGGCTGTCTATAGTTCCATAAAGAATGTTTTTTTTCCTGTGAAAAATGGTTACAAATATTTATATAATAACCCGCTAAATCAGACATTGTTTATTGACCTTGTGCCTATATTCAAATGCTCTTCTATAATCAGACACCACCTACCTGCCTTAAAAAGAGTACAGCCCGGGTATCCAGACTCACTTCCAAATTGTTGAACTAGGTCTTCTCTTGAATCCCGGCATGCATTAGGTTAAGTGCTACAAATGAAGGGGCTTTAGGACTCTTAAGGGTCACCACATTTAGAACTCCCCAAACCTTCAACGTGACTGTCTAACATCTATAAAACTATTTGCAGCATTGATGGATCATCTGGGTTGATTTGAAAAGGTACTGGGACGTGGTCTCGTCTCTAAAGGTTGGCCAACCCTAACTGAAAACTCTATCTTTCAACAACCATTTCTGTTTCAGTAGTTAAAAGACAATTGTTTGCCGTTGTAGGCCGAACTGGTAAGATGTGGTGTCTGGGCGGATGCTTAATTGGCGATTCTTTAGATACCCGGACTTCATCGCTGCTGAATACATGCTTAATTGGCGATTCTTTAGATACCCGGACTTCATCGCTGCTGAATACATGTAAATCTGCAGTAATGATTAGCTCATAACCTGCTGGGTGCCTGGTGATGCCGATGGGCTGCCAAGTTTCCCGTACTAGCACTGTGGCTGTGATTGCTGTTAGGTGCAGTCACGTTTTGCCTCCGATTAAAAGAGGCAGCTGTCTGTATTCCTAGGGGCAATGTTCTGCCTTCTTGCAGGTGGAGCCCTTGCAGTCCTCCTATTTCTTGTGTTGCACGACCATGCCTGGCAGTCCTATTTATACCGATCCACTTCTAAAGTAAATGCTCTTCAGTAAGGTAGCTCAGTGGGCTGAGTGTTGTCTGATGCTGAGATGAGTGTGCAAGACTAGTTAGAGATACCAAACAACGCTCCTTGGTTATGTTGTATATTTTATAAATATTATACAACTCACATTCTGTTCCATATAGCACCATCTGGAAATGTTTGCTGGCTACCAGTGGCTCCTCTGATTCTGACTGCAAACATTGACTGAGCCTGTGTTTCACAGGAGACCTCTGTGGACTCCAAGGCATGACACAGAATGTAGACTGAGGGCTATATTGCCTCCGTTTCCCCCAGAGGGGCCTATAGATCTATGTATCTTCCTTAATGAAACGCTTTTATTAGATTATAGGAAGCTGTGTGGTTGTGACATTTTCTTTATCAGCTAGATGTGTCCGGGAGTTCAGCCCTTTCTTCAGATATTGGGTCAGCCTGCACTTCACAAGTTTGAATCCTGCCACGGCCGACTCGGCCCTTAGTCCTTCCAATGTGATACATTGAGTACTAATAACACCTATTATACAGCACGTTAAAGAGGAAGTAATCCACCGTGAAGCACTATAGAGAATGTGATATTATTTTAAGCAGCTGATTAATATGTACAGTACTTTATTGTGGTACCCTCCGTAGGTATTTCTTGAATTATGGCCTACTGTAATGGTGTTAATGGAGTGTATATCGCTAGGGGTATAGAATTAAACTACGTCAAGCCACATGACCAATAGTCATGCATGACCAAAGAAAGACAGTAACATCAAGAAGTTTCATAATTCCAACTACGCTTGGACGCTGGCTTCACAAAGGGTTACTTGCTGAAGTATTGGGGCTGCAAACAGGTTTCCAGTAGGATCAGAGGTCTTGTTTTTTCTTCTTCCCCATCAGTGCTTTGAGGTGGCCAGAAAGCGACGTTGGTTAGGGGCGTACATGCATAAAGTGCATGGTCATTGGACACTAGGAGGCATCCTACCTCTAGCTGGGGGAAAAAAGAGAAGATGCAGTCAGTGAGAAAAGAGAAAAGTTGTTCAGACCAGGTCGGAAGGATAAAAAGGGATTCAGCTGTGGTTGGGGAAAAATGTGTGCATTCCATTACGGGGGGTGCAAGACTGCAAAGGAACAGCCGTCCATATGAGTGGCAAAAAAGGAGGTACGACCAGTAGTAACTGATCAGAGCAAGTGAGTATGTGTGTAAATGGCAAGTTTCTCATTCAGTCTGTTCACAGAGTGCTCTATAAACGAGGCAAGACCATGCCCCTAATCCTTATGGAAACTGGGACCCAGTGAAAGTTGGCCAGTAGAGGTCTGGACGAGGCACGGCAAGAGTCAGTAGAATCTAACCGGGCCACCGTATTCTGAATAATCTGTTACCAGCATATTAAACAGATACTCCAAAATGCATGGGAACAAAACCTTAAGAGTTGTTGCTTTGAGCCCAGAGGGAACACGTGGTAAGAAGACCCTTTTCAAGTTATTTAGTGCCTGGATACAGCTACCTGAAAATGCTCTGACCTGAGAGGGAAGCAAAATCTCCTGGTTGAATAGGGAGCTGCCATCTAAACGATGAAACACGCAGAGAAAGGGGATTTATTTTCTCAGAATCCCAAAAACGAGGCCCCCAATCCTTGTTCAATACTACCCCATAACCTCTGTTTTGTCTATCTTCAGCTACAGCCAGTAACTAGCCACCCAGCAGTCCACGGCAAAAAGACATTTGGAAAAATTAAGCTGAGCCCCTCCCATATCGTGGTCAAATGGAACAGACTCGAGGTGTCATCAGCATACGTGTAAAAACATAAACTGTGACTGTGGATGAGCTGGGTAAGTGTCCTGAGGTAGAAATCAAACTGAAGAGGGCAAAAGGGTGAATCACACCGGCAGATGGGGGGGGTGGGGATGGGTCAGTGACACCTACGTTTACTGGTTATCCAGAATTTAGCTAAATCAGGCCAGGGCCAGATCCCTAATGCCCATTTTCACCACCCGTACTAGTATGGAATTGTTGATGGTCTCAAAGGCCATTGAGAGATCTAGAAAAGTTAACACTGAGATACTGCCGATCTCTGAGGCTAGGCAAAGGTTATTGTGGGCCGCAACCAAGAACCACTCCATTGCACTGGCTAGTTGGAATCCAGTCTGAAAAGGATCTAGTCCACGGGTGTATTCGAGAAAGTCCCAAAGCCATGGAATATTTGCAAACGCCATCAATTTTGAAATAGCAGGAAGCAGTGAAATAAATGGTAATTAGCCACAGTAAAAGGATGTAGGGAATTTCTTTTCATTTGAAGGAAGATGTGTGGGCACCTTTTTAAAGATGCTGGCCTCACACCTGACTGAGAAGAAGTGTTGATTAGGGTCGTCAGTGAGGGAGCTATAACTTCCACTGGTAACTTAAGCTATGTAGCAGTGATCAGGTTAGAGGGAGTACCCACATTCAGACTCAAGAGCCACCGATGATTGACCTCTGAAGAGGGTATAAGGAATTCAGTCGAAGAGGTTGACCTAGGACTCAGCGTCAACGTATTTAAGATACAAGGGCAGGTGGTGTGAACTTATGAGAAGCAATGGTTTCATAAATGGTCTTAATGTTTCTGTCAAAGAGCCGAGAGAGTTAATTGACTAAAGACTGAAGGAACAGGGAAGCCAGAAGATGACAGAAGTCCTTAACTGTTTTAAATAGTTGTTTTCTGGTAGAATTGGAGTATATCTAATTACTGTAAATGTGAGCTTTAGACTTGGACATAGCCATCTGATTCACTCAGAGGGAAATGCTATACCTATGCTTGTCCTCAACATGATAGTGACATCTCCAATGACGCTCCAGATTATGCACGTATTTCCAGATGATCTTAAGCATCTGTCTGAACCAGGGGACAAAGGTCGTTGACGAGCAGGTGTACAGAACAAAACGATCTGCTGCATTGGCAAACCAGGCTAAAGTAATTGTGCAGGTTATCAGTGTAATTGTCAGAGGCAATAGGTGTTTCTTGTAGAACTCAGGTCAGAAACAGATTGACTAGAGGTTTTCCTCCAACATCTAGTGGGCCTGGGATGAATGATTCTGAAAGGAAACCGGCGCCTAAGAAGTTGAATCTGAAAAGGAGCATGGCATGGTCGGACCAGCTCATTGGTAACTCCAAGCTACAGATTATCATTGTGAATAAATATGAGGCCAGCACTGCCATTATGTCTATAGGTAGAAGGGCTTGTTTTTTGGGAGAAGCCTAGAATACCTAAACCATCATGGAGTGAGGAGACCAGAGGGTCCCACCATACATTGAAATCATTGATTATAATTATTTTCACAAAGGAAAGGTGACAGTCAGCTATTATATTTGTAAAATACCTCAGCAAATGCAAAAACAGATGTAGGAGGATGATACATTAATAAACAAGCTAGGGAACCATTGGGTGACACTTCAAATTTAAATCACGGCTGTGGTTGTGCAAGGGATTTAAGTAGTTACCAGGTGCGATTTAAAAACACTGCATGTTGTGCAGAGATGACATACGTGGATAATACTAAATTCTGCAGGAACAGACCTTAAGCACTGTATAAGAAACCTATATATAGTTGCCTTGCTAGTGCTGTTTTTGTTGACCCTTCTTAAAATGGTACCCAGATGCTATATATACAGTGGAGTTTAACGTTACCCATTGACGGAGGATAACAGGCTGATTTTTAAATGCCCCACTTTGCAAATAATCTGGGCCTCTCGGGTCTGACCTGAGATTGACCCTATCAAGACCTACCAAGCTATCAGAATGCTGGGCTCACTAACAATCTGGGCATCTCAGGTCTGACTTGTGATTGACTCTATCAAGACCTACCAACCTATTGGAATCCTGGACTGAATAACAATCAGACCCTCTCGGGTCTGAGTTGTAATTGACCCTATCAAGACATACCAAGCTATCAGAAACCTGTTCTGACTAACAATCTGGCCCTCTCAGATCTAGCATGTGATTGACTCGATCAAGACCTACCAGCCTATTGGAATCCTGGTGTTAATAACAATCCGGCCCTCTCGTGTATGGCGTTTAATTGACTCTATCAAGACCTACCAACCTATTGGAATCCTGACCTTACTAACAATCTGGCCTCTCGAGTCTAGCATGTGATTGACCCTATCAAGACCTACCTAGCTATCAGAATGCTGTTCTGACTAACAATCTGGCCCTCTCAGTTCTAGCATGTGATTGACTGTATCAAGACTTACCAGCCTATTGGAATCCTGGTATAAATAACAATCTGGCCCTCTCATGTATGGTGTGTGATTGACTCTATCAAGACCTACCAACCTATTGGAATCCTGGTCTAAATAACAATCTGGCCCTGTCTGGTCTGGCATGTGATTGACTCTATCAAGACCTACCAACCGATTGGAATCTGGTATAAATAACAATCTGGCCCTCTCTGGTCTGGCGTGTGATTGACTCTATCAAGACCTACCATCCGATTGGAATCCTGGTCTAAGTAACAATCTGAGGGTCTTGGTTCTGACTTGTGATTGACCCTATAAAGTTCTAAAAACCTGTTGGAATCCTGGTCTGTTGTGATATCGCCCATTGAAGCACCTTCTTTCAGTCCAGAGATTCAATTGGATTGCTTTGAAACGAAGTGTGCTGTGACCATCAGAGTTGAATATTAGAATGAGCGTTAATGCCTCTGTTTCCAAACTGAGCTGTTATTTTTAGAACAAGAATTTGCCCCTTGCCGTTCGAGGTGTCATGACACTTGTGGTGCTTAGCGCCTGCGTAAGCTAAGCCTTAATGTCTTTCATCGCCGCCAGCTGTGTCTTGAGGTTCAGTCTGAAGATTGGGGTTAACGCCAGCATGTTTTTGGTAATAAACCTGACCGTATAAACCACGGGCTTTGTTAATAATCTAACTCGGTGTTCCGAAATCTATTAGGATGAATCACTTGTGCCAAGAGTTGCACCCGTGCAGTGCATGTGGCAAAAAGAGATCTGCACGGGACGCTCAACCGATTGAACTATCTTTCTTTTCTCTACGGTGAAGAATGAATGCTAAGCCTTCAGCAACAACGCGCTTGCCCAATTCTAACGCGCACTGAAAAGCAAAGTAAATAAGTGTGGCTATATCGAGTTCTTGATCGTAGCTGTAGAATACAGAGCTCCCCTTACAGGGCTTACGGGGGCGCCTCATGTCAACGCTGCTAAATACATACTTCGTTTGGAGCACCTACTAACACAGTAAAGCCCATTTAGCGACCATTGGATGTCGACGATGGATACGGACCTGGGAACAAACTGGGCAGTGTGTGCAGGTGGTGCAACTTCTTCAGGCATGGTTGTGTGTTCAAACGATTCTGTACGAGACAGAGTGGGTGCTGTTTGTAATGTGTATGTCTTCTCCAGGCCTGATGTGAGCTAGCAGACCGACAGGAGGGTTTGTTTAGGGCGTATACCTTCTCCAGGCCTGACGTTGTGAGCTAGGGGTTCTGTCTATAGAAGACCGACAGGGGGGTTCGTGTATACCTTCTTCAGGCCTGATGTATGTTTTGGGTTTCATACAAGATCAGCAGGCCGTTGCGTGCAGGACATACATGAACGGCGTCAGGGCTTTTCCACTTTTTAAAATAAAAGGAGTCTCGTCTGTGGGTAAGGGGCGAGGGCAGCAACAGCACGGCAAATTCCGCTATATATTACTTGCGGTCAGAGGTTTACAGTCAAGGTCGGACTGGCTTATGGCGCAATAGGGCAATGTCCTAAACAAAAACACAAAATGCTAGTGTTGGGCAGTTTTTTTGGTCAAAGTGGGCCACTTTTTTGGGCCGTGTCAGCCAGTTTGATAAGTTACTTCGCCATGCGGCTAGTAGTTTTGACCACTGTTACTGAATAAATATTCTTTAAAATGCACAATTTGCATCACGTTTTATCAACCCCCACCCTTTGGTACTACTCAAACAGTCTGCCAAAAAATAAATGAATTGCCATTTTCAACTGTGGGACACTTTTTCAATTGTGCCCGACCCAATTTTATGCCGCAGTCCGACCCTGCTTATAGCCAGCACTGTGGAGGGGGAGCCCCGCAGTTTGAAAGCGGGGCCAGTAACCTGGAGGGCATGACAAGGAGAGGGGTCAGGCAAAACTGCTGGCATCAGCACAGCCAAAGTCAGGAAGAAACAACCATGTACGCCCTCTCCTTCTCCCCCCCCTCCCCTTAGACTAATGGAGCAAGGCAGGATGAGGGGCAAGGGGGGAGCAATACCTTAGCAGGGCCAGTGAGGAAGTGCAAAGTACTCCAGAGCAGGAAACATCAGGTAACAACAAAAGAAGCACTTCGGGGTGCAAAATGCCGTCTGTGCCAGCCGGCCAGGGGCGCAGCCCACACACAAGCAGACAAAGCCCAGGGCTTGCCCCTGGGACAATATAAGGAGCTGCAGGGCAGTCACAAAGCACAAATCTGTTTGGAACTCCGCACAGAGCACCAAACAAATACTTTGCTTACGCAGCATACTTTTTTCTTTTCTAAAATGCCACCATCTAAGAAAAAGGGCGAGAAGAGGGAGAAGAAAGAACAGGGCACTGTACGGGGCCCACACCGTCCGGGACCAAGAAGGCGACACGGGCTTGAGGGGCTAACTTCAGGACCTTGTGCCCAAAAGTACACTGTTGTATAATAGTTGTAAGGATGACAGGAGGCGTCTTAGTAATAGTGATGTCCTTTATTCAGCATACAACATCATTCATCATATATAGATAAGTAGGTGGTAAATCCACTTGGACAGCTTGCCTCTAAGGTAAGGGGTTGCAGCTGGGAGGCTGTAATGTCTTCTGCTAGGCCTGGGGCCTACTTCTCGGAAGAGCTGGGAGAGGACGTCTTCCCGCGTCCTCTGCTGCTCCCGTAATGCACGCCAAGCGCGCGGGGGCGGCCCCAGTGGCCGCGGCCGAGATCTCGCGAGAGTTGCGGCTCTCGCGATATCTCTACACACCTCCCCCTGATAATGCAAAGGCAGTTCATTGTAATACATAGTCATTGTATCTCACCGGTCTTCTGTGTTCTAGTCTTGGCCGGTCACCTTTCTCGCTGTGGGCATCCTGGTGTTCCAGTTCTCGTTCTGCTGTGGGTGCATCCGGTTCCATCTCTGTTTCCTCCCTTTCTCCGTCATCATTCTCTGGCTCGCGTTCTTCTTCTCTCTCGCAGTCCATTCCTCCTTCCGCTTCTGATCTCTCCGGGGTCCTTGCTCTCTCTTGTCTCTTCTGGAATAGGGCCACTCTTTCCAGGTTCCAAGTGCGCCTGTCTTCGGTGCGGACGTGGTTGGTTCCTCTGTGGATCACTTTTATTGGTCTGCTGTACCGAGAGCCCGTGATTTGATCCTTTGTCGGTAGTCGTATTTTGATCCAATCTCCCTCTTTAACGTCTGACACTTGTTTAGTACTTCTTCTTCTGTCACTCCACGTTTTCATGCGTGTTTTACTGTTTTCAATTCTCCACACCACCTCTGACATGTCTACTTCTTCATCTTCTCTTACTTTGGTCAGCCATGGTGGTATAAGCGTCGAAGCTGCTCTTCTCCCTCTTAACATTCGAAACAGGGATATTTGAGTGATCCCGTTGGGAGTAAGTCTGTGGGCCGCTATGGCCTCTTTGGTTGTTTTGAGCGGGTCCATTCCGGAAGCGGTTGCTAGCTGGATAGCACCTTTTATAAACCTGTTGGCTCTCTCTACCAGTCCATTGGCTTAAGGATGATACAACGCTGCTTTCTTCTGGTGCATGTGGTGCTTCCTCAGGAATTGTTCCATGTCCCTTGAAACTAGTTGTACCCCATTGTCCGTTACCACTTCGTTGGGGAGTCCTTCCCTTTGAAAAATTTCAGTGAGGACTTCGATTACTGTCGCGGTGGTGATGTTTGGGACAAACTCAGCCTCAACCCACTTTGATAAGTAGTCCACTAGTACTATGCCATAGCGATGTTCGGGCGCCATCGCCTCCAAGGGTCCTATAAAGTCTATACCTACTTTTGACCACACCGCTTCTGGTACTTCTGTATGAATCAGAGGCGCCTGTCTGACCTTTAAGCGCTTGTCGCTGTTGAGGCATTCATAACATCTCTCTATCATGGTGCGAATCTCTTGATCCATGGACGGCCACCAGTAGGCCTCTCTCACTCTGCGACGGGTCATAGTGTTCCCTAGGTGGCCCGCATGGGCTCTGCAGAGAATGGTCCTTCTCATACCTACGGGTGGGATTATCTGGTCCGTTTTCAATATTATTCCATCTGTTTCTGATATCTCATCTGCCACCTTCCAATAGGGCCTCATGCCTTCTGGCATCGCTTTTTCATTCGGCCACCCTTCCCTGATCCACTCTCGTATTCTCGCCATGGTTGGGTTCTTTCCGTCTTCTTCCAACCAATGCTTCTCACTGAGTTCCAAGTAGTCCGGTGCTTTGAGATCTGTGATGGATGCCACGATGCATTCCTCTTGTAAAAACGTGGTGGCCTTGTCTTTACCCTCAGGTAATCTTGACATGCAGTCTGCCTGCGAATTCTTCCATCCTGAGATGTGCTGTACTTCAAATGTGTACTCCTGCAGTTTGGCTGCTATGCGTGCCAACCTGGGTGTTGACGCTTTGGTGTCTCCTGGGCTGAGCATGTGGATGAGGGGTTTATGGTCGGTTACCAACCTAAATTTTGTGCCCCACACGTATGTTGTGAAATGTTCTACCGCTGTATTGCTCTCCTCTAAAAAGTGCACGGAACTACCATGAATCACCAGTGCAATTATAGAGCAAATACTTCAACCCAAAAACAGACACAATAATTCACAGCCACGCACACTTTAGAAGATAATCAGCTCTTTACGGCTATTTATTCAAAGCTTACAGGTACATAGAAATAACTCGTACAACTCACATGGGCATAGATCACAGAAAACATAAAGAAGTCAAAGAAAGAAATACATCACCGTGGGCGTAGTTTAATGGAACTTCATCTCGGCAGAAGCGGCTGAAAGACCCCGATAACAGCCAGGCCAAGAGCACAACAACCCACAGGAGTGTCGGACCGAAGCGTCCCCCCTCCGACTGAAGTCTTTGTGCTTATCCCGTCTGACCGTTGAGGGCTTCCGCATATATGCCCTCCTCAACAAGGGGTGGCAACTTCTCGAACCTTCTGGCAATGCGCTTGCGCATTGATGGGTGACCGTTGGTTGCCAGCTGAATCAACCGACAGTAACCCCAAGGAGCAAAGCACTTCTCTCTCCTAAACGCCCCGGGAAACAATTCCATAACTCATCTCAAAACCTTGGCACAGGCCGAGCAAACCCAAAACAAACTTCGCTATCAGGTACCAGCCGGCACCTGCGGATCTTAGCTTTCCCAGCGCCGTGTCCTTGGCTGGGAATGCCTGCATTCCAAGCCCATCAGCAAATAACGTTGAAAACATGTTGTTTCGCAAAGCAAGTGTAGCTTTCCACTGAGGCATGGATAAATATCCATCATGGCTCTGAGTTCCCCCAGAATGCACTGCGCACCAGCGCCATGTTTTAGCTCAACCATCACAATCCACCCTTGGATATTTACTTTCCATAGCCCAGTGGCAAAAGAGGCGGTCTTTAAAACCGACGAAATGTTAATACAACAAGCTATTGTGATAGCTAATATAATACAAATGCAAGCAAAAGCATAACGCAGTGTACCTTCAATATCAGGAACCCAATGAAAATAACCAATCCCACCAGAAACAACACATCCCTTCAACTGCGTTCCAACCTAAATTATGTTTCAGCAATAGATAATCAACAGCAGCTCTGTTCTGCAGTAAAACTCTTAACCACTAAACACACTAATTTTATCAAAGATTTGTAACCCCACAGCAGCTAAACCCCAAACACCTACTAATGAAAGGGTTAATGCTAAAACCTCAGAAATAATCCCATACATTCAAAAGTTGACTTTTTACCTCGAGTTATCAATGAGTGTAAAGGAAACATCATTAGTTCTAATCAAGTCAAAGCACATGTTACCACATGGAAAGAGCCATCCTGTTTCAAAGTTACCCATCTCTAATTAGAGCTCACACACTTGGCAGCATTACTACAAATCAAAGGCCTTAATCGCACAGTTAACTTTGGTGTGGGCATTCATTTTATCTCAAAATATATTATGCTCCTGCTCGTCCAACCCTGCTGCCTAAACAATTCATGAATCATTTTCTGGCTACATGCAATGTAGTAATTTTGGAAAAGGCAAAACATATTAATCTCTGGTTAAGGCAATTCATGGCAAAACATTTCATTTTCTCTTTTCACATATTAATCTCAAAATGCATTTAAGAATCAGGTTTCAACATGTTGGCATTCAAGTGCTGTGTCACACAGCTGTATGTGGTGCATGATGTCACAGTCCACAACTCATTGTCCACAGTCCTTTGAACAAAAAAGGTAAAACATATCAATAAGGTCATTACAACCGTCGACTGAATCATTCGAATATGCAGCATCAAATGTTTGACAATATGCCAAGTCCGCACCGTGACAGTTCAGCAAAAGTTATTACTTTGTTGGACACTTCTCACAGGTTGCCGAACCAATGTTTTCACTTTTCACGCACGTTAGCAGCCTTGAGTGCGGTGCAGGACAGGTTCAAAGTTGAAATAGCATGTCGCAGTGGCTCGCTTTCTCTGAGAATGCGTCTGCTTGACTGATCAGTGTTACCCGGCAATTGCACACGTCTACCCCTTAATCTACTTTCTTGGTTATTTGCCTAGGCAAAATACAAACAGAAAGGTTAAGATTTCATCAAAAGGTACACTATCAGTGTTATCCACATTAGGATGTCATCAAAACTTCAATATCAACGTTGTCCACCCCTTCACTTAACACCACCCTTCTGCATGTTACTGGGGGCTTATTTGCACTCAACCATACGGGGTGTAACCGCCTACTCACAAACTCATTTGTGCAATGCGATCATAGTTGGTCAATGGTACCTCAGACTGATCTGTGATTCTACAAAAGCCATATAATAAGTACCCAAGTCGCACTTCTCAACGGTCGTTTTCACCAAAGCAATCACGAATGCCAGGCACCAACTTGCTTCCAGTATTTCATGATCTTGATTTAGATTGCCCTGCTGGCATCACTCCATTTTTCATAGGTAACGTCTTTTCGTCCAATACTGCCTGCAGTTGCACAAGCAGCCTTGTTTATTTTCAAGCCTCTGGTTTTCCACTTGTCATTTTCCCAAAAGGGTGTTTGTGGATTTCTTGACCACCCTTTTTAGAGCGATAGTTTGAGTCAGTTCCTTTATTTGCTTCAACAAATCATTCATTCTTGCACTAAGCCGTGAGGCTTCTGGATCATGGCTAATGTGCAGTGTTCATGTTATACTCCAAAGCCTCGCTCTGCATGTTGTCTCTTGCAAAACGGCTATCTTTGTCAGTTTGCTTCCATCTGGAACACCATAATGTCTTTGTCAGTTACTCCAGCCGTGGCAATGTAACTTGCATTTTGCCGGCTGTGTGACAGCTGTGTATTTTCACTCACAAAGCGCCTAGAGGTTTCTTCTCCAGTGCACAGCGCTTTACTTCAGTTCACATCACATGGGGCACTGGAATGCAGCTAGCATGGCAATGTCTCTTGAAATGGGCAGCTGTATCTTCTCTTAGCCCATTCACAAATGCACAGTTTTCCCCAAATGTTCATATGCGCGATGCGCCCAGTCTGCCATTTGATACTGGGCAAATTCTTTACTTGCATACATCATCCTTCAGTTCAGTTTCAGCATTCAGTAATTGCACCCCCCCTCCTCAGTTTTTGACAGTGTCTCTCACAGGGGATGGAATGCAGGAATGTCATTGTTTATCTTTCGCGCAGCAAGCTTATCTCTTTGCTCTATAACTCTTAAACTGTGGCGGCTTTAATGGAAGGCACTAGTTTCAGACAGTTCACTCAGATTAACTCTTTCCTGCACTGTTCCAGCAACTTAGATCCGCCAGCTTCTGTAAACACCATTTCACCGAACAGGAGTGCTTTTTCTGCCTTCCTTCAACAGTTTTTTTTTTCTTTCGCGCACCTCGCCCAAGACAGTGCAAGTTATCTCCAAGCCACAAGCTCCGCACAGCAAGACTCCCATGTTCAAAAGAGGCACATTTTCTTGTCATCAGATTCAACTTCATGTAATTTTGCAAAATGTCTTTTTAGCCTGTTTAAACTGATGTCCCATTTAAAGGCATATATTTTTCTTCTTTTTCCTCGTAACCTTGTAGTTTGGCTTCACAAACTCAGTCCAATGCACTGTGCGATCTTTCAACCCACTAAATCTTTGTGTCGTCTTATCACACACAGATTTTCCATTCTGTTGTACCATTGCCAGAATATAACCACTTATGTCAGTGCATTTAAAACATGTCATGTGTAGTGCAGCTCCCTGCACGTTATCTACAAAAGCAACCCACACTCTGTATTGCTTGTGGGCCGTTAATTTGTCAACAACATTTTCACTATATATCACAATCAACTTGTCCTTGTCTCGTATAAAACATACATCCCTTAATAACAACAGTACTTTTGCTTTTAGCAGCAATTCCATGGTATAGCGTGCAAACAGTCAAAATACTCTAGGGGCAATTTAGAAAATATAAATTGTCTTTTCCCCCTTAAACAATTCCAAACTGGCTCTGCAATTTCAAATCAATACACAAAAATCGAAAATTCAAATGCCATTCACTCACTTTTTTTTTTAAGTGAGCCTCTCACCCATTGTAAACATGGCACAGCAGGCAATTTTAGTGTGTTCCTTAAACATAATGCACCGCCAGCACATGGAATTTATAGTTGCCAAAAACAAACCCTTTAAGCTTTCAACACCGATATTACTCTTTCTCCTAAACAGGGCTCATTCCCACGTTATCTTCAGGAATGTGACCACTTCAAAAGCATACATTATAAGAAAGGCGCATCCTCGCCTCCTTGATATTACAGCCCCCCACTCACTAGCACACTGGGGCTGAATCGCAATGTTTAATGTTTAAACACTAGTTCACAATTTGCTCATCAAATACTTGCAATTGTTTCTTTCTCTGCTCTCATGCCAAAATAGAGCAAGCTTTCACTTTACAACTTTGTCAAGGGAAACCGCATGAAAAAATTCTTTCCTAATTGAACATAAATCTTTAATTCATCATTCATCGGAGCACTGTGAACATAGACATTTTTTCCTTTCTGCTCACGGCTTTTCGGCTCCTTGGTTTCATTTCCCAGCAGTAAGTCAGCCACGACTGCTTTACTGAAGGGGCAAGATCTCAACCACACATGCTATCGGCCGCGGCAGGCCAACACAAAAGGTACTGTCTATTGGCTGTCTCAGAGCTGCAGTGAGACGACCAAGGAAAGGCGACAGCCTGCTCTGCACTCTCTCACACAATCGTCATTTCACAGCAAGGGAAAAGGAAAAAAAACAAAACAGCTTAACACAGTTCAACACTCACTGCCCAATTAAAACAACCTTTCGCTCGTTCAAACAGATTATTTGGAACACCTCATCACAAATAACTTGGCTTCAAACAGACGGATTCTTTAATATTTGGAGCAATTCATCACAAATATCCCATCCTCTCGTCGCCAAAAATGTATTGCTCTCCTCTAAAAAGTGCACGGAACTACCATGAATCACCAGTGCAATTATAGAGCAAATACTTCAACCCAAAAACAGACACAATAATTCACAGCCACGCACACTTTAGAAGATAATCAGCTCTTTACGGCTATTTATTCAAAGCTTACAGGTACATAGAAATAACTCGTACAACTCACATGGGCATAGATCACAGAAAACATAAAGAAGTCAAAGAAAGAAATACATCACCGTGGGCGTAGTTTAATGGAACTTCATCTCGCCAGAAGCGGCTGAAAGACCCCGATAACAGCCAGGCCAAGAGCACAACAACCCACAGGAGTGTCGGACCGAAGCGTCCCCCCTCCGACTGAAGTCTTTGTGCTTATCCCGTCTGACCGTTGAGGGCTTCCGCATATATGCCCTCCTCAACAAGGGGTGGCAACTTCTCGAACCTTCTGGCAATGCGCTTGCGCATTGATGGGTGACCGTTGGTTGCCAGCTGAATCAACCGACAGTAACCCCAAGGAGCAAAGCACTTCTCTCTCCTAAACGCCCCGGGAAACAATTCCATAACTCATCTCAAAACCTTGGCACAGGCCGAGCAAACCCAAAACAAACTTCGCTATCAGGTACCAGCCGGCACCTGCGGATCTTAGCTTTCCCAGCGCCGTGTCCTTGGCTGGGAATGCCTGCATTCCAAGCCCATCAGCAAATAACGTTGAAAACATGTTGTTTCGCAAAGCAAGTGTAGCTTTCCACTGAGGCATGGATAAATATCCATCATGGCTCTGAGTTCCCCCAGAATGCACTGCGCACCAGCGCCATGTTTTAGCTCAACCATCACAACCGCCCATGCACACGCTAACATTTCCTTTTCTATGGTGGAGTAATTCTGTTTGGCCGAGGATAAGGCTTTCGAGGCAAAGGCTACCACATGTTCCGTGTCACCTTTCTTCTGCGTTAGGACAGCTCCTAATCCGTACGCACTGGCGTCTGTGGTGATGACTGTACCCCACTCGGGGTTAAATGGTTGAAGACACGGCGCTTCCATTATGGGGCGTTTTATGCTTTCTACCGCTTTCTTTTGGGGTTCTTGCCACGAGTACTCGACCCCTTTTTGAGGAGTTCGTGGAGGGGTGCTGAGGTTTCCGAGAACTTGGGGATACATTTTGCGTAGTACTCCGCCAGTCCGAGGAATGACCTTACTTCCTCTTTGCTGGTGGGTTCCGGTGCTTTAATTATGGCCTGCATTAAATTTTGTTTGGGACTTATCCCTTGCTCGGATATTTTGTACCCTAAGTACTCAACTTCTTTCGCCTTGAATACGCATTTCTCGTAGCGTAACCTCACCCCCGCTTCTTGCAGCTTGGTTAGGACTGTTCTCAATGTGGCATCGTGTGTCTGTTCGTCCCTTGCATAGACAAGGATGTCATCCTGAAAATATGCCACATTTTTGACCTTCCGTAGTAGGACATCCATCATTCGTTGAAAAATCCGATGCAGCCGAAGATAAGCCGAATGGCATCTTGGTGAACTGATAGGTGCCAAACGGAGTGATGAATGCTGTGAGGGGCTTGGATTCCTTGTGCAATTGTATTTGGTGGTACGCGTTTCTCATATCCAGTTTTGAGAATATTTTGGCTTCTTTCATCATAAGAATCAGTTCATTTATGCTCGGTAGCGGGTAACTGTCCGTAATGACTTCCAAGTTTACACTGCGAAGGTCAATGCAAACCCTTAGCTCTTGTGAGTTGGGTTTCTTTATGAGCACGACTGGGCTCAGCCACTCTGAAGCTTCAATTTCTTCAATGACGCCATCCACTCTCATTTTGTCCAATTGACTCCTGAGTGTGTCCCTCGCGGTTGCTGGTACTGGCCTCACGCGATGTTTGACTGGGACTGCATTCCTTTTAAGCATTATTTTGTGGACAAAGCCTTTGATATGCCACGGCTCCTCCGAGAAGAGTTTGGGATAATCACTTTTGACTATTGGAACGCTCCTCCCGCAGACAGAGAGTACTTGATCTTCTGTGCTGGGATCCAGTTTGATTTTCAATTTATCTTGGTCGTCCTATCCTAATACTGCTGGGCCCTCTTGGCTGAAATATACTCTGGTGGTGGTTTCCCTTCCTTTAAACTCCACCTTCCCATTGATATAGCCCAGTAGGTCAACCGACGCTCCTCCAAAAACCGTGGGTTTGTGCCGTGTGGTGAGCACTCGAACCTTTTCCATCCCCAACATTTCTTTGTATGTGCGTAGGGGGATTATGGTGAGGTCAGAACCTGAGTCCGCCATGACTTTTGTTTCCATCCCGTCGATTTTGATTATGCAATGGGGTTTTTCTCTCCTGGCCTGTGTGCTGTTCACCATGATGGCGGTGGGTCTCCCTTCATCTTCCGAGGACGACTCTCTTTCCGTGTTGCGACTCATGTTGACGTTTGTGACTTTCTTGTTTCTCCACTGACACACAATCGAGAAATGGCCAATACGTTTGTAGATAGAGCACTCTTTATCTCTGGCTGGGCACTCCCTGTCAAACGCCAAATGTTTCGTGCTTGTACACCTGTGGCATTTCAGTGGTTCTCTCGTGCTCCCTTTTTCTTCTTTCGTGTTCGATACTTGTCTCTCTTTCTTCGGGCGAAACGCCACTGCTTGTATTTCAGTGGAGCTATGGCTTCCTGTGAGTTCTTTTCGTCTCCCAGCTGTTTCTTCGACTGCTCTGGCAATCTCCATTGCTTTCTCTAGCAGCAGTTCCTTCTCCATTATGAATTTATCTTGCACTTTCCTGCTGTTGGTGTGAACTACCAGCATGTCGCCGATGAGGCTCTCGGCATTGTTGCCAAAGTTGCACAGCACTGCCAATTCCCGTAGCTTTGTGACGTAGTCGTCAACAGGTTCTGAGGCTTCTTGTCTGCGACAATAGAAATGTATTCTGTGCAGAACTGTGTTCTCTTTACTGGCAAACCTTTTTACGATTCTTCTTACCGCTTCCTTGAATACGTCATTGTTGTCACCAACCACCGGGCCCGGGGTGAGACTTTGAAACACCCTCTGTCCTTCTACCCCTAGGGCGTTAAGTAACATTGCCCTGCGCCGTGCTGCCGAGAATCCTGCACCGCCCACTGCCTCTACGTATGTGGTAAATAAAGGTTGCCATTGCGACCACGGGATGGCAGGTTTACCTGGAGTTTGTAGGAAGGGCGGAGGTGGTGTCGCGCCTTACATGGTTCACGTGGGTTGTAGTGGTGATCCTCGTCGCCAATTTATGTTGTACAATAGTTGTAAGGATGACAGGAGGCGTCTTAGTAATAGTGATGTCCTTTATTCAGCATACAACATCATTCATCATATATAGATAAGTAGGTGGTAAATCCACTTGGGCAGCTTGCCTCTAAGGTAAGGGGTCGCAGCTGGGAGGCTGTAATGTCTTCTGCTAGGCCTGGGGCCTACTTCTCGGAGGAGCTGGGAGAGGACGTCTTCCCGCGACCTCTGCTGCTCCCGTAATGCGCACCGAGCGCGCGGGGGCGGCCCTAGTGGCCGCGGCCGAGATCTCGCGAGAGTTGCGGCTCTCGCGATATCTCTACATACACCTTATGTTTATGATTATTTTGTTATTACTACAAAATGATGTACAATAAAAAACCCACTGCCTTTTTATTGCCAACACTCAACCAATGTTTCGTGTGATACATGGGGCGATGTTTGGGTTCCAACTGCTTTGTTTGGGTCCACCGGTTACAATGTGAGCTTTGCAGCGCTTGCCTTACAAGGTGCACTGGCTGGAGCCTTTCTGGCCGTCAATTCCCTTGGGGAATACAGAAGTGTTATCACCTAGTTTTAACACTGGTTCCTCCACGTCAGTCACTTGCTGACAAAGGATTTATAGCGTTACAGAGGGCATTTAGTGTTTCAGCTCCCTGCAGGCTGGGCGTCTCGTGATAATGGGTGGCTATTAACCCTGGTTGAATGTGTCTCTTTTATAATGTATGCAAACCACGGGTGCCTCAGACGGCTTTCTGCTCTAATGCTGACTTGGGCCCCCACACATCTGCAACTGGGCCAGAGGACACATTCCGTTGGCAGTCCTGCTTTTGTGTGTTAGTGGTACTCTCCATATAGGACCAGAAGGGAGGCTTTTGCAGGACATGTCCAGGACGTAAAACTTCTGCAGATCAGATGTGTGCTGTGGATTACATATAAGAGCAGTAGTAGGGCAGTATACCCAGGATGTATAGCTTCTACATACCTTATGCTGTTCTAACTGTGCTATATAAAACCTCGTGCATAGGGCAAATACCTTTTTAAGATCTGCTTCTGTGTACTGGTGTTCTATATGAGACAAGCAGGCTTTGTGTGTAGGATGTACCCATACTTCAGACCTGATTTATGGCGTGTGTTCGGAATTCTGTACAAGACTAACGAGGCACTATGTGAAGTGTAGCCCTTCTCTGGGCCAGATTAATGGTATGTGTTTTGAATTTTGTTCAAGTTTGAAGGGCAGAGTTTGCAGGTTAAACACCTTCTTATTCTGGAAACTGTATACAGGATTAACCTGGGCTGCGTGTGCTAGATGTGTGTAACCTTTTGTGATCTGATTGGTTGTGTGGTGAGGGGAAATGAACTGACTGTGTCTAATAGGAAGGGCAGAAGGCCCGTGCCGATTCCTTCTGATTTGCCCATGCTTGTTATCACTAAGCAAACAATAGCTCCGACCTTTCGTCAGGACGAAGGGAATAACGGCTTGCTTTACAGCAATGCATTTTTATAACGAATTGGATTTTATATGCAACCTGCTGGAGTTTGTTAAAGGGGGCTCCTTTTAAATGTAATAATATGTATTTATGTTGTCTTTATGTGTACAGCTACGACGGTTTTATAGAATTGTAATCTGTTGTTTATATGTAAATGGAGGAATCCGAATAGCATACTCTTGAAGATGATTGGTTGTGTGCGCGCTATGAATTCTATACAAGATTAACAAGGCAGCAGGTGAACGTTGAATCCTTCCTCTAAATCGTGCGTGGTTAGAATTCTGCGCAATCTTGCAGGACATCGTGCACGGGGTGTATACATACTGCCCACGAAGATGAGGGGTCGTGCGAGAACTTCTATATTAAACCAACAGGGTCGTTTGTGCAGGCAGTATACTTTATTTAGCCCTGCTTTGTATGGTAGAAAGTGTGCGATTGGCGGTGTGTGCTTGGGACTGCATCTATGCAAGACTGTATGAGACCCAGAGGTTTTTCAGGGATGGAGCAGAAGGACTGGACTTTGGGTCATGGTATTGGCACCTGCGTTCCGATCATGCCGCGCAGGGACATTTCTGGTTGCTATCCAAGAGCTATTTATCCCCTGCTTATAGCGTTACCTCTACCACCCCAGGCAAACTGATAGCATGCAAACATGCGGATATGGCATTAGCTCTGTGTTTTTAAGATCACATCTGCAAGACAGTTAAAGTATCACAGGGGACAAAGTGTTGTAGTTTGCATCTTAAGACACAGTTAGATTGGCAGCACATGTTTTGCTGGCTTCTTATGGCCCAGTGGCAGCTCCTGATTGCTTGGTGATGCCTGACATCCAGGAGCTGCTTCATCAGTTCGTTATGTAGCCCCTGGCCCAATAAAGCTCTCATTGGTAGATGTTGCTGTCCCCCTTGCGAATGGGTGACATCTATAGGGAGCAAAAATAAGAACACACACCTAATGTTATTGTTGTTTTGTTAAAGTTGTATTAAAATGCTTGTTAATACTGGGTAATGGGGATCATTACAACCCGGACGCAAAGGGATACCGGGCACAGGTAATGACACCGGTGGCGGTAATCCCTTTTCGCCCTATTCCGAGGTCCCTTTGCGGGTCCTTCCTTAATGTCTGTTTTTAGCAGGCGTTAAGGACGAGACCCGCAAAGGGATAGCGGAGTTAATAACGGTACCGCAATTTGCGGTACCGTTATTGCCGCCTTCCACCTTCCCATTGAGCCCTATGGGGGCTCAAATGGGAATGGGGAATGGCATTTAAAATGGGGATTTACCGGTCCCGCAAAGGGCGGAATGGACCAGTAAGTCCCCATACCACCACGTCGGTGGCGGTACCGGTGTTGGTGCTAGTCATGGCGCTATTAGCGCCATGACTAGCACCAACCTCGGAATGAGGGCCCATGTGTATGCTTTTGCTTTAAACAACCTGTCTGCAGGGACAGCACCGAGGCCTTTCAATATTTCCAGTTCAAATAGTCCTCGAGCATCAGGGAAGCTGCCGGGCAGTTGCCCCATGTTATCAGTCTTAGCTAACCAAAACACTTCTCTAATTCAGGACATTCATATGTGCTTTGCAGCGCACACATTACAGGCCACCTTTGCTGGCGTCATTAGGCTTTCACTTTTTGAGCGTCTTTTGCAGTATCCAGCAGCAATATTACCACCTCATCGCCCCTTTATTCCAGTTTGGACTACATCAGCACCTTGCTGACAAAGAGCAATTGGTAGCTTTTCGATGGACATTTAGGGCCTGATTCACAGACACGTATTATAATGGCAAAACCCATTGGAAAACGCTGTGTGAATCAGACCCTTAGCGTTTCACCTCTCCACTGCCTTCCATGCTGTGAAAACTTCCGCTATTAACATCCTTTCTGCCTCAGACTGTGTTACCACCCATCTGTAGACAAGCGCCCCCCCCAAACATAATGGTCCCCCACTAGCCCAGACAAAGCTTTAGCCAGACCTGCCTGTCTGTGTAATCATACGCATCTTCAGAAGGCTGGAGCTGCTCTGATCCCAGGGAGGGGGACACTTGGGCGTTTTTGCAGGTGTTCCCTTTGTTTCCCAACGATAATGTAGTCTTCCAGTCTGGGTGGTAGAATGGAAGAAAAACTCAGCAGCGCATGCGCCGTTTCATCGTCGCGATCCAGAGAAGGAAGCGTCAGCGCCTGGCCGCTGAGGGCCCAGAGCACAGTAAAGGGAGTTGTCCTGGCACCTTGCTGCTACCCACTTTGGCGCAGCGCCAGCATCAGTCAAGCTGGGCCGGTACCAATGGGCAGCACGCTTGAGCCAACATGAGAGGAGGCAAACGTGTGGTACCCGCAGCGAAAGTGGCCCATGTTAGCGGATTGTTGTACATGTCACCTGTGACGTGCCTCACAGAACCTCTGTCAGGAGGTTCGGATCTGGAATAACACCAACGTTCTAATGTTTCAGTTATCGTTGATCCGACCTCCGGGGGCCATACAATAAAACCCCTCCTTGACTCCCCTCTGTGTCCTGCCTCTGCATTCAGCCAGGTCCAAAGGGTGAAACATCAGAACGTTGGTGTTATTCCAGATCCGAACCTCCTGACAGAGGTTCTGTGAGGCACGTCACAGGTGACATGTACAACACGGATGCTGTCCTAGTTTATCAGTGACACAGGAGGAGGGCTGCCCCGGGTTGATACCAGGAGGTTACCCACCACCGAGGCACGGAGAGGCAGAAGGAGGATGGCAACAGAATGGGTCCATTCGGGGTCCCTCGTCGGTCCTGCCCTATGGGTAAGGACTACCCGGGAAACACGGGAACATGCAGCCTGGAAGTCAAATGACGCAGTGGCAGGACTGATAGGAGAGCACTTTCAATTAAGTACTGTAAACTGGCAAATAATTACTGGGCTTTGAGCCCCATAGGTTCCTATATAGTCAGGGACTGGTGTCGATCTACAGCTGGCTGTTGTTTGTATTATTATGTCACGTTTACCTATTAGCGGAAGCAACTGTGAAGGATAGTGCCCTCCAGGGAATGTGACCCACAAGTCGAAACCCCACTCCTGTCCCATCCCAAGGGCTCTCTTTGCACCTCCAGTGCAGGGCATGGACTGGACTGGGGGTCGGGAATGGGAAAAATAAAGTTCCACACCTCTGTTCGGTGGCTCCAATGCAGTTTCCCTGCCCCCACCCCACCCATGGCAGCTCGGCTAACAGATCCGTCCCAGTGAATACGTGGGGGCTGGGCTGGGGGTAGCCCGGCTGTGGGTTTAGACACCCAGAGTGACTGAAGAATTGATGCTGGGGCAACACCTCTAATTTAGTAAGGCTAATGTATATACATTTTTATTAGCGGCCATTGGGGACCTTTGGCTGTTAATATGAGTTTAAATATGAGATTGGAAAATCCTCTTTCTAGCTTAAAACGATTTCAGGTGTGCTAAGCTTCATTGTGTGCCTGCATGCCTTAATGCCGATGGAATGGCATGCAACCAGGTTTGCAGAATGCTATATTGCTGTATGTATTCCTTGGGCATTAACCTGGGGTTACTAATTGATTGGAATTAGGGAACGTATCATTGGTCCTGACAGGGAGCCTTAACAAATCTTGTCCCCTTTATAGCTGGACTTTCGTGGGCGAAATGATGTAGGGGTCCTACTATGACCTGGTGGCAATGCCCAGTCAGAGGGACTAAAGCAAAATACCTGGGCTACAGTTATTTGGACCCCTAAATAAAGTATAGCAGATAGAAGTCAACCTCTGCATTTCCAGTGAACGAGTTATCTTGGGAACTTCAGATGAATGACACAAAGGTGCAACAAAGGAGAGATCCTAGAACATGAAATAGCATTACAAAAGTGTTTTTTTATGTAAGAGATGGTGAAAACATAGTGTGGCATCCCAGCAGAAGTGGTGAAAGTAGAGACACTACATTAATTCAAAAAAGGCCTACGACTGACAGAGTGGGGGCAAAGCCAAAGCTGCATACCGTAAACCAAAAATGTCCCAAAAGCAGGCAGGTAAACTGGGCAGACTGTATTGACATAGTGTTTTGTAAGTATTGAATACTTTGGGGCAGATTTTTTTTTAAAAAAACCTTATTCTCAAAGGGTGATCTCCAAATCTCAGTGGGATTGACCAGCAGAACACATGATGAGCTCTATAGCCTCTTGCATATGTATTTTATGACAGATTCCCAGCACCTGCATGGGTGCTGCAATCAGATTTCACAGTGACATGACTTTTGAAGTGCTGGAAATGAAATAAAAATCAATTCTATCCCTGTTTGCGGGATAGAAATGCAAGTGGAGCAGTAGCAGTTTATACTTCTGATAGTCTACTTTTTAAACAAATGTAGGAAAGGGCCAGGATTAACCCTGTCATGCATTATGCCTCATCCTGCACATGCTCCAAACGGGCGCTTGGGAATGTTTTTCATTTCAAAGGGCATCCTGTTTCTGAATAAGGGATGCACATTTAAACGTGCAGAAAATCCTCCTTTCCCGCACAAATGCCCAAAGAGTATGGGAATGGGCATCTGAATGTGCACGTCTGTGATGCGCACATTTTTATGACCTTTCAGAACAATTCACAACTTTTTTGGCGAAAATGAAAAGATGTGTGAGCATGTCTCATCACCTGCATTAAAAAAATGGACAATGCCGATATGTTCCTATTACCAGTTTTCAGATTTCTCCTCTTAAAGTAGTAATCTGTGGAAAACATATGAATTAAAAATGAAATATCAAAAGTTAAGAAAAGGATTGCATCTGTGTGTAATGATGAAAGGCAGCCAGGGCATTGATTGCAGAGGACAGACGGCGGACACAGATTATTAACAAGAGATAGGGACCAGTTTAGAAAGATTTGCACTGGAGGAAATCGGGAGACATCCCTACCATTTCAGAGGTGCTTCTGCTGCTTTATCCCTTAATCGGAAAGGCTGAAACTGGAGCCCATCTGGAGCTGCCTTGAGCCTGTTTGCGATTCTCATGTGCAAAGGCCTTTCATTAAGATTTTCTTATGGGCATCTTAGAGATGCTCCCGGCAGCTTCTCAGGCTTTTTGAATGGTACATACTGCTCATAGGCATCTTGTGATTTGCTCCATTGTCTTTGTGGTGCAGTTCTGACGGCAGGCTGGGATATGATATGATAGGTTATTTATAACGCTCAATACTCAGAGGTTTCTAAGCGCGGACCCGGGGATCGAACCTGTGTTGTTGCTCTGTGTCGTCTTGCTTCCAAGGCAAGCACGTTGCGGCTGAGCTGTCCTCCCGAGAGTGCACTGGATGAGGAGAACAGATGATGGTGTGATTGTGATGGAGAGAAAAGGCTTCAGTCGTCCAGAGAGGGTGACAGTTTAGTAAGGAATGGATGGGCAGGGCACACACCACTGTATCCAAAAAGAAATATTTATTGGGTATATTTGTACATGTTATGCGTCGAATGCAAGCATTTTTCTATATTAATTGGTTGTCCTACACTTCAAACTCCAGAGGCCCTGTTTTCATGTCACCCCTTCTGGGGGACATGGTACCTTCTGGTGTTGGTGTCATAGTCACATGGGGTAACCATGTGACTATGTTAATAAAAGAGACAATCCAGTTCTGGCTCGGCAGTCAATGCAAAACTGACTCCGGTGTCGTTCTTTGGGGGCACCCTGCTGGTGCAACACCGTGTGGAGTAGGTCCAGGGACAGGGCACTCCGCGAGGTCGGGGCACCTGCTGGCAACGCTGCCCTCTCTGTTGCCTAGCCATGTGATCATGGCTGAACGGCGCAACCCCGGCCTGGGTGCCTCCAGATACGAGGCTGCAGTGCACTGGGTGCCCCCAGCCACGTGGGTTGCTCTGGTACTCCGGGGCGAGTGGGGTGATCCCCACTCCTTTGTCTGCTGCGTGAGCCCAGCATCGATGGTCTGTGTCGGGTGCTGCCGACACGCACTGGGGCCCGTCCGGTGACCTGGACGGGCCCCCCCAACAGGACCGATGCTTACCACCATTGAATTTGCATAAACGCCTGAGGCTGTTGCTGCCTAATACAGAAATTAAATGGAGGAGTGGAAGTTGATTAACTTTTTGTGGATATAACGGGTATTAGAAATCAGCCCTGAGACCTTGGAGCCTGAGGATGTTGTGACCTCTCTGGGAAGGCCGCTGACGAAGGATGTTTCAGGGGGCGTTTGATCAAGTGTTGTGGTATGTTATGCTACTGTGCTATTGTACTGCTATTGTACTTGCAAATCACTACTATCGTGGTTTTAAAGTGCCAATCTATGTCCATGAAATATTCGGACCCCATCTGTGGAAGCCATAGCTTACTCTGCTGAGAAGGCCGAGCAAGGGCAATAGTGAAGTAAGAGGGTGGGAAAGCAGGAAGAAGGTGAGGGGAGGGACACACACAGTGGGGAAATCCTTTTCATTAGTCTTTTTAATCCACTATGCACAAGCTGTCTTCTAGAGAGATGCGACATAGGAACGTGTGTGTTAATATGTACATTGGGATTCCAAGGCAGTTTTGGAAGAATGAGAAGTGAGTGCTTGAATAATATTGAGTTGCTGATGGGGCTTGAGAGAATGCTTGGCCAATACTGCCCGATATGTACGCTTAAAATACCTGCAGTTTCTATTCATGGTAGCCCGTGTAAGTTCCCTACTAGTAGTTCTGACATGTGGTTGGTAGCAAAAGGCAGGGATTGGAATACCCAGAATGAATGAAGTCCAATGTGATGATTCCTCTTCCCTAGGTGTAAAGGTAAACAATGTTCAAGTGTTCCTTGTTCTTGTTGGTTGACGTATAAGATACTGGGGTCATTATGACGTTGGCGGTAGCAGTGCCAGTAAATACCGGAGTCATGCATTTTCTGGCACTTGGGAATGGGCAATTATCGGGGCATTACAGACCCAGTGGACCCGGTAATTGCCCATTCCCGTGTGCCGGAAAATATTACTCCCCATTCCCATTTGAGTCCCATTGAACTCAATGGGAATGGGGAGGCCGGATGCACCGGCACCATTCATAAATGGTGCCGGTGCATCCGTCAAGGTCTGCGAGCGGGTGGCGTTCTGCCCGCCAGGTCAGACCTGGCGGGCTGAAAGGCACCGGCTTGCAGAACTCGTTGTTTGCTGGTCCGGAAACAACAGTACTGGCAAGCTTACCAGCACCGTTGTTACCAGACGGCACAGTTGTAATGATGCCCAATGTCTTAATGTGAAAGACGAAATGTCAATGGGCTTTGAAAAAGGGTGTGCAGGCTCTGAATTGGATGCTGCTTTTGTTACTGTGGTGGGGATATATTGAAACATAAGGCTGCCAACTATGAGGGTACTTTCTGATACACCTGTTCCGTATTTATGCCGTTATCTGATTTTTCACAACCTAGGGGCATAGAATGGTCTGGTGGATGTCTTCAAGAGCCCCCCTAGTTTAATGTCCCCTTTGTAAGTAATCTGTTTCTTGTTTTTTATTTTCCCTGGTCTATGTCCCACTTTGTTTACACCCTCAAACACTGGCTCACTACTTGTTCGCATCTTTGTGGTATTGTACTGGCACCCTCCCAGGGAATGCATCTGACATTTATAAATGCCATTTGTGTTTGAAATTCACCTCCCTAATCTTCAAATAAAAAAAATACAGAGCTAGGTTTTTTACAAAGCATCCTGAAAAATGAAGTTACTGTCCAATTGTTTTAAAGTGGACTGACAATGTCTCACAAACCTGCCCTGATTTGCTAGCTACTGTCTTGGCATATGTGAGAATCAGACACCACGGTAGTGTGCACTCTGTAAGCAGGGTCTGATTTTTGTAAGTGTGCGTTCAGTCAAAAACCTTGGAGATTGTCAGTTTATCTTTTTGCGAGATTAAAGCTGCAACAAGGTGATTGCCCATGTAAAACAGTTTGGAGGGGCAATAGAAGTTTGGTGGCTTTTCGTCCCAGGATTACCTTTGAAGTATTCGATGTAGCCAACTGCAAACTCCCGAATAGCAATTTGGGCCTGCCAAGAGGCCAGGTGTGTATTGCATTGTTATTGTATTGCTGTATTCGAAAGGCACTACCACCCAAAGGTTTCCTAAAAGCTCTTGCGTCCTTTAAGACGAGAACCAGGATGCAAGTGGGAAACAGCAAGGCAGACAGACAGAGCCAGCAGCTAGCTATATTGAAAGAGATTTGGAGAGGAAAATTGAATAGGGAGTTAATAGCTTTTGCAAAATAATCCACCAAACTATGTGAAGAGGAGGTGTTCTTCTTAGATGTACAAATGCATGGCTTCTCAGTTGAAAGAAGGGAGGATTGGGTTTAGGAGGACATGAGTAAAGGGTACTTGGAGATAAATACCCAATTAACTTTGGGCTTAAAGATTTTGTAATGTCACTCATTGGTGACTCATCTGCACACGACATGAAACGGTCTTTCAAGATATTACATAGAAGGCATTGTTATCCTAGCAGTTGGTGAACATATACAATGCTTCTAGCAGTTCAGGTCCTTTCATATATGATGGGTGTTTTGTATTGTTTTTGTATTCGATATGCACTACAACTCAATGGTTTCTAAGTGCTCTTAAGATGTGGCTCTATCTGGGATAGACTGTGTGAAAGGTGAATGTAATTGGAGAACAGAAGCATAGGATGGGCTGCTGTGGATCTGTGGACACATTCTTGACTATGTTGAAAGTCTGGCATTCAGAAACACTGGGGATTGTTTGATTTTCTGATAATATAGTCTGAGAGTGCACTCACTGCACAGCATATGGTTTCTCTGCAGGGAGCTGCATGTTTTACGTTACTGTTAGCATAAGGCTATGACAACTTTCATTTGTATTTGTATTTGTATTTTGTTTATATAGCGCGCTGGGCCCAAGGTGTCAGGTCCTTGGTCCTCTTGACTGGTGCAGAGGCAGCACAAACACCTACCTCCCCATTGGGTCTTGGCACCTGGGATGTTACTACTACAGGCCACCGCAACCCTCTGGGGAAAGAGGGTTAGGGTCTGTTGAATGGATAGGTAGAGGTAGTTCAGGGAAAACGGAAAGAGGTTTAGGGAAGTGCCATGGATGGGCAGGGCAACCTTAGGGAAACCTGCTCCTCGGCTCCTGCTCGAGCTCCAGTGGACAGTTACTCTGCCCTTCCACACTCACTCCACAATCATTCTATGTGCACAATGGTTGAGGACCTTTGTACCGGAGTCCCTAACCAGCAAATGCTTTAGCAGTTATATATATCACACCTGGTTGTATATATATCAGACCTGGTTATATACTGCCACCTTGGTAGGACACTGGGCCTTATTACACGTTGTGCGTTAAAAATCCAAAATTACCGGCATGGCGCTCTTAACGTGTCTGCCCTCGCAAGAGGGAGCTAATAGCGCACCATTAAGAGTACGCGGACACGAGCATAGCGCCATGCCGGTAATGACCCAACCGCCATGCCGCTAAAGACCCCAAAAAGTCACTTACCGCCCTCGACGAAAGTGCAGATAGCACCTCCGCCCTCACGCTGCATGCAAATAGCAGTCACCGCTATTAGCGGTGACCGTTAAATTGCGGAACCGGAAATAGCGTCATCGCACAGGAACGGGAAAGAGCACGGCGGCCATCTTTAAAAACACAATCCATTGCCATCCTCTGCCCCCTGGACCTGTTTGTGGTACTTTGCTGTCTGAGATTCACTGGAATACCCTTACATGCCCAAGGCACTGAAAAAAATAACTGACCGCCAGCGGAAAGAAAAGTTCTCTAATGAGGAGTTACTCATGCTGACCCAAACCTTAGCAGACAATGCTGCAGTGGTCTTCGCTAACGACATGCGGCAGGAGACTCTCCTTAAGAAAAAGGCTATCTGGGCCGAAGTGGCAATGAAAGTAAGTGCCGTGGGCACCTGCACCCACAATGTACGCGAGTGCAGGAAAAGATGGGATGACCTGAGACTCTGGGTCAGAATGATCCTGGCAGAGAATCGTAACACTTCCACGGCTGGCAGATCTGGGTCGCCAATCAAGCTAAAGGAATGGGAGGAGACATGCGCAAACCTGATCGGAGTCGAATGTATCGAGGGAGTCGGAAGGATGGAGCATGGTGTGGCAGACACGTCGGATGGAGGTAAGTGTACTGATGAAAGCATGCAATGTGTATCTACAGGTCCCCACAAATGTCAGCCCAGGCTCACCTCATGGATGGCCATACATCCACACATGCATCCCACCCTGCCCATGTCAGTGCCAGACCCAAACACACACACATGCACACATCAACAGAGCCAAGTGCCACACACAACACTGCATGGATGAGCCACTGAACTGGCACATAACCTGCACCCTTCACAATGAATTGCAAATGCCCACAACTGCATTGATGATGTATCCTGCATTAAGTACATCGAACCCTAACCAATGCCATCCCCCTTCTTGTCCCCGACAGGGTCACATACTGACAGTGAGGATGCATCCCAGGCACCCCCTGCGCAAAAGAAGAAAAGGCCACAGCCCACCGAGGACACCCCCACGACATCAAGGGGAAAAGGCGCAAGGCTCCATTTGCAGAGTTCCAAACATCGTTCGAGCGCCACTGCCAAGGCCACACCAAATCCAACAGCCTCACCTCACGAGGTTCACTCACCACCGCCGCTCACAGCCACCGAGGGACCACCCTCAGATACTGCTAGTTCGGCAGGAGAGTCGGCAGCCACTGCACCATTAACTGATGTGGAGGACCCAACTGAATTCGAGCTGGGCATGCACACCCAAGCCCACCTGGAACCCCCAAGCCATCACCCCATCACACACCTGGCTCCAACATCACTGGTGACGAGACCATGGGATCCTTCAGTAGCCCCCCGGTGCCTCCATCTGTACACCTGCCAGTATCACAATGCACAGCAACCACACCACCAGAGGCCGACACTGCCCTTGACCTGGCCAGCATATCCAGCGGCAACAGGGTCTCACTGTGCTGGTTGGTCAGCATGTGGCGGAGGCTGCCCGTCTAAGGGCGGAGATTGGGGAGACATCCAGGCACTCCAGGGAGAGTATGGAGTTCTGCACAGACAGGCTGTGTGGGGAGCTCATCAGAGTTTGTGAGGTACTCGCACGCATTGCGGATGCAATGGACTGTCAATTTCCACCACCACCACCAGCACCAGGACAGTCTGCCACTTCTTCGTCCGCTGGTTCGCGGCAGACAAGCCCACTCCGACACTCCGCACGAACCACCAGGCGCTCCTCCCGGCAGCCTCCAAATGCTGGATCAGGCAATGACCAATAGGGAGTGAATATCCATGCTTCCGTGTGCATGCCTGGAGGCAAACATTGTGTAAGACACATGAGGGACAGTTGTGGGGGTGGGGTGTAGGGTGTGATGGGACAGTTGTGGGGGGTGGGGGGTGGGGGGTAGGGTGTGATGGGACAGTTGTGGGGGGTGGGGGGTAGGATGGTGGGATGTTTGGGTACATGCACATTTTCCTGTTTGAGTTCATAAATACACTGGTGTTAGAGCAAAACACAGGCCTGGACTTCTTCATTGTGTATGTTTGATTTATTGACACCAAGGTCCATTGTGAGCTAACAAACAGACACCAGTGCACCACTAGCCATATCCAGGTGACAGTACGAGAACTTGTTACTCAGAATATTTGGTTGACCAGATGCTGCCTCACAGCACGTCCCTCCTGGCCATCCCCTCCTGCATGACCTGCATCCCCTTCACCTCCATCCTCATCACCATCATCATCATCCTCATCAGGTGATTCTGTTTCAACGTCAGGGGGCAGTGGCACATTCCGTCTGATACACATATTGTGCAGCATGACACATGACATGGTGATCTTGGCCACCTTCTCATGGCCATACAGGAGAGCGCCACCAGACCTGCTAATGCACCTAAACCATGACTTCAATAGGCCAAAAGTCTGCTCAATCACGATGCGGGTACGGTTATGTGCACAATTGTATTCCTCTTCGTGCCTGTTCTGTGGGTTCCGTAGTGGTGTGAGGAGCCACCTCTTCAGGGGATAGCCGGCGTCGCTTATATGGGGGAAGGAATGGGGTCCTGTTAGTTTTCACCTCAAGTGTGGCCTGTTCATTTCATTGGCTTACATCTGTATGTGCATTTGGACGATGGACTACAGGCTACACCCAGTTGGAGTATATATCTCCCCCCCCCACACACACTGCCATGTGCTTGGCCTGCTACTCACCAAGTAGCCACGAACGCTGTCCCGTTTGTCGCTCCATGTAGCGTGGGAGTTCCGCAGGACCATGGAATCATGGGTAGATCCGGGAAATCGGGCACAGCAATTTGTGATTATCTTGTTGGCGTCACATACCATTTGGACATTGATGGAGTGGAATTGCTTCCTGTTTCAGCACACTACTTCATTGTGATGTGGGACGACCAATTCCACATGTGTACAGTCGATGGCCCCGATGCAACTTGGGATGCCTGCCAGTGAATAGAAACTGACTTTGGTGTTTGCAATCTCCTGGGCAGTCCGTGGCATGTATGTGTTCTGGTGCATGCTTCAGGAGGGCATCGAGTACCTGGTTCAGTGTTCGTGAGAATACTGGTTGGGAGATGCCATGCATTTGCCCCACTGTATGCTGGTAGGCGCCTGTGGCCAGGAAGTGGAGCACAGTCACCACCTTCAGTAGAGGGGGGATGGCAGTTCAGATGTCTATGAGGCTCACAATGTCGTGGTGTATCATGTCCACGATGCTGGTGATGGTATCCCGGTCCAGACGGCACAGGGTGTGTATCTGCTCAGGTGTTAGGTTAAATGGACTGGCTCTGTTCCTGGGAATTGGTGGGTGCCTCTATGGTATCATTAGGTGCCGTGGTGGTGCTTGCTGTGCCTGACTTGCCCTCCTCCTCCTCCTGCGTCTCCTCTGTGCTGCCTGTTGTTGTTGCAGCTGCGCTGCTATCAGGTCCTCCAGGCCATGTAATGCTGCTAGTATTGGAACCATCTTGGTGTGGGAAGGGGTGTGGTGTGCTCCTTTTGAGCAGCCACAGTCTCCATTGCCTCCACCTGTGCTGATTGTGGCCACCTGTGGCAGGTGGTAACACTGCACAGTTATTTTAACGAGTGGTTCGCGATGGCGGTAAGGGGTTTTGGGGGCTTTACCATGCCGCTATTGGCATGTCCGCTCGCCTTGTGATGGTGTGCTATTAGCGGCATGGCGTTATTTACGGGATGGAGGGTCGCGCGCCCGCGGACTGGCCGCTATTAGTGGCACCGTACTTAGCGGTGCCGCTAATAGCGGTGAGCCGGGTCGTAATTAGCATGGGGATTTAACGTTACCGGTATTCCATTACCGGTAACGTTAAATCCCTACCGCCTACCGTGTAATGAGGCCCACTGTCTAGCATTAGCATCCATCCCACATTACTTCATGTAGGCTAGTCCCAGCATTTACAGAGTTACAGATTCCCCACATTACCCCATGTGAGGATAGAAAAACAGTATACACATAGTATGCAAATACACTTAGCTTGGTTTCCGTGCAAGTTCTAGGTCCTCTGGGTCTTTTCTTGTTGGTGGGCCGACGCGCTGTCATTCAGGTTCATTTGAAGCTGAAATGAGCAATGTAAAGTCAGTACATGTGCGCGTAGGTGTCATTCCAAAGAATGTTCCCTGAGTGGTTTAAGCAAGTTACTGGTGTGGTTACTTCACAGCCTGTTAATTAAACAGAACTCTGGGAGCAGTTAGGCATGCGTATCATGCAGGGGTTAACATGCGTTGCTCGGTTGCGCCTCCTGTGGAATTCGTGGCTCTGGGCTGTTAATGGTTAACGTTCCCCCAAGGCCCGTAGCGCGTCTCCCTTCCAGCGGTTTACCCCAAGGGCGTAGCGCGTCTCCCTTCCAGCAGAGAAATCAGCTGTTCACATTATGAATATGCTGCTACTTATCTTTGTTTTGTATGCGGGGCCTGGGGTGTGGATGTAGGCGGGCTGGTGCCCTGCATAGGTGTGCCTCCAGGAGCTCGGGAAATACACATCTTCACTCTCCGGTAGTCAGGATTGCGAACAGCGCTTACTGGGCGCGGCTCGCGCATGCGCACTCGAGCGGGTGTGGCTCTCTTCTCCACAGCAGGCTCATGCAGCACACGGCCTGCTGGGTAATGTAGTTTCCGGGCGCTTCTCCATCCCTGGGCCTTGGTCCTGCAATAAGGGCGGTGAACACGCCTGGAAACCCTGGTAGGATGCTTTAGGGCTTCTCCCTCTCCCCCAATGGTCCTTGCAGGGGCTAATACTCACCCACTGCCCCAACTGCCCCAGCCCTGACACAAGGACATCTGGGCGCATATCTTAGGAGACAAAGTTACGTTTGCATACATAGAAAAATAGGTGGCTGTACCAACTTACAGAAAACATGCAGGTAGAGCTACGGTATGACAAGAATATATACAATATAATATACAAAACATGTACAGACAAGAAGGGTATACAAACAGTTCCTCAAACGAGTAAAAGCGTGAAAATATGGGAGGTTTTCACGAAAATATAGGAGGTTCACAGGAGGAAATGTATCTACGTACAAGAGATATACCCATCGAGGAATACAAGCGTTAAATGCATGTGAATTATAAAGCAGAATGCAAAGGTAAGTGACAGAATAGCAGTATCCTTAGTATACCATCAAATATCTCATATGTTTTGTGCTGAGAGCCACACTTTGGTTTTGCTCTTAAAGGATTGCAAGGAAGGCTCATCTCTAATAGCAAAAGGAAGGGTATTCCAAAGCTTAGAGGCCAAGACAGGGAAGCTAGCGCTGTCGGCTTTTTGTAGTTTAAATCTAGGAAGGGATAGACTATGGGCTTGGGTCGCTCTCATGGGCCGAGTGGATGTGTGAGGTGTGAGCGGTTGGCAAAAGTAAGTGGGGGCCTGGTTGGTCAGACACTTGTGAGTCAGGGCAAGTGTTTGTTAAGGTTAGATTGACTAGTCCCTAGGTAGAGGACACTATAGTAGTCTATCTTAGACATGACAGGTGTTCTAGCCAGGATGGTGCAATTGGGAGTAGTCAAGAATGGTCTACAGGCAGTAATACGTCTATATGTATAGGCAGAAGCTGAACTGACGGCATTGATTTGTCTACACAATGATAGTGTAGAGTCAAGGTAAATTCTTATAGTTTTAGTATCCTTAGAGGCCTTAATGATGTTGCCATCATAATGAACGACTTGAAGGAAGTGTCACGTTTATTAAGACGTTGATGGGAACCCAGAATGAGGAGTTCCGTCTTGTCGTCATTGAGGCAAAGCTCATGTTCTGCCATCCATGCCTGAATAACGATGTAGACATCATTCAGGGCTTTTGTGTCCACTGCATAATCACCCGTGATGGGGATGAGTATCTAGGTGTCGTCGGCATAGTTGGTGTACGAGACACCCAGATAGTCAAGAATGTCAAATAGTGGTTTGGTGAACACATTATAAAGTGTAGGTGACACACAGGAACCTTGGGGTACATCACAGTGAATGGGAGCAGGCTCAGCAGATGCTGACGGAGAAAAATCCTGCATAGATCTGTTTCTTAAGAAGGATCGGATCCAGCCGGTGGCAGAGTCTGAAAAGTGGGTGGCTGATATGAGGTGCTGGCAAAGGATTTGGTGATTAACCAAATCAAAGGCACCTGAGATATCAAGTAATAATAGCAAGGCTAGTTTCCCCTTGTCTTTCAGCACCCCAGTCTGTGTTTTTAGGTCAATGAGGGCAGTTTCCATCCTATGCCGAAGCCGGAAACCAGATTGCCTTAAACCAAGAAGAGTGTTGACTTCCAAATAGTCCTGGATCTGGAGGTAGGTAGCACGGTCCAATATTTTGAGCATGAATGGGACAGTGGTGATGGGCCGATACTTGGTAGGTAGGCTGGGGTCAAAAGAAGGTTTTTTAAGCAGAGGGATGACCCAGGCATCCTTTAGGTTGTCCGGGACTATATCTGTTTTGAAGGATGAATTTATAAAGGCAGTAATGAATGGGGCTAGATTGTGGGAGACCTCCTTGATAATAGGGGCTCGGCATGAGTCGCCTTGACAATTGGAAGGTTTAATTTTATTAATGATGCATTCAACTTCAGCAATAGTGAGTGGAGAGAAGCTGAAAGGTTTAATGTTAGGAGTGGCTTGGGTGATAGCAGTCGTAGGGGTATTCAGTTGCTTGTCTGTCTGTTGACAAATTTGCTTAGTTTTGATTTTAGTTTGGAGGGTGGCAATTATGTCCAGGAGTGCCTTTTGAATGTTCGAGCACCATTTGCTGTTAGTGCAAGAATCGGGGCGGAGGGTAATTGTTTCAGAATCTTAAACAATTCTTTGGTATTAGAATCTGCTTGTGTAATACGTTTGTTGAAAATATCTTTTTTCATTGTTTGAACTGAGGCGATATTAACCAAGGCGGCGGACCGATCCTGTTGGTAACAGCCCGCCACCGAAGTTACGGGCCCGACTGAAGCTAGGGTCCCTTAACGAGGGTGACGGTGCTGTTACCGACAGGGTTGGCCCACTGCCTCAGTTAATATCGCCATTAGCACCCTTATAGTGTTCTTACACGGGTGCTAATAGTGTTTCAAATAGAAAAAAAGGAAGAAACTTACCTTTGTGTTGCAGATCGGCTCTGGCAGCGCTGTCAGGGAAATCCTTTTTCCATTTGGATGACTGTGATGTCATCGGAATGGACAACAGACTTCCCGAAGAGCAGCACTACTGTAGCCGAGACGAACCACATAGGTACGTTTCATTTTTCTTTTCCTTTTGGAAAAAAAGGACACCGTTAGCACCCGTGTAGGGAAACTACACAGATACTAAATGGTGAAGGGGGAGCAGGGAAGGGAAGTGCCTGTCACCAATGAGAATGCTCGGAACGCAGGCTTTCCTTTGTGAATACAGCCTGCATTCCGAGCATTCTTATTGGTGGATGGTGCCTCCGAGGGTGCTAATTAAGCAATATAACCCGAGCGGCGGGGGCATTACCGACTCAGGTAATGCCCCGGGGCCCATAGTTTATAGGCCCGAGCGAAGCAAGGGTTATATTGCTATTAGTACCCCGGCCCGCATTGTGTGCATGACCGGGGCACTAAAAAAAAAAAAGAAACGACCAAGAAAATGGCCGCCGCCATGGAAAGGGAAAACAGAGTCCGTCTTCCCTTTCCATGGCGGCCATCGGGAGAGGACACGCTGCGTGTCCGCTCCCGAAAGAAAAATAAGAAGCAGAAGGTAAGTGCGGTTGGGAGGGAAGGAAAAAAAAACAAATAAAAAAAAAAAACGTACTTGCGTCCCCGGCGAGGGACGAGGGAAGTCTCCAGCGTGTGGAGGCGCGAAGCGGGGATGGCCCCGCTCCGAGTCTCCACACGGCTGGATGCTTCCCTTGTCCCTCGCCCGAGAAGCAGGAACAAGCAGGTAAGTGGGAGTAGGGGGGAGGAGAGAGGAAATGGAGTTTAAAAAAAAAAGCCTTACCCGAGTCCCCGGCGGGGGGGGGGGCGCGAAGGCAGCCTCTCGGCCGCGGGGAGGCTTGGAGCGGGGATGGCCCCATTTCCAGCCTCCTTATTGGCTGAGGGGCTGCCACGCCCCCCCGTCGAGGACAAGGAGGCTGGAATCCCGGGAGAGAATCAAAGGATTCTCGGCGGGGTAAGGACCCGGCGAGAGCCAATCAGAATGCGTGTTGAATTCTGCTTGACTCTCGCCGGGTACTAATGTGATTTATACCATAGTAAAGTCATCTCACAGGACTGAGGAATAGGGAATACAACATTCAGGCTTCAAGCCAACAACGTTAATACCAGTGCACCAAAAGATCAGCACTAAAGAATCTCTCATTCCTCAAGTGGGCAGATCTACAATAGGGATGATTGGGTGACTTTCAGTTTGTAGGTTCTCTGCAGAGGATATAGCTCTCACGCTGCTGCCAGAGCAGTTATTGGCCCATGCCAGCAAACCTTTCAGGATTCCTCGGAGTGTTGTGGAAGGCCCCTACTAGGTGGTTGCTTGACTCCTCTGGGAATAATCTTTATATTTACCTCCAATTTTCAATAACTTCCCAGAGCTGTAATTGCCTAGGTGGCAGAAGGTAGCCAGGTGGCAGTGGGGTGACCCCAGATACCTTAGGGGGAAAAGCTATGTTTGCTGGATAACCTCCTCTTTGTATAGCATGCTGCAGTCTTCCGGCCCATACTCTCACGACAGTCCTCCGGCACACAGTGAGTGAATGAGCTTAAAACAAAAGTGAATTTCCTGCAAAACAGGCTCACTGGCAAGAACCACAGGGCCTTCTTTTCTGCTGTGGGTCTAGCAGATCTGTTTTCCAGTGCTGGCTTGATTATTTGACCGGTTATTTGGATCCTGTGAAGATAACTGCAGATTACTGTGGCTCTGTAGATGCCTAATTGGGGAATGATTAGAAACGGGCTTTACCCTAGTGGTAACCGACTTTAATAAATCTGGATATTTACAGGGCATTGCTGTACTCTCCTTAGACCCCGCAGTGCGAGCTGTGACTGTTGAGCGAACTAGCAAAGTGCTTTTTTGTTATCACTTGGCTACACAATCTCATGGACAGAATCCTTATGGACAACGGACTCTCTCTAACACCACATGTCAACGCAATAGCAAAAAAAATGCTTCTAACTCCTGCGACTAATAAGAGGGATACTGCCCTACTTCACCTTCCCACACACAACCGTTGCAATCATCTCCTTGGTACTTTCGAGACTAGACTACGCAAACAGCCTCTACCTTGGAATGCCAGAACACCTCACAAAAAAACGACAACACATCCAAAATACTCCAGCAAGACTCCTGAGACTAAATAGAAGAGGTTATATCACACCAGCCCAGATAAGTTTAGACTGGTTACCAGCAAAATAAATGCATTAACTTGAAAGTCCTGTGCATCGCCAGCAAATCGCTACACAGACAAGGAGCCGAATTTCTCCAAGCTAAAATCGAATGCTACCACTAGGAAGAAATCTAAGATCGTGCAACAATGTCCACATAGAAACGAAACACTAAGAGAAAAGGAAATTAGGAGGAACCGCATTCTCCTATTCAATAACCAAACTTTGGAATTCGATACCGAAGGAAATAAGAACAACTGAAGACCACTTTCAGAAAACAACTGAGAACCTGGCTATTCAACTCACAGAAACAAGCATAAAAATGTGCCCTCCCACAAACCATACTCTGAGACCAAAGCAAACATGCAACAATAAGGATTGAAGAACCAACCATAAAACAACCACACACCCAGAGGCAAACAGAAACCAATTAACCACTCTTCTTTTCCATACCCACATACCTCTCACTACACATGCCCAACAGGGCCAGCAGAACTACACACATAAAACACAAACCACACACCGACCACAAGACCAAACAGTTGCAAACAGCAAACAAAAAACTTAAACAACAATCCAGACACTGGACGCTACCTCTCCGGGCACAATAAGCCCAGTGCACACAATAAAGCACACCTAGAAAGCTAACACCCACAGGCCCCAGTTTCTTCTGGTTCTACAAGCATCAACAGAAGAGCACAAGTTCTATCTTATACCTCTTCCCTCACTTGCCAACCCCACCCAAATTTCTTACAGAGCCACGTCAGCACCTGGAGACCGTACAAATCGAAGCGGTGTGCAGTATAAATCAACTTAACATAACGAAATCAGTACGGTTCTTGGATCTATGCCTCCCTAAGCAAAGTGACATTTTGCCACACCTTGCCATGCAATCAGCCTCTATTCACTGCTTTTAGGAAAATTGTATGGCCAACTTGGTGCCACCTCCTAATGGAACTCTAGGCAACCACCTAATCCGTGTATTTCCATATAACTGTCACTGGGCAAAATGGTTACACAAGATCCATTAACACAGATGGGGGGCAGCACTTTCCATGGAGGGGAGGGGGCCAGTCACAGTCACTTTGCGGGTCCCATGGAGCGATAAAAAGGCTGGTAAAAGTGGTGGTACTCTTTTACTGCCACTTTTTACAGATCTGCAGGATTTTTTTACAATTTGCCAGGCAGAGGTGGGGTGCTGCACGTACACCTCCTACACCAGCTCTGCCTGATAAATATGTTTGTATTGCCCCAGCATGTATTTTCATGCTGCTGGTAATGCAATGTCTTACTATGGAATCCCCCCTGCAATTACCACCTGGTAAAAGTAGACAGATTTCATAAGAATCCATTGTAAATGCCTCATGCAGTTATTAATTGTGGTAGGCATTTAGACTTTTCGACAAACGTAGTGGAAAACTGAAGAGCAAAGGTGATTTAGCCTTTGTTTTATTGTTTACTTTTCCAATTCGTGGTGGCAAAGTTAATTACACGGAGGGAACGTTTTGCACTTACGTTGCACGTTCCCTCCAAACGAAAATGATACCCCCACCCCCTCAATTGTGGGCTTTTGATGCGTGCAGCGAGCTATTGACCCATAATGCCTTTTTTCAATAATGTCCAGAGGGCAACAAACCCATCAGCAGCTGCTTACCTCGAAAGTGGTGGCCAGCAAACTGCAAGAAGAGGCTCTTAAAGTCAGAGAGCACGGCCACACAACCGGCTCTGCCATTAGGCAGTCAGCATTACGCCTTGCTTTATCTCAATTATTTCTCCTGTTAAGGGACAGCTGAGCTTCTTAATATGCAGCACCCCGGCGGTCACCGCATCAGCGAGCGCCAGCAACAGAGTGGAATAACCTGGTGAAGTCACTCGAGTGGAAAAGATGCATTCTCCATGAAAAGAGCTTCCTCTCACCTTCTACGAGTCTTTCACCCAAGCATCAATGCACGGGGGAAGCCGCGGGCATGCCCGTTCTGTCTGTGAAACGCCCATTATCTATTTAGAGTGCTACATGTTACCACGTGGACACTTCTAAGCGCTTGTGAGTTGGAAGTTCGGGCCTCATGACGATTATCTGCCGTGATTGTGGGTTGCTCCTTCTGTAATTTGAAGAGTAGTGACCAGAACTTTGTTCGGACAGCACCCGGTCCCTTAGTTGAGTATTTGGTGGTGCCGGACCAGTGAGTTATGGGGCAAAGCTTTTATTCGGTTTCCTGGCCTGCAAACACGAGGGGCATTCAGACATACGACGGTTTCTATTCTAACTCAAGGAGGCAGACACTGTGAGCAGTGGCAGTACCCCGCTCTTTCCATCGTGATTGCTCACCAGCACTGGAGAAACTTTGCTGGACAAATTATGGGGGGGGGGGGGGGCATGACATCTAAATGAAAGCGGCACCTGCCAAATGAGTGGGACAAAAAGGTGTGCCACAAAAGTGGGGGGGGGCAAACACCATTGCCCCCCCCCAAAATGACACCCTTGCTCACCAGACACTGCCCTGAGCATCGTGCCTGCTCACCAGGCACTGCCTTGAGCCATGTGCCTGCTCCGGTGGGAGAAAAGGCACTTTGCTGGCCTTCAGAGCATTTGCCTGGAGATAGTGTAGTGAATGCTGGCCTGCTCACCCCCCCCCCCCCTTAACTCCTTGCCAATGCTGGCCTACTCACCCCCTTAACTCCTTGCCGTTGGGTTCTACAGGCAGTAACCAGTGGGCCCATATGCAGACAGAGGTAAGAACACAACCTGGGTGTAACACATATATTTCCCCCCAGATAGAAAACACGAGAATTTTGGGTGAGTGTTGGCAATAAAAGGCTGTGGAATTTGATTGCACAAATTATGGCCATAACAAACATAATCATAATTACAGTAACCATAATATGCTGTACCTTTGGGCATCGGGTCCTGAGGTTGCCCCCTCTGGCATGTGCCCCCTTCTTTGTCCCACAATAGTGTGGCCACCATACGGTGTCCTGTCTTCTTTCTCTTTCTTCTCTCCCTTTTTCTAGAGTGGGAGGGTTCTGGGATAAAGAGAGAGAGAGAGAGAGAGAGACTGCATGTGCAGTGTACTCTTTTGCTTGGGTCCCCGTGCAGGGTCCTACACTTTCTGCCTTTCTGCTGAAACTCAGCTCCTTATATTGGACCGTGAGGGTCTTTGTTGTGCCTGTGTGGGGGGCTGTGTTGCTAGCCCTCCCACCGGCCGGCTGGCGCTGAGGGCATCCGCACCCTGAGGTGCTTAGTACAGTTGGTCCCTGCCTATTTCCTGCTTTTCCTGCCTCTGGTGGGAGGAAGGGCAAGGTGTTTCTTAAACTTTTCCCTTCATTCTTCCAGTTTGTGCTGGCAATGGAGTGGCTGCCCTGGGGGGTGGAGGGGAGCATGAAAGAGCGCCGTGGGGAGAGGGGGGTGGTCCTGTGTGGTGTCCCAGTGCTTGGGCTGCCCCGCCCTCTCACTGACCTGTCAGCCATGGGGTACAGGTTACCTGCCCCCGCCTGGTCCCTTGCAGCGCTGGCTTTCTAGCTTGGTGGGATTTAGGGCGCTGTTTAGTGATGGTGCGCTCTTATCTGTGGCCGTTCTACGAGCCGTGCACTGGACCAGTTGGCCTGGAGGTTTGTGATGCTTGGCCATGGCAGTCCAGGTCCCTCTTGGACTGAGAATGGGAGAGAAACCCTGGAAATCATGTCATGACGCACTAGACTTTTTGCTTGCATCCCGCAGTTCTTTTTTTTTACCCTGCTGAATATTTCCGCTAATCGAACAAGTGAATTGGTCGGCACCCTGCAACCAATCGCATTGACCCGGACATGTGCCACTCCATCAATTTGTTCAAATAAATGAACTCTTGTAGACAGCCCCTCCCCCCCTCCAATGGATTATGTTAAGCTAGTAAAAGTTGACCTATTTCTTTCGCCGTGTCGCTAGTCAAATGAATGTCGCAACTCTGAGGAAACGTATTTTTCCCATGATCCAGAGACGCTTTTAGAGACTGCAAATACGTACCCAAATACTACAAACCTTGTTTTTTCCTAGAGAGTTGCCCTCGCCAAAATCCACACCCACAAAGAACGTCATTATTTCAACTGTACTGATCATTTAATGTTGTATGTAACATGCATTATGCTTCTGAATTGCTAGTCATTTATTTTCGGCTGTTTGTAAGGTGACGTGATTGGGTACTACTTCAAGGCGGCACAGTATATATACATCCAGTATACATCCAGTAAATGCTTACTTTCCGCTGGGGCCGCATTTGCCACCAGGCATGCCTTGGACGCATAGCCTCAGCACACAGCATCATGTGAAGCCCTTTTCCAGCACCACCCTTCCCTTGCACAACCGACGCATAGACCCGAATCTAGTCAACTCCAGCTCTTAGAATTGCACTGAGGCTGGAATCTGTTGGATGGACGGTGTTCACCCCACTTGGATGCATGCAAGGAGCCCACTACTCGAGCACTGGTACCTACTACACGGGTCACTGAACGCGAAATCACTTCCCACACTAGTGCATTGCAAACTACATGAGGGGTGAAGCTTGCAGCACCAACTTGCAGTGCACCTTCAAACCCACTGTATATCTGCCAGTCGCAACATATGGGCAATCTGCATCCATGGCACATCCAAAGAAACATCTGGTTCAGATTTGTTGGATACCTAAACTCTGTAGGAAAACACTTTCTGACTAGGGTACAGTGCTGCAAAGTCATACCATTGACAGCTGTATCCTATACAAAATACCCTTTACATTAACATTGCCATTTGAAAAGAGGCATCCCCTTGCTGTCCCGCAGTACCCAAGATTCTATCATCACCTCCTTTGCTCCAGGGTAAGCAGCCACTACACCCTTGTTCAACCCAACATCACACTGCTGTCCTCTTTAAATCAGAGTAGATGCCTAAAGCTGTTAGGTGATTGTTTGAAGCGTTCTAGTCATAGCAGGCAGCATAATTACGCCAGCAGCTTGCCCATTTCTCTCGGAGCCTTTATTTCTCTATGGTATGTTGAGTACAGCTGTCTACAGATCCCCATCTGCATATTTACAGTCTTGGTCTAAGTGTCTAGTTTGCATTCCACCATTTTGCAACCTTGTCATTATATATACATCGTTATTGAACTATCCTAATGAGTGGTGGCTTGTGTGTCTCCCCCTTAATTAATTTGGCAACAATTGAGTTTCCATGTCATTGCACCTAAGCAGACAAGCAGGTATGGTTTCAGGACACGTGACCTTACTATCTCCTTTTTACCTCCTCTCCACGCCCCTTCATTTGATGGTGCACGAAGTCAACTCTGGACCCAGCTATGATTCATAACATAAGCCATGCCAGCCCAACGCTTATCAGCCCGCTTGTTAGATACAGGGCATGTATATCAGGGATACAAATGTCAAGATGCAAGCTACCAGCCTGCCATAAAAAGTCACTTTCCACCTCAATTCTACACATACACAAATACTGGAGGGCAGGAGTATGTTCAGTGATTAAAATGGTGCAAACTGTTTGGTAAACGGGGAAATAGGCTCCTTAGACCATTAGGGATCCCCCTGAAGGAGGGAAGCGTGTAACAAGTGTGCTGCCCGAGGTTCAAGCCTGCATTCTAAGCTTGCTGTGTGTCTAGAGAGCTGGGAGCAGTGAGAAGAACAACATGTAAGCTCAGAAAGCAGGATTGTACTGGTGATTAGAGCTAGCATTCCACACTTTGATTGTCTAAAGATGAGTAAAAATAATGTGTGAATAAGATGTGAAAAAAGTATATGGATGAGAAAAGCTCAGAGGAAATCGGAAGAGCCAAACAAGTGTTGACATTTGTAATAAACGGGGCATTGAACCTCATAACATGTATGGATAGTGAGAATCGTTGACCTCAACTCATTTAGATTCCAAAATAACTGCTTTTTTCTCATCCAAGCTATTTTTAATCACCTCTTCACAGATTATGAAGATGTTAACGCATAGTTAAAAGACTCAAGCACAATTTCTTTCTTTTGCTTATGTTATCCAAGGCATAAGGTTGTGTGACCCTTACCTGAGCCCAACATGTTGTTAAGGATACCAATCGAGCGTCACACACTGGACCAGGACACTTGGTCTTAGCCTGGTATGTGGTGCTCAATAGGAATGCCTTTTCTTAAATTTCCATGAATTCAAATTGAGCTGATACCTGACCCGTCTCACATCCCCTTACTCCTACGTCCCGTCCCCTTTCCTACATACTTATGGGACATCCCTCCATCCCGTGGGACGGGACCGGAGCACTTTGTAAAAGCATCAACATTTTTGCAAAGATTATTTAGTCCATCCTTTCTTTCTACGCGGGGTACAGCACACAGCCGTAACCCCGGCCATCTTAGCTCCGCCCCACGCATCGCCCATCAGTCCTTTTCTCCGCTTGTTCGGGACTGCACGCACTTGCCTCTGTGGAAGAATTTCTTCCTTTTTTCCTCCTCTCTGGCTCTCGCTAGCGATTGTCTAGTAGTCTATGTCTTTTAAGCTAGACTTTCCGAATTGTTCCTCATGTCAGAGGCACTTCGCGAGGGCGGATCCCCATCCTCTTTGTTTAGAGTGTTTGGGTCCCGATCACTGTTGGGACTCCTGTTTCTATTGTGATTCCCTTTCGGTCTGGGCACTTCAGTGTCGGTTAGAGCGGCGGTAGGAGGTGTTCCAGCACACTCCTCCTACGCATTTGCAATCCTTCATCAACGAAAAGAAGACACTCCCAGTAAGTACTTTACTTTTTAGAGCACCCCGGCCGCCAGACACCTTCCCCGGGTCGTCCCGGTCCGGGAGGAGCATCGACCATTCTGTTACCGGGGCTTGCCCCGAGGTGCCTTCTGGGCCTAAAAAGTGTACCAGAGTTTTCTCCGAGGGTCACCGTAAGGGGCCTGTGGACACCGTATTACACTCCGAGGCCCCTCCTGTGGGGGCTGCTTTTAGAACTAGTTTTACTGAGTCGTGGGGTACCGGAACCTCGGCTGGGCTTGGGGATATCGAACGTATGTTCGAGGCCCGCTGTGAAACGGCTTCTACCGGACTCGGGTCCGAGGTCCCTCGTACAGAGGCTAAGGTAACCAACGGTTCTGAGAGGCCTGAGAAGGCCTTATCAGTGAAAGGTGTTTCTTACAAGGAGTGATTTTTTTAACCGAAGTTCCTCCTTTACCGGCAGTGCTGAGGTCCTTCCTGTGAAGGCTAATTTGGCTATTGGTATGTCACAGAAACATTCCAGGCCGCATAGTACTGGCTCGGCCGAGGTTCCTTGTGTAAAGGCTAAAATGAAGACCCCTGATCCACCGGTGGGGACCCCTGCCTCACTTCCACACATGCCACAGTTCCCCTTAGGTGACGGCAAAATGGCGGCCGTTCCCGCCACAACCAAGGCAGCCATTTTGGGCCCTTCCCCTACAACAACGCCATCGGCCTCAGGTGTAGGGGTTGGTTCTGTGGGTGAACATAAGGCTCCTTGTGCGCATCCGTTTCGTCCAGTTTACGACTGGAACGCTCCGATGCCCCTTCCGCACAACATCTCGCTGCTTGTGGGTTCGGCACACTTGATTTATGTGGACACCTCTGGGGATGGCCCTACTTGGCAACCCTCCCCTCTGCATCCCTGGAATTATCCCCCTCATGAGAGGCCTTCTCCGGCAGCTCCAAAGCTTTCTCCGGAGGACGCTTTTTTCCGCAAGTTTCAGGTACTCGTGCGTACCGACCCCATGAGAGAGTATTTCAAGGGTCTTTTTAGGGAGATATGCCCGCCGGCGCCTCCAGCTCCACCCGCGCCTCTGATGGTTCCGCTGGCGCCGCCTTTGCCTACGGTACCTCCTCCTACCCTTCTGCCCTTGCCTCCTTTGTCCCCTGTGGACAAGGCGGTGCCTGACGTGGCTCAGCAGGACCCTCACCTGTCAGATGATGCGCAGGGCGATCAGGACAGCAAAGACCAGCCCCGCTCTATTAGAGCCTTTCACGACCGGGTACTTGACATGATGTGTCTATTGGATGTTCCAGTGCCGAGGCACCCGCTCCACGGAAGGGTGTGCTTTCGGGGGCATTCACCTTGTCTCCTTCGGAGCATACCGGCCTGTTCTTGCAGAAGGACGTTTTGTCCGAGGTCTGTAGAGTCTGAGAAAAGCCCCACTCTGGACTTTTCGTCAATAAGAAAATTGACGCGCGCTACAGGCTGCATTCTTCAGAAGAGGTGGCCCTAGCATCTTGTCCGCGACCCCCTTTTCTATGATGGTGGCTACGGCCACTTTACAGTCCAGGCCTGCAGCATCCTCTTCTACGACGGCTACTCGGGTCCAGGGGAAAGAGGACAACCTCCTTGACTCCCTTGGGAGGAAGATTTTTGCAAACTCTGCCCTGCAGCTGAGGCAGGCCAATGCAGATCTGGTGTTAGCGGGGGCGAATATGAAGATGTGGAAAGGTCTGGCGGAGTTCGAGGAGTTCATTCCGGTCGAGAAGCAGGATGACTTTAAGGCGGGTTTGTCGGATGCCAGGGTCTTGGCCCAGGATCTGTTGGAGGCCGCAGCTCATCACGTCGACACCTCAGCTCGGGGCCTTATGCTTGGAGTGGATACCTCTCGGCAGGTTTGGTTGCACGCCACCAAGTTCTCAAAGGAGCTGCAGGACAAAGTGTTGGACCTGCCGTTTGACGGTAAGGAGCTTTTTCATTCCTCAACAGATGTAGAGCTCAGCAAAATGAAGCACAGCACAGCACCCAGACAGCCAAGTCCTTGTCCGTCCTGGTTAAAACTCCTTTTAGGACCCAGAGACCATTGTCGCAAAGCCGGCCCTCCTCTGGTTTCAGGGGGTTTCTAGATCGGAAATCCTGCAGAGTGGATACCCCTTCGAGAAATTCCCACCAGAGGCAGCAACGGACTCGGTTTTTCTCCCGCTTTTCAGCCTCCTTCTTGGTTTCAGGTGGTAAAACCACCAAAAAACCTGCCAAATGAGGGTTCTCCGTGCTTGCACGCGACCTCGGTGGGAGGACGCATTGCGTCTCATTGGGAGGCGTGGCAGACCATCACAGAGGACCGGTGGGTCTTATCAGTCGCTCGGGTGGACTTCCGCTTACCCTTACCCACTACCCCACCCTTCAACCCTCCTTTCCAGCAGTCAGGGTAGTCCTCCTCAAAGCTGAGGTTCAGAAATTGCTGGACCTCAGAGCTGTGGAACCCGTTCCCCTAGGGGACTGAGGGGAGGGCTTCTATTCCCGACTGTTTACAGTGCCCAAACCCAACCAGGCTGGCCTGCGCCCCATCCTCAACCTTTCCTAGTTCAATCTTTTCCTACCCCAAGAGAAATTCAAGATGATCACGCCTGGCCAGATAAGATTCTCTTTTCAGATGGGAGATTGTCTCAGTGTGGTGGACCTTCAGGATGCGTATATGCATATTCTGATCTGGAATCCACACAGGAGATATCTCTGTTTCTCTGTGGGAGAGGAGCACTTCCAGTTTCGAGTGCTTCCTTTTGGCCTTAGCTCGGTGCTGTGTGTCTTTACGAAGATTATGTCGGTGATTGCGGCCTATCTTCGTCTACAGGGTATCCATGTGTATCCGTATTTGGACGACTGGCTCTTATGCATCCCTTGCCCGTTGAAAGCCGTGTGCAATCTTCAGTCTCCCCTTCAGCTCCTGTTCCATCTCGGGCTGTTGGTGAACTGGTGAAAATCTTCCATGACTGTCTCTCAGGACTTGATTTTCCTGGGTTTTCGCTGGAACACGATCGACTGCATTTACCTGACCGGGGACAGAATGGCGGATCTGTTGGCCATGTGTCGGATGTTTGCGCAGTCGGAGAGCATGTCGGCCTGGTGGTCAGATGGCTCTTCAGAATTCTTGGTATCAGGCTGTGGCTGCGGACTCCAAGTTCATATTGATTCCGGCTTCCATGAGAGCGGACATGGAGTGTTGGTCGTCTCTCAGCAACCTGTCGGTGGGTGCGGTTTTTCAGTACCCAGCCCCGATGGTAACGGTCACAACAGACTCCTCCCTTCTGGGGTGGGGTGCGACATTGGATCTTCTTCAGGTCTCAGACCTTTGGTCGCCTCAGGACAAGTTCCTTCACATAAATCATCTGGAGCTTCTGGCGATTTTCCTAGCACTCAAGGCGTTCAGACCGGTCATTGCCAACAAGGTGGTCCGTATCCGCACGGACAATGTGGTGTCAATGTATTACATCAACAAGCAGGGGGGCACCAAGTCTCCCCCTCTCGCGGACCTGTCCATCCAGATTTGGGAGTGGGCGGTTCTTCATGGTGTCTGGCTGGTAGCAGTACAGATCCCGGGCCAGCTGAATGTCACGAAGACGCCCTCAGTCGGCGGACAATGGTCAGCTACGAGTGGGAACTGAAGGCGTAGATCCTCTCATGGATTTTCCTGCGTTGGGGAACTCTGGAGGTGGACCTCTTTGCAACAGCGGCAAAAAAGAAACCTCCTCTGTATGCCTCCAGAAATGGCTTGGGAGCTTCCTCTCTGGGCGATGCGCTCGAGATTCCTTGGCACAACATGAGGGCCTATGCTTTCCCGCCTCTGCCTCTGATTCATCGGATGATTTGCAAGCTGAAGAACACGGTGAACTGTTCTCTTCTGCTCATACTCCTGTGGTGGCCGGCCAGGCTCTGGTTCTCAGAACTTCAACACCTGTCGTTGGGTGCACAGATCTGGCTGCCGGTGAGTCCCGATCTGCTTCACCAGGGGGATCAACAGTTGTGGCACCCCTCCCCACAATCGTCCAGCTTGGCGGCATGGTGCCTGAGTTCAGGTCCTTGGAACATCTCAACCTGTCTGCTGATAACATGCGCATTATTGAGGCAGCCAGGAAACCCTCAACAAGGTCTCAGTATAGAAACAAATGGCTTAGGTTCATTCATTGGTGCTTAGACAAACAGCTGGACCCAAGGACGGCTACGATTGACACTGTGCTGTCCTTCGTATCCCACCTAGCAGAGTCAGGCATTCACGTTCTGTTATGCAGAACTTATTTTTGGCCGGTAGCCACCTACCTATCTACGGACCAATGCTCTTACTCTCTGTCTAGTACAGTGGTTATGAGACATTTTGCAGGTTGACGCACCTTTATCCCCCGGTTAACAAACAGCACCCGGTGTGCAATCTGAATGTGGTCCGTACGCCGTTGTGCCATAAACCGTTTGAACAAATGGTCATGGTGGACCTCAAGCACCTTTCATGGAAGGTGTCTTTTTTTGGTTGCCCTTACTTCAGCAAGGCGTGTGAGTGAGCTCCAGGCTTTGTCTGTGGAGCATCCCTTCTTGGTTTTCCACAAGGATAAGGTGGTCCTACGGACAAATCCTTCATTCTTGCCAAAGGTGGTCTCTCATTTCCATCTGAACCAGTCAATCTCCCCGCCGGTCTTTTTTCCGAACCCTGCTTCAGAAGCGGAAAGGGTTCTGCATTGTTTGGATGTTAGAAGGGCTCTTAAGTTCTATCTAGACAGAACTTCAGTATTTAGGAGCTCTTCTCAACTGTTGGTAACCTTTGGCAACCTACAAGGTAAATAGGCCTCTAAGGCGACTATCTCCAGATGGATCGCTGCCTGTATTACAGAGTCTTACTCTGTCCAAGGACTGCAGCCTCCTAAAGGTATTCATGCACACCTGGTGCGGGGCAAGACAGTCAGTTGCTTTTCAAAACTATGTCCCCTCGGAGACCATCGCAAAGACGGCTACTTGGGCCTCCCCATCGGCCTTTTGTAAACATTATTGTCTAGACCTGAGCTCCAGATCTGATGCTCAGTTTGGCCAGGCTGTGCTGAAGAACCTTTTTCAGAAAGGGGTTTTCCATCCACCCGTAGTACCTGTGAGGAGTGCTTGGGAATCTCCCATAAGTATGGAGGAAAGGGGACGGGACGTAGGAGTATAACCAGGTTACTCACCGTAGTGACCACCTTACTCCTAGTCCATAGTCCCCTTTCCTCCATACGCCCGCCCGCCGTCCCCTCTAATAAGGTTCCTCTGTTATTGCTTAAAGTCTCTGACCTGTCGATAGAAAAGGACTGATGGGCGATGCGTGGGGCGGAGCTAAGATGGGAGGGGTTAGGGCCGCGTGCTGTACCCCACGTAGACAGAGAGGAAGGACCAAAACATTTTTGCAAACATTTTTATGCTTTTACAAAGTGCTCCGGTCCCGTCCCACAGGACGGAGGGATGTCCCTTAAGTATGGACTAGGAGTAAGGTGGTCACTACGGTGAGTAACCTGGTTATTTACAAATATCTCGGGTCACAATGGACCATGAACCAGGCCAGTTGGTGAAATACAATATTTATTTTTAGAATTCACAAAAAGTACACAAATTTTAATATGGGGCAGCAATCACCAATGGGGTGATAATTACAATGAAAATGGAAGCAATGCACTTGGTTAACCTTCTCCTAGAACGTGTACAAAGCACAAGTGAATAGGAGCACTTTTTGTATTAGGATAGATAGCACCCAAGTTAAGGTTTCCCCCTGCAACGTTCCCCCAACCCACAAATTCTGAGTGGATAGAGAGAAGCAGCTGGTAGTCAGGAATAAGGGGCAGAAAGCCGAATCAAAATCCGACCTTCCCTCACAGAACCCTTTGCAAAAGGCCCTCTTCTAGCACTCGCTATTACAGCAGACTATAACATCCTCAGAACAGACAGGTCCCACTCGCATGGAGGTGGCGTTGCCATTATCGCCAAAACCACACTCAACGTTTAAGACCTTGCCCCATTGAAAACACTGTAAGTTATGAAATACTAATGGCCAAACTTCCCACAAATTAAAAAAACACTATTAATATAATAGTGATCTATAGAGCTCCTAACTCCAGCAGCCACCCGGAAACTGACATCCCTCTGCTATTAGCTTTGTTCATCAAGCCCAACACCAAATGCATCATCTTGGGAGATCTGAACTTAGGGTTTAACGATAACCTAGACCCCAAAGCAGAAGCACTACACTCCTTCCTGAAGGACATGAGTCTTACGCAATTAGTGAATGCCCCGACCCACATCAAAGGAAGAACCCTTGATTGGGTCCTCTCACTTAACACCGACACCTCCATTGATTCTATAACTCCATTAAGCTGGACAGACCATCATAATATCAAGTTTACTGTCAGATCCAATGAACCTCTGTCTACCAAACCCGATTCTACCAACTCCTATGAAACCAGGAATCAGCTCAAATGTACACCTGAAAACCTACTATTCAAAGCGCTAGATACTCTGCCACTCTCTAATGATAACCCTTGCCTACTTACAGACACTTACCATAACTGCCTCACCAACACTATCAATACAGTTGCTCCTCTCACCACCAAAACTAAACATTCTGGCAAATGTTCATGTTTCTGGTTTAATGAGGACCTTGATACACTTAGGAGAACCAAGCGTTCTCTTGAACATGCCTTTAGAAAACACCCTACAATAGAGACAGAAAGAATTTTCCAGAAGGCAAATAAAACCTATAAAACAGCTATCATTACCTATAAAGCTAAAGCTTATAATGCGCTTATCAGCACCGCAATGTCCGGCTCAAAGGAACTATTCTCAATTCTAAAGGAATTGGAAAATCGAAGCCCAGCCACAAACACTACTAACACTAGTAAAGAATGGTATACCACAATCCAAGATGCCCAGCTGCTAAAATCGATCTACTCCAAAAATAAACAGCTACTAGCGGACAAACCTGTTCCTGCTAATCACACCCTATTTCCAATGAGAGTAACAACCCCGTTTTCTACTTCACGCCAGTCTATGAACTAGTGTTTGACACCATCTCTAAGCTCAAAGCTTCAAATTGCAAAGGGGACTCTGTCCCAGCAAAAGTAGTTAAAGCATGCACCATCGATGGCACTATGATACCGGTATTAAAACATGTAAAAATGCTAGGGGTTTACCTAGACACCAATCTCTCAATGACCAAACACATCAGCGCCCTCGCATCTCCGACCTCCTATACGGCCAAACTTATTGCTTTAAGTCACCAATTCCTGACCCCAGCCAACTGCATCACCCTGCCAGGGCTCTGATACTATCAAGGCTTAACTATTGCAATGTACTATTACTTGGTACATCCATTACAAACATCAACAAACTTCAATTTATACAAAACAAAGCCCTACGAGCTTCCCTTGGAATAAGAAAATGTGACCACAAATTCAAAACCAGAAGAGACCACCCCTGGTTGCTTATTAAGGCCAGGGTCATATTCAAAACTCTCTCTATCACGTTCAAATGCCTCCATAATAATGCTCCCATCTACCTGAACCATGCTGTTGCAAAAAAAGAAATTACCAGATCCTTAAGATCCAATAAACTTTCACTTATAGCGATGCCCCACTACAAAAATACCAAAGCAGGTGGCAGTAGCTTCCAATACCTATCTCCCAAACACTGGAATTCTTTACCACTCGCCATCAAAAATGAGGAAACTTTAGCGGGTTTCAAAAAATTGTTAAAAAATTGCCTATTTAACCAAGACCAATTACAACCACCAGCTCACTGTTTTGTAAATATTTCTGAATCTGTTTATGCCTCCATTGTTAATAACCCTGATCCTCACACTGTCCTGCTGTATTGCTGCCATTTGTGGCCTATTCAATGTAGGTATTTTTAAGCTGTCTGCAACCTTGCTGTGATACCTAAGGGTCTGGGTGTGTAACAAATGTAATTAAAAAAATAAATAAATAAAATGGCACTCGGAAATGCACAAATAAATAATGTGCGGTTAAATCTTTGAGACAAATATAACTTCTCACGAGAACAGTAATGCATAAACCCTAGCAATCGCAAGGCAAGGGATCACCAAGAAGCATACAATTCAAAAACAAGTGGAAAATTAGAACATGCTGCAGCCGAATGACACGTTGGAAAGTTGCAATTTTCTCAATACCCGTTTAAAATGACACAAACAAATTTGAGGAAAAACGGGTGAAATACTTGAATTCTCAATGCAGTGTTTGGGTTGGGGATAGATATATATCCCAGGGACAACATAGAGGTGAAAATAGGTCTCTAGCTGGTGAATTGAGAGAGATTTGGAAGGTCGAATGAGGTTCGTTTTTAGGAAAATGAAGCAGTGAAAAAGGGAACATCGTTTTTTAAAAGGGAAGGCACATTTTACTTAAACTAGATTTAATGGCTAAGAAAAGAAGAATGCCACCTGTGAATATCAAAGTTACGCTGCAGTTGTAACCCTTCACACAGTGTACCCCTTTTCTTTAGGGAAAATTAATTAATTTAATCAAAATATCGCTAATCACTTATGATCTATGCAAGACAGAAATTAAGAGAAAAGTGGCGCTAACGCTTGGAGATCAAGGACAAGAGGCACAGAGAATTCTGACAGTTGGACAAGTTATCAGGATATGTATAGGGTTCCTTAGAGATTGGAACAAAGGAAAAAGGGTCAAGATGGGGTAGACTATGGGCCTCATTACACGTTGTGTGCTAAAAAACGCAAATTACCGCCATGGCGCCATTAACGTGCCCGCCCTCGCAGTAGTGCGCTAATAGCGTACTATTACGAGTACGCGGACATGAGCATTGCGCCATGCCGGTAATGCCCCTACTGCCATGCCGCTAAACTCCCCCAAAAGTCTCTTACCGGCTTCGTCGACAGTGCAGATAGCAACTCTGCCTTGACGCAGCATGCAAATAGCGGTCACCGCTAATAACGGTGACCGTTAAATACCGGAACCGGAAAAAGCGTCATCGCACAGGAACGGGAAAGAGCACGGCGGCCATCTTTAAAAACACAATGCATTGCCATCCTCTGCCCCTTGGACCTGTTTGTGTTACCTTGCTGTCTGAGATCTATTGGAACACCATTACCATGCCCAAGGCACTTAAAAAAACCACTGACCGCCGGCGGAAAGAAAAGTTTTCTACTGAGGAGTTACTCATGCTGACTCAGACCTTATCGGACAATGCTGCAGTGGTCTTCGCAAATGACATGCGGCAGGAGACCCTCCTTAAGAAAAAGGCTATCTGGGCCGAAGTGGCGATGAAAGTGAGTGCTGTGGGCATCAGCACGCGCACTGTACGTGAGTGCAGGAAAAGATGGGATGACCTGAGACTCCGGGTCAGAATGATCCTGGCAGAGAATCATAACACTGCCACCGCTGGCGGATCTGGGTCGCCAATCAAGCTAAAGGAATGGGAGGAGACATGCGCCAACCTCATCGGAGTCGAATGTATTGAGAGAGTCGGGAGGATGGAGCATGGCGTGGCAGACACTTCAGATGGAGGTAAGTGTACTGATGAAAGCATGCAATGTGAATCTACAGGGCCCCACAAATGTCAGCCCAGGATCACCTCATGGATGGCCAAACATCCACACATGCATCCCACCATGCCCATGTCAGTGCCAGACCCAAACATACACACATGCACACATCAACAGAGCCAAGTGCCACACACAACACTACATGGATGAGCCACTGAAATGACACATCACCTGCATCCTTCACAATGAAGTCCAAATGGCCACAACTGCATTCATGATGTATCCTGCATTGAGTACATTGAACCATAACCAATGCCATCCCCCTTCTTGTCCCCGACAGGGTCACATACAGACAGCGAGGAAGCATCCCAGGCATCCCACGACATCAAGGGGAAAAGGCACAAGGCTCAATTTGCACAGTTCAAAACATCATTCGAGCGCCACTGCCAGGGCACACCAAATCCCACTCCCCCCCACCAATCACAGCCACCGAGGGACCACCCTCAGCTGCAGCCAGTTCGGCAGGAGAGGCGGCAGCCACTGCCCCATTATCTGATGTGGAGGAGCCAACCGAATTCGACCTGGGCATGCACACCCCAAGCCCCGCTCGAACCCCAGAGCCATCACCTCAACACACACCTGGCTCCAACGTCACTGGTGACGAGACCATGGAAGCCTTCAGTAGCCCCCCGGTGCCTACATGTGTACACCGGCCAGCATCACAATGTACAGTAGCCACACCACCACATTCCGACACTGCCCTTGACCTGGCCAGCATCAGCCAGCGGGAACAGGGTCTCACTGTGCTGGTTGGTCAGCATGTCGAGGAGGCTGCCCGTCTCAGGGCGGAGCTCGGGGAGACATCCAGGCACTCCAGGGAGGGGATGGAGTCATGCACAGACAGGCTGTGTGGGGAGCTCATCAACCGTTTGGGAGGTGCTCACACGCATTACGGATGCAATGGACTGCCAATTCACCAGCACCAGGACAGTCTGCCACCTCTTCGTCCGCCAGTTCGCGGCAGACAAGCCCACTCCGACGCTCCGCATGCACCACCAGGCGCACCTCCAGGCAGCCCCCAAATGCTGGTCCTGTCAATGACCAATAGGGTGTGAATGTCCATTCCTCTGCGTGCATGCCTGGATGCAAACATTGTTGAAGACTCATGAGGGACAGTTGCGGGGGGTGGGGGGAAGGGTGTGATGGGACAGTTGCGGGGGGTGGTGGGAAGGGTGTGATGGGACAGTTGCAGGGGGTGGGGGGAAGGGTGTGATTGGACAGTTGCGGGGGTGGGGAGAAGGGTGGTGGGATGTTTGGGGACTTGCACATTTTCCTATTTACGTTCATAAATACACTGGTGTTTGAGCAAAACACAGGCCTGGACTTCTTCATTGTGTATGTGTAATTTATTGACGGCAGGGTCCATTGTGAGCTAACAAACAGACACCAGTGCATCACCAGCCATATACAGGTGACAGTACGAGTACATGTTACTCAGAAGATTTGGTTGATCAGATGCTGTCTCACAGCACGTCCCTCCTGGCCATCCCCTCTTGCATGACCTGCATCCCCTTCACCTCCATCCTCATCACCATCATCATCCTCATCAGGTGCTTCCATTTCAACGTCAGGGGGCAGTGGCACATTCCGTCTGATACACATATTGTGCAGCATGACATATGCCATGGTGATCTTTGCCACCTTTTCATGGCCATACAGGAGAGCGCCACCAGACCTGCTAATGCACCTAAACCGTGACTTCAAAAGTCCAAAAGTCTGCTCAATCACGATGCGGGTACGGGTATGTGCACAATAGTATTCCTCTTCGTGCCTGTTCTGTGGGTTCCGTACAGGTGTGAGGAGCCACCTCTTCAGGGGATAGCTGGCATCACCTATATGGGGGAAGGAATGGGGTCCTGTTACTTTTCACCACAAGTGTGGCCTGTTCATATCACAAACTTTGACTTTGCATTGAGATTCATGTACACAATCAACAGCATACATGAAAATGGTCTGTGTAACTGCAATGTGCCAAGGTGAGCTCAACCCTGCAAGTAGACATGCCCCATTGATGCCTCCAACAGTAATTGACATGTTCTGGGTGAGGCCAGGTCATAGGTGTCCCTGTTCCCAGGCACATTTGGTACCACACTGGTGGTGTACTGACCTTCCAACATTGATGTTGCCATTCTGAGAGGCATCATTCAGTGGTGCTATGGGTTCATGGTGCATTGCTATGGCTAGGGGGTATCCCTTAGAATGCATTGAAGGGCACAATGCATTGTTGATGTCGTGCTGGAGGAATTCTGCATGACTATGTTGACGGCATGGAGGACATTTGTGTATTTTGTGGCGTGGAATGTTGTGCAATGTGGATGAGGATTGATGTTTGATGTTACTAGAATTGGATTGTCAGCTTTGTTGTGTACTATATACTTGCATGTCCGTTCATCTGAAGTACGTTGCGGCTCTCCCAGATAGACATTTGCGTACATCTGTATGTGCATTTGGACGACGGACTACAGGCTACACCCAGTTGGAGTATCTATCTCTCTCCCCCCCCCAATCACACTGCCATGTGCTTGGCCTGCTACTCACCAAGTAGCCACAAACGTTGTCCCATTTGTCGCGCCATGTAGCGGGGGATAGTTGAGTTCCGCAAGACCATGGAATCATGGATAGATCTGGGAAATCGGGCACAGCAATGTGTGATTATCTTGTTGGCGTCACATACCATTTGGACATTGATGGAGTGGAATTGCTTCCTGTTTCGGTACACTACTTCATTGTGATGTGGGACGACCAATTCCACATGTGTACAGTTGATGGCCCCAATGCAACTTGGGATGCCTGCCAGTGAATAGAAGCCAACTTTGGTGTTTGCAATCTCCTGGGCAGTCCGTGGCATGGATATGTGTTCGGGTGCATGCTTCAGGAGGGCATTGAGTACCTGGTTCAGTGTGCGTGAGAATACTGGTTGTGAGATGCCATGCATCTGCCCCACTGTATGCTGGTAGGTTCCTGTGGCCAGGAAGTGGAGCACAGTCACCACCTTCAGTAGAGGGGGGGTGGCAGTTCTGATGTCTATGAGGCTCACAATGTCGTCATGTATCATGTCCACGACGCTGGTGATGGTATCCCGGTCCAGACGGTACAGGCTGTGTATCTGCTCATGTGTCGGGTTAAATGGACTGGCTCTGATCCTGGGAATTGGTGGGTGCCTCTGTGGTATGATTAGGTGGTGTGGTGGTGCTTGCTGTGCCTGTCTTGCCCTCCTCCTCCTCGTGCCTCTCCTCTCTGCTGCCTGTTGTTGTAGCAGCTGCGCTGCAATCAGGTCCTCCAGGCCATGTAATGCTGCCAGTATTGGAACCATCTTGGTGTGGGAAGGGGTGTGGGAAGGGATGCGGTGTGCTTCTTTTGAGCAGCCACAGTCTCCATTGCCTTGTGCTGATTTTGGCCACCTGTGGCAGGTGTTCACACTGCACAGTTATTTTAACGGGTGGTTCGCGATGGCGGTATTAGCGCCATGCCGGTAAGGGGTTTCGGGGGATTTACCATGCCGCTATTGCAATGTACACTTGGCTTGTGATGCTGTGCTATTAGCGGCATGTCGTTATTTACGGGATGGCGGGTCACACGCACGCCGACTGACCGCTATTAGTGGCACCGTACTTAGCGGTGCCGATAATGGCGGTGAGCCGGGTCGTAATCCGCATGGGCATTTAACGTTACCGGTATTCTATTACCGGTAACGTTAAATCCCTACCGCAATCCGTGTAATGAGGCCCTATGTGTTATGGGATATGGGATACTCACAGTCCACACTTGCGTTTGGGAATTTTGGAACAGTCAATTGGGTTCTGGTCACTGCACCGCTTGGGTCACCAGGTAGCGGACTCTCCTGGCAAAAGACTGCTGGGCAAAGGTCGGGTCACCGGATGGCAAGTGCAGCTGGGCAATTTGGGTCACTGGATGGCACAGGTAGTGGACAAGCCGGTCTGGTCTTAGGATGCTAAGGTACCACCACCTTTCCCCTTTTTAATTGGATTTTAGTGGTGTTTTCTTAATCTAGGCCTTTGCTGGAGTAGAGTCAGCTATGCTTTGGCCTGGCAGTGAAATTTGGTCAGCTTTGCTTGGGCCTTGTAGTGGAATCCAGAGTCTGGCAGGATGAATGTGGAATATCAGGAACACAGGTGCTGGAACTTCAGGAGAGTGTCTGGAGCTCTGTCAACCACTCTTATTTATAGAGCATGGTGACATCACAGAATTATTGGTGGGCAGAACTGAGCTAGGCCTACCTCCAAGAAGTGGATAGGACAATCAATGTTGGTTGCCTCCTCGAGGAGGAGTCCCAGTTCATGAGGTTGCATTTTATGAGGTAAAAAGCCATCCCAAATTATTTTTGCCAAAAATCAGTCATAACCTAATTTACATATTTGTACATTTGTGGCACTTTAATCAATCACATGGGCAGATTAAATATTGTAGGTAGAGCATAGCAGTCCAATCCTCACTGTTGTGGGACCTTGTTTTGCCCTTATACCAGTTTTTCACGCTTTTCAGTGAAACTTATATTACTTAAAATTCTATAACATTATATATGGGTGTAGATTATCATTAGACATGTAAGTATTAAAATTCGCAATGGCATCATGGATACTTTCCTTGTAATTCCCAATTCTCTGCCATTTCTATTCCCCATGTGTCAGTGAAGTCTACGACGTCTTAAATGAAAGCTCATAAAATCACATTTAAACTGTTAACTTTTCACATTTTTTCAAAGTCCTGTAGCAAAGATAAAAGTCTTACAAGTTTTATTCATAAAATAGTCTTTGGAAACAAATGTTCAGTATTGTTTCCCATATATGGGCATAGCTTCTAAGCTACCCCCTCAATCCAGGGTTGACACAGAGATTTCCTTTGAAGCTTCCTGTAGAAGTCACGAGTAGGTGTGATTTTTCACTTCCCACATCCGTGTCCTGGAAGTTCTATTGTAAGATGGCTCAGCCCAGACCCAAGTCTGATTAGTATGTGAAGTTTCTTTGTCTTGGTCAGTCAAAGTTTTCCAACCTAGCAATTATCACTTTAATGCCCTGGAAGTTTATGGTGGTTCCCTTTTGGGGGAAGCCTTAGCTCTGCCAACAGGAATAACCTGTTTTGGAAGCTTGCCAAATCCAGCCCAAGCAGTTTTAACAGTTTTCTTTTTCTTTTCTCCTGAATCAATATAAGCCTGTTGAATAAATAGCCCATATATGTTTCCGCAGCAACAAACTCCTTGACATTGCTAGGCATGGACAAGCTTTCATTCAACATTGTACTTTTTTAAAACAGCTATTTTTTTCCTCTGGTTTGTAAAAGCCCATTTTGACACGTGGTCAATGCTGCTGGGATTTATTATCCATCTACTTCCCAATATTGTTCTGTAGCTGTAGTCCGCTTGTTTTACACAACAGTCTGTACAAGGCAAAAGTCTTCATGAAATTGACCTGTGCACAGAAAGCTATGATTTTCTTTTCAAGCAGTGAATTTTGACTTTTGGTAGCAAAATGTAAGCATTTCCTGTGTAGCTGATAAAAGCTTTTGTTGATTTTCTCAGGTTTACTGGCATAGCCTGTCTTTCAGGAAAAAGGCTCTTTTCTGATGGAGCACAATGTGAATATGGCTGGACATGACAGGGTCTTTTTGATAAAAGTAGTTTGATGAAACACAGATGAAAATAGCGTCAGAGCAGCCTCCTTTTCAATGTGAAATATTACCTTTTTCAATGGGAACATTGGCCTTGCAGCAATATGTGCTTGGCAAGGTGGTGCAGCCATCTTTTTCTCATTGGAAAACACAGTTTTGGTGTGAGGCAATGGTGCTCACAGGAGCCAGTGCAGCCATTTTTCTGGTTCTACTGAAGTGCAGCTTGGTGATGTGGGGGAAGTACTGCTGAGTGGGTAAATATATCTCACAAATCCCGCCCGACTCTTCTGAGATTCCTTGTTGAGGGAGAGTGGGCGCAAGTGGGATTCATCAGTGGGGCAAAGCAGGGTTCCTCATGTGGGAAAACAGGGTTCATCAGGTGGAGTCCTTCCATCATCAGGGAGCAGTACTTCCATGATTCTCCCATTGTGTCACGTTGAGGTGCAGAGCGACCCCCACACTTTCCCTTAGGTTTTTCTTTATGGTGTGGAGCGACACTCCGGCTTTTCCTTTGTTCTTTCCTTTCCCGATCCCCGGGGAGGTCCTCCTTGTTGATGAATGGACGAAACCATTTTGAGTCTATGAAATAAACACAAACCGGTTACTACATTTTCCCACTAACTGCCCTCCACGAAGGTTGACAGCAGTGGGACACACATGCATTCAATAATGACAGTATTTTACACAATAAAGACAAATGATGACCAATACTCCCTGTTAATTGATTATCCCTATAAACCTGTCTGACCCCTTCTGGTTCTTCTTTTTCTTATTCTTATTCTTCAGATGTCTCATCTTTTTGATTCTCCCTTGGCTCCTCAATTTGCTGCAAAGTGTGCCTAGGGTGACAACTCTTTTGCTGATTAATATGGACCCATTTCTCTTCTGCCAGTTCGCCTTTGGGCATTCGGATTCTGTAGGCGACAGGTGAAATTTTATCTACAATTTCAAAAGGACCCTGCCAGCTTGGCAAAAATGTACGTTCTTTGGTCTGGTTACTTTGGAAATTGTACAAGTAGACCCTGTCTCCTACTTGGTAATCCTTTTTGGTTGTTTTTAAATCATATTGAGTCTTCATACCCTCTGCAGATCTTTCCAGATTCCGCTGAGCGTACGCAAAATCATGTTGAAGGTGTTTTCTTAGATTCTCAACATACTCATGAGTTGTGGAGGCACTTATCAGTGCCTACTCTTGTGTTCTATGGAGCAGATGCTGAGGTAGCACCACCCTTCCTCCAGTCATCAGCTCAAATGGATACATGTTAGTTGCAGAAGAAGGTGTAGATCTGATGGCCATCAGAACAAACAATAATCGGATGTCCCAACTTGGCCCAGAATCTGCCACAAACATTTTTAGAATGCTCACAATTGTTTTATTTTACCTCTTAACT